>NC_048595.1:432787597-433121347 GCF_003668045.3 Cricetulus griseus | reverse complement strand
TGGGAGCCCTGGCTTATGAGACCTACCAAGGCAGAAATGCAACCTCTCGGGGTGCTGGCATTGCACTGTATTATAAGTTCTCTAAATGTGTTATTCAAATCATACAAATATTGTTCATTATCTATGTGTATTCCCAAGAACAGATGCTGCCTCTTGGCTTAGATTTGGATTAGAGATATTAAATATCTTATAAAAGATGACAGTGAAATTAGAACAATTATTGACAAGGAAAATGAATACACAAAAGCATATTCTCTAAGGTCCGCCTAGATGGAACAGTTGTTGAGATGAAGATATTTCTTGATGTCAAAAGTAATTTGAAACAGGGTTTGCCTTCTATGCTAGGTAAGTTTGATCTTCCTTCATGACAAAAATACAAATATGTAAAATGTAATACCTGCTCTATAATCCTGGCCTGGCAGGTATTTCTGAGGCTGAAATCTGACACTTACTGGATTAACATTTTCAGCAATCATTTCTTATAGTCAACACCCAACACCTGGCTCAAAACGGAATTCAGAGCTTTCTGGAGGGAGCAATGCTGAAAAGAACTAAGTACTTACACAGGTACACATATTGCTATAAAATAAATGTAAAGCCAAATTCAAATAGAGAAGATAAGGAACCTAAAACACACACTTAATTACTAGTTTATTCAAAAGGCCAACACACACACACACACACACACACACACACACACACACACTCACACACACACACACACAGAGGATGAATATGACAATTAGTACTAAAGATCCAGAAATTTTATTTTCCATTCTAATGATGCTCCATCCTATAAAATGGATTGTTTATAACATCTACCTCTGTTCCAAGTGAGCAAGAACTCACACATAACCATGTAGTCCTCCTCACACCCAACCCACTCAAAGTAAAATCAGAACTCACCTGGAGGCTTTGTACCAATCTCTGCAGAACCACTCCTACGGACTTTGTGAGCTACATACAATCTACTTTAACACAACCCTGATGTCTCAGGTTGTGTCCTCCTGTGATGCACTGGAAAACTTCTGTATATAGTGGGAAAGGAGAACTGGAAGAAATAGGAAGAGAAAAGCAAGAGCAGAGCAGAGAGAAAGAATGGAGTGCCAAGCCTGTCTTAGACTACCTGTGTTCCAGATAAGAAAAAAAAAAAACATACAAATTCATCTCACTTAATCCAGTATTGTTCATGTCATTACTAATCTTTCTACAATTTCTAATCAACAGGTCTTTCTGGACTCTCCTGTACACCTTAGGTCTCTTTCTGGTCACCTGTGGCACTCTGATAATTGACATTTGTCTCATCTTTTGGAATATGACAGTAAAATATTATATTTCAGGATATTGAAAGTCTTTGATTAAGACAAATTGCACTGAATTAAATCTAACTTCGAATCAAATTTCTAAAATACCTCTATACTAAGACAATTGGCAAATAAATATTTCAATACAGCAAATTAAATATACCTTTTATTGAATTATCCATCTATATACTGAAAATAATTTCTGCTTATTTAGTCATAAATATGGACTTAAGGACGTTGGCTTACAAAAGCTAATATAGAAAAAATAGAAATATTAGTTTACTATCAAAAACAAGTTCATTTTGGGTCTTTTTAAAACGATCTTATTTATTATTTATTATGTATACAACATTCTGCTTTCATGTATATGTATCTGCACACCAGAGGAGGGATGGTTGTGTTGCTGGGAATTGAATTCAGGACCTCTGGAAGAGCAGTCAGTGCTCTTAACATCTGAGCCATCTCTCCCTTTATTATGGGTCTTTTAAATATAGCTAGATGTCCAAGAATCTGTCCATGTCTTTTGGCTGAATTTATCTGTCATTGGCATTGTTACAATGCAGATATTTTCTATGTGGCTGCAAAATCAGTCACCAGCAGATACAAAATTATAGTTTCTCAGCTTATAAACCAGTGGGGAAAAATATACTTTCTCCAGATGCCTTGTATTACATTATCATTCAATAATATTCATTAGTCCACATCCGCTTTCATGAATGCTTTTGATGTTGGTACTGGCCATGTGTTTTGCTTTGGAAAACAGAATATTAGTACATGTGACATGAGTTAATGATGAAATAGGCTTTTATAGTGATAGTTGATCTCTGACACTTTGTTTTCATCATTAGAAGACTATGCTTTCATTTAAGTATCCCTGGCCTGGGAAGGATGAAAGGTACATGGAGCAGAATGCGATCCTAGCCTAACCTATGTACATGCAGCCAGACACCAACCAGTCTTAGCATGTTTGAAAGAGAAGTGAATACTTATTGTTATAAACAACCAAGATGTGTGTGGTTTTTTCCATATAAAACATATGAGGGAACAACTAACGTATTAATAAATTATTATTAATTAATAATTAATAATTAATTAATTGATTATTAGTTATTAATTAATGATTTATTATTATTATTAAATCTTATTAATAAATAAGATCATACATTCCTGTCCAGGAGGAGATAGAATGGGAAGGAGGGGGTGAATATAATCTAAATACATTGTGTTTGTGTATGAAATTACCAAAGAGGAGCTGTATGTTCCCCCTCATTATATGAATGCCAGCCTTGAGTCTTCAAATATATGTACTTAATCTGGAGTACCATGTAAGTGAGGAAAACAGTAAGGGACTATGATGGAAGTTTTCAAAGGAAGGATAGAATGCAAGTGGTGTAAGGAGGAAATGAGAACAATGGATCAAAAAGAGTTAAGCCTGGTGGGTGAGAGGAAGGCAGGGTATAAGAGGTGGTGTACACTTGATAAACCCTGTTGCTGAAGGTAACACACACTTGAGTCATACTTGTAGCAATCAAGCTGATCATGGCCTGGAAGTCTCAAACTTAATTTAATTTGTCTAGCTTTCACAGTGCTAGAAGGTGCTATGCAAGCTATTAGAGGAGCTCTTACCCAGCTCTGGACCCTGTGAAGTACAATAAAAACTGGCCTGACAACATATGACCACTGGTGCAATAGTGACACAGATGTTATAGGAGTAACCAAACACTTCTTGGTTAGATCTCAGGCCCAATCCACAGGATGGAGTTCATGCCGGGTACTGTTAACTAGGCCAAGAACTGATGATTGAGTAGGTCATAGGCCATAGGGGAGAACCTATTATTATTATTGTGCTAGGTGGACACAACATTAAACTCTCTAAGTTCCTGTCTTTAAACCCATAGATGTTTCATTTCTAAATCTTCATCAGAGAAGCATCTTTTTTGCAATATATGGCAATCAAAACAGAGACACACAGCAGTCAAAGTGAAGAGAATAACAAGACTGCAGAGTGTTCAACTCTAAATGAGATACCTTTATTACCCTCCCCCAGGTTTCCCATCTCTCAAGACTCGGAGATCATCAAAGAAAAGGGGTAAAAAGATCATAATACCCGAGGCAGTGGATATTACAGCAAAACAGTGTTCTTCTGGCCATGAAAGGGCTGTTTCACACAGGCAATCAAAGTGGCTGGGTAAATTCAAGCCAGACAAAATCCCAGCAAGGATAGGAAGGGCGTCTCAAAGTCCAACTCCTATCTGAGTAACTACTGGCAGCTGATCACTTCTAGAAATGGGAAGTCAATTTTGGGGGGACTCAAGCCCTGAGAGATTACCCATGCTCTGTTAGATGACCCTATACTCATGCATACACTGGCAGTGACACTGGAGTTACTAGGTTTATAAACAAAAAGAATACTGGAAGTCAGGAAGGAAAAGTGGGAGAGGAATTGGAGGGGAAGAAATAGCGATGGGTTTCATCAAAACCCCACTTTATTTGCCTATGAAATTCTCAAATACTAAAAATTAAATCACTATGGAAAAATAATTTAAAAAACAAAAATATCACTGGTATAGATAGCTCAGTCAGCAAAGGACTTGCCATGCCACCGTGATAGTCTGAGTTCTACTCCCAGAACCCATACAAAAATGCCAGGTAAGATGGCACACATTTTAACCCCTAATATATCTCATTGACTAGCCTGCTTAGCTCAAGCAATAAGCCCCAAATGTCACTGAGAAACTTTGTCAGAAAAAAAAAATGTAAGGTGGGTGGCACCTGAAGAATGAGACTCAAGTTTGACCTCTGACTTTCACACATACATAGATGCCCACACACCCACATGCGAGCGCGCGCGCGCACACACACACACACACACACACACAAACAAGCCTTCCAAGTGATTCTGACTCATAGTAAAATAAGAAATTCATAGATCTAGATTATCCGCCTTTCCTGCACCTCATCATGGTGATGTGATGTCCACACTCTGAGAAGGAACGAGTGCACTTCAACCACTACTGCAATCTTACTAAAAAGGAGGAGTTCTCATACTAGGCAGATGGTTCAACAGATAAAAGTCCTTAATGAGAAAGCATGAAGATCAGAGTTCAGATTTTCTGAACCTACATAAAAGCCAGACATGGCCACGTGCACCTGTAACACCAGCTCTTGGAGGTGGGCATAGGAAACTGGAAGCTCTTGAGAGATTACTTGCCAGCCTGCCTAGCCAAAAATATTTTTTTAAATGGTGAGAGACCCAGTCTCAAGAAAACAAGGCAAAGAAAAATAGAGTAAGGTCCGCAATGTCCTCCCTTGGCTTCTGTGAACACTCAGGCACACATATACATATGCCATACGCACATTCAACACATACACATATGTGCAGATGAGATAGAAAGATGTCTAATGGAAGAGAGAAGACAAACATCAATGTTCCCAAAGATTATGTGGGAACAAGAACACAGGGACCCAAAAGAAATCTTGTGTCTTGTTCAGTTCATGAAATTAAATGAGACAAGAGCTGATACATTTATCTCTTCAGGCTTACTGAAATTCAATACAGATCTGATGGATCAAATGAAAGACAGTGGTTTGGAATACAATGAACCATGTATCATTTTCAAACGTGATATCAGTTGTCACACAAATCGTTCTTAGTACAACTAAGATGAATATAGTGCTTAGAGAAACAATGACAAATATATCTTGAGTTGCTCCATCAGTCTGATGAACCAAGAGAGCAACCTATAATTTTGAGTGACCCAAGATATGTAATTCAACTACAGGATCTGATGACTGACAGTATTTTAAATCTACCCTTGAAATCTGGAAATCAAAAAATTTTAGAACTCAAAGGAGATATTGCAAACCATCAGACAACAGGCTATATTTTCCATCCTAAATTTTTCTTATTGATCTTACACATCAGTACAGTTAACATTACTGGTATATTTTTTAAAATTTTTACTTCCTTTTGAGAGATAGATGATCTAACGATATACAATATTGACAAACTCCCTCATTTTCTCAGTGGTAATCCTGAGGTGCCTGGCAACCACTGAGCTTAATTCCCATCATCTCAGGGGGGCAAACCACATTTACATCATCAGAGTTGTTTTTTGTTTGTTTGTTTGTTTGTTTGTTTTAATAGTGTGGTCTCTCTCGCAGGCCTTTTTTCACCACAGAAAATGCCATTACAGAGTGTCACAATCTGAATTCTACTCAGTCACTAAAGAAGTAGATAACATAGTGTGTGACTAATTTCAGAAGCAGAAGGAAGGAAGGGAGGGAAGGAAGGAAATTTACCAATGGTGTAAGAAAAGACACAAAACAACTTCAATATGAAGTAAATATTTATTTGAATTCTGCTGTTCCTCTTATAGCAGTTTGTTTTCTCCTCTCTGAGTGGCACCGGGAATTTAACTTTAAAAACAATTGCTAATTGAGAAAACATATCATAAGAATCAGAAATGATATCCATCAAAACACATACATCCATGACAGAATAAAGACATAAGAAATAGAAAAAAAAAAGCAATACAACATGACCTCAAAGAGATTGAAACTCTTCAACCTTTAGGTTGTAAAGTAATTAAACGTCTAGTTTTTAGAAATGATCCATGTCCTATGTCCTCAAAAAGGACTCTAATAAACAAACGAATGAAGCTATCAATTCTAACATAGATGAGAAATTCAACCTTGAATGAGAAATTTGGCAATTTTTTATGCAAAGCTCAACAAAAAGATAGATGCTAAAGGGAAAAAATGAATCTGAGACCAAGAAGCTCAACAACTCAATAAAACTTAGTGAAAGATCCCCCAGTGACAAACCAGAAAAGAAAGAACATCGCCAGGAATGGAAGACAGGGCCGAGCAGCAATCAGAGAGCAGAAAAGAAAAAATGAATGATCCTGAAGACAACATTCAAGACCTCTGGGACACAATTAAGAGACTCAACTCACAAATCTGTCACAAACGAGGTAACTTTGATACAGACTAAAGACGGAGAAAACCAACTCAGTGAAATCATAAAACAAGAAAATTAGCAAATTTAGGAAGGTACACAAGCCATCAAAGTACAAGAGTCATTTAGAGCCTTCAGCAGACTCAACTAACAGAGAACCTCTCCACTTCATACAATAGTTACAATACCAAGAGCACAACGCACAAAAGGATGTTTCAAACTCTGAGAGAATTCTTAAGTCATTTGCTGAGGCAAACCTTTCACATGAACATCAATCCTCTCACAAATCCTAGAAGTCAGAAGATCATGCTCTGAAATAAAAAAAAAGTTAACCAGTATTACTATTTTCAGCATGGTATTTTTTTCAGCTGTAGGAGAAACAAGGTCTTTTCCATACAAACATAAGCTAAAGCTATTCATGACCACTAACCCAGAATTGCATATGACACATAAAAACTAGAACTTCCTTTTTGTTGTGATAAATATATAAAACAATTTATATATATGGCTACATATTAAAACAAATATTAATGTGAAATATAATATAAATATATAATTATATATAATATATAACTAAAATATAGACACAACCTGCTCAGCCCATATGATGGTATTTGTATACATATAAATTTGACAGGGGGAATACATGGAAGAGGCTTTAGGGAGGACACAGAATGGGAAGGTAATGTAATTATATTTCTCATCAAGAATAAAATTATATTTAAATTTAAAAAGTGGTTACTCCACAGAGACAACAACAGTAATGATGAAAATGATAGGAAAACAAAAGAAGGAAAAGGGGAAGATAAGAAAATAGAAACAGGAGGAACCCAGGGATGAATGTGTGTTCCCAATATAATAGATAAACAAATGAGAATTAGAAAAGATTGGAGCATTATGCATTCAGTAAGCTAGCAAGCCTCTAAGATGAAAAGAACAAAAATGAGTAGCTGTCTCTCAGGAGCTTGACAGAATAGAAACAGAATGAGAGAATAGAGAATAGAGCAGCTGGACACATCACATCCACAACCAGGAAACAGAGACTGATGAAGAAATGCTTCTTGTTTCTCTCTGTGTGTTTACACAGCTAGGACCGTAGCCAGGAGAATGTACCCTAAATGGTACATGTCAGTACACCCCCTATAGCTTGCCCAGAGATCCATCCCCAGGTAATTCTAGATTTATTAAATGAAAATTTAACATTAACCATCACACTAGAGACAGAAGGGGTATGGCTATCACGATAGATGCAGGAAAGGCCTCTCTCTGGCCAAGTTAAACATTGCTTCATGCTAAAAGGTCAAAGGAACTAGGAATACAAAGAACACAGCTCATCTTTATGAAGGTTTTATACGACAAAACTAGAGTCAGTATCATAACATAGGAAAAAGCTAACACAATTACTCAAAATCAGAAAGGAGACAAAGCTGTCAACCCCCTCGACTCCTATTCAGCATAGTGCTGGAAATCTTAGTTAAAGCAGCAAGAAAGATATAATGAAAATGATACAAATTAAAAAGTAAGAAATAAAATTATCCCCATGTGCAGACAATAAGAGCCCATTCTTGTTAGTCCCTGAGTTCTCTACTAGAACACTCTTGGAGCTCATAAACACTTTGGAAAAGTACTTAGTAATACACAAAATCAGCACACAAGCATCAGTAACTTATACCAATAACGAGTGAGAAAAAAGGCAGGGCAAGAAAGCTTTTCACAATAGCCTCAGTCAATTAATTAATTAATTAGTTAATGCCTAAGAATGAGCCTTTAGGGGAGGTGGGGGGACTCTACAGTGAAAACTTAAAAAGCTTAATAACTAAAGCCACTAGGAGATGGAAACAGCAGAATAAATTTTGTAAAAATGGTGATATTACCAAAATCAATCTGTCAATCAATGAATCTTCTATGAAAACCCCAATGGCATCCTTCACAGGAAAAAAATCCTAAATTCACAAAGATATACAAAATATTCCCAAATGGTCAATGCAGCCCTGAAGTAACAAAACAATGCTAGCAGATCTGAATACGCAGTTTGAAAACACTGCAGATAGCAAGTTAGAAAAACAGGCCAGTACTGCCACACAAGCCAGTGGACTAGAACAGAGATCCTGAAGTCAAGCAATCAGCTATGGGCATCTGATTCTCAAATAAAGGAAATAAGACATGCATTAGAGAAAAGACAACATCTTCTACAATCAGTGCTAGGCAACTTCTTCAGGTCTTGCAAAATATAAACTTTATATTCATTAAACTATAACTTCCTATGTCCTTCAGCCCCTGGCAACCACTATTCTCCTTCCTATTTCTTTGAGTTTCACAGAAATAAGTTGGTTATGCATCATATAACTTCTGTTTATATATCACTTCTGTTTAACAAGATCAGAAAATTGTAGATGTTCATGCCACAAAAACTTAACAGTATTTAACAGTGCCGAACCATACAGTTAAAAATGGTTTAAGGTGGTAAATTTTATTTGGTTCTTGCTGTAACAAAAAATAATTCTAATAAAGGGATTTCTTTGCCAAGTCTGATAGGTTTGGAGGAGCCTGGTATAATCGCTTCATAGGTGGCAATTGTGGAGCTGTAGAATCCAAAAATGAAATAAAAGACAGACATGCTTTACCTTGCAGACTGATGAGTCACTCTGGGTACCATGTGGAGAAGGACCCTTTATCCACATGGGCAGAGCTGATCAAGTTCACAGACAAAGTCAGACTGCAGAAACCCTCCTGATGGGAGGAATAATGAGTGTGTTTTCTGGTCCTGGGAATAAAAAGGGTTTCGGTTAGAATTTTATCTCCTAAAATGACAGCAAAAATCTTACAACTTATGTTTTAGGCTTGTTCCCTGCCCCCACCCCACCTAAGAAAATCATGTGCTTAAAAACAAGAACTGAGGCTGGAGGTTTAGCTCTCTGGGTAGAATGCTTGCCTACCATGCAGGAAACCCTGGGCTTAACCCCAACACTACATAAAGCAGATGTGGTGGTGCATGCCTGTAATCCCAGCACTGGGGAAATGGAGACAGGAGGACCACAAAATCAAGGTCATCCTCAGCTACATAGTGATTTTGGCTGCAGCCTGGGCTACGTGAGCAGTTGTGATAGTAAATAAATATTTTTAAATGAAAACTCTACCTGCTAACATTAACATAAATCCAATTTGGAAAAGGCAGAAAACATATTGTGTGATAGTTCATGCATTCTTGTCTTTAGAGTTTCACAATCTAGCTCTTGGATTTTAATTATCTCCTTGTTACAGATTAATTACTCCTGCTCATAAATCCTAGAGATTACTCCTGGAATAAGCAGCTCATATTGTCCCAGTTCTGTCTCCAAAGGGCAATCAATCATTGAGGAAAGGCAAGATCAGTGTGTCACTAGCCAGAAAGGTAGTCCTTATGATGATTTTGTCATCACAAAAATCATCCCGTTGCCTCTGGGTAAAGGTGCTTGTGTGCTGCAAGTATAGATGTCACTTTATTTCACCAGCATTCCACACTGCCATGGTGTCTTTGAAGAATGTCAAGGGGAGAGTCGTTCCATGAACTTGTCAGATGCACCTCAATAAATCCGAGTTTACTTTGCTGGAGAAATTTCATTTGGCTCCACTCTATCAGTGTCCCATGGCCTCACTTCTCTGTGCATACTGTTGAGCTATAAATAGTGAATATTCAGGACTAAGAAATGGAAACTGGAATCCATCCAGGAAACAAACTAGTGTAGTACTCTAGGCTAGGCCACCCTTGAATTACAAAGTACAGACTCCAGTGAGCGTGACAAACGAGCCACGGTTACTATCTGTGTCTTGAAGCTCAGTTGCACTGACAGACGTTATCCTGAAGAAAGCACTCTTGTAAATGCTAGGAATAATGAAGAGGGAGGGTGTGGATGAAGAATCTAAAGCAGTGCAATCAGAATTTGCCTTCATGAAGTTCATTTTTTAGTCAAGAAGATAAACACTACCTACACGATTCTAAGAAGGTATAATAAGCTGGCACACTTTCTGGTGTCTGATATATTGTGGATTATAATTCAGAAGGGGAAAGGATCAACTTCATATACAGTGCTGTAAAGGGTTGAATATATTTAATGGGATTCCCAGGAGATTTGGTTTTAAAAAATTAAATAGTGAAATTTGATATTCAGGAATACTTTGAGGCTAGGGAGATTGGTCGGTGGGTAATGCCCTTACCACACAAACATGAAGCCCTGAATTCAAATCCCTGGAGCTCATGTAAAGTCGGGAGGGGTTGCATCTGAAATCTCCATACTCCTACAGTGAAAGGCCAGACAGAAGAATCCTCGAAAGCTTGAGGAACAGCTAACCTGGAGTATACAGCGCAAGAGCAAATAACGAAGAGACCCTGCCTCCAAAAGGGTGGATGTTTGACATTGTTCTCTAAATTCCATGAACATATAATGGCACATGAGTGCTCTCACTCTCATATAAGAATGCACACACTCACACACACACACACACACACACACACCATGAACAATAATAATAAAAATAACCAAAGATTGGACCACCCATATGCTCCAGCATACATCCAATTACAAGAATTTTCTCCATTTGCTTTTTTATTGCACTTCTATCAATCTGTACATTCCTGTAACAACCTATCACCCATCTCACATTTTAATATTTCTAAATTAGGCCTGGAGAGTTGGATGAGTGGTTCAGAGCACAACTGTTTTTACAGAGGACCTGACTTGGGTTCTAGTACCCATGTCAAGCATTTCACAAGCAACTGCTGTTACTCCAGTGCCCAGGAAATCCAACGGCCCCCATGTCCACCTGCATTCACAAGCACATACCCGTTCATAGACTCAGAGGCACACACACCATTAAAAGTTTAAAGACAAATCTTAAATTGTTGGCATCAGCATGGCTCACTCTTGAGAAACGTCAACCTGGATAATATTAGAGTTTAACATTGGTTTATAGTTTTGAGGAGTAAATTCTACACGAAGGGAAGTGCAAAAATTGTAAATGTATGCCAACGAGTTTGACAAACAATGACCCCTCATAATGCATCACTCCTGCTTCAAGATATATAACACTAACATCACCCCCAAAACAAAACATACATAGAAAAGTTAATATAACACCTTCCCATGGTTGTCAAAAAACAGCTGACAGTCATAATCGACTTTTTAGATAGCTTATGACAAGAGAGTCAGATGAAATGCTGGATCTTCTCAACTTTCCGCCTAGAATCTGAAAAGCAGCTAACCACGAGCACAAAATTCTTTCTGTGCTCTGACAAATACAAATGACCACACTGAGCCTCGGGAAATTCTCTAACAGTAGGCAGATAAGAATAGAGGGCCTGCAGGTTTATGGTTCAGGCTACAGTACAATAGTGACACTCCGAAAGCCATAGCTTTCATTTGTGTTCTTGCTGCTTTATCTGTCAAATAAGAAAAGTCATCTGGCATCTGTGTCCGCAGATAAATTCATAAATCAAATGGTGGTAGACAGTATTTAGGTATTTTGGGCATCTGGTACAAAGTGAGAGACCACTATTATCATGACTATTTTTTATGTTGAGGCCCAGAACACTCTCCTTTGTTGATGCTGTTCCACAGGGTCTTTTTTTTTTTTTTTGGTTTTTTTTTTTTTTGGTTTTTTCGAGACAGGGTTTCTCTGTGTAGCTTTGGAGCCTGTCCTGGCACTCACTCTGGAGACCAGGCTGGCCTCGAACTCACTGCTTCCAGAGTGCTGGGATTAAAGGCGTGCACCACCAACGCCCGGCTCCCCAGGGTCTTTAATAGAAATTATTGAGTATATAGCTTCTGCAGACTCCAACCCTGGTAATTGTGTCACATGGCTAGCAGGTTTCTGTTGTTGAAATGAGAAGTAAGAACATTAGGCATGGGACCTAGAAGAACAGACAAACACCATGACACCTAGTCAGCTTGTCCAAGAAGAGGAAGCCACCCTAGGATCCAGAACGAGTGGAAGAGCTGCCTCCAACCTTCACCAGACTTATGTTGCTTACTGACTGTGCCAGGATTGTCTTGACCTAAGGCAACCAAGCAGAAGACAAAGGCTCTATACCCACAATCAGGACAGGTATACAAAAAAACTGGACAGTAGCCTGAAGGCAAACCTCTTTACCTGGCCTTCTTTATAGCCACAGACACAGTAGGAGGATCCCTAAACTGTTGAACCCACACATCTGAGCTGGCTTCCTTGCAGTCAGGTCACTAGTAGTCTGGAACACACCATCTGTGCTCTGACAAAGAAAAGGTGGCATACTTTTGACACAAGGTCTTGTGTTGTTACCCAGGATGGCCTCAAATTTTATAATTCTCATGCCTCAATGGCCTTCAGAGTGCTGAGATTACAGGCATGACTCTTCGTCCCTGGCTTCCTCTTTGTGTCCACAAACCAGTTTTTCGCATTTTAGAACATAGTGTAAGTAGAATTAAACTGAATCTTTGCTGTAAGTGTTCTCTCATTCAGCATAAAATTTCCGGCATTCATTCAAATGCTTGCATGAATTAGTAGTTTATACTTTTTGGTGCTGAACATACTGTTCTTTATCTTGTTGATAATCACACAGCTTGTTTCCAGTTCAGAGTTCTTAACAGATAAAACTGCAGCAATATTGGCTATAAATCTTTTGGTTCCCTTTTGTTAGAACATAGAAGCAAAACCACTGGCTCAAGTGGCAGATTACACACATCCATCTTAGTTTTACAAAAACAGTCAGACCTTTATCCAAATTGATTGTTTCATCTCAAGTTCCTAACAAGGATGTAGGAGACCTCTGTTTGTTCCACAGCTTCATCAACACCAAGGCCAGCAGTCTCAACACATGTTAACATTCTAATAGATGTTTTTTGTCTTTTGGTTCTCTTCTTAATGATGTTGTTAGATCCTGGGACAAAAAAGAAGGGGACAAAAAATAACTTCACAGATTACACCAGCATCTCATTGACGGTATAGAACAGAGAAAGAAAACAAGTGACAAGTCCTCCTAATATCCTTTAATTAGATTTTGCTCTGTAATACTTTCAGGGACAGCCATTAGCTCTATGTGTTTCTGAGAACATATTGAGGAAGGCATATTAGATAAATACTCAAACCCATAGTTTGTATTTTATTTTTGCTTGAGAACAAAAAGCCAGAGAATCCTGTGCAAAGGGTTATTGACAAACCTGCATCTCACCAGGGAATGCTGAGATAAACAGAAGCGTGATTCAGTCACCAAGGATCATTGCTGTTGATTTATCCATATTGTATGCAGTCACTCTCAGTGTTTGAAAAACTCAGCAAGAGGACAAACTATGGCATTTACTCTTGATTCTGTGTTTCTGCTGAAAATGAAGAGAGTCTGGGTGTATGGGAATCATCAATGCACTCAGGGGAAATGGTCATTTTTTTTTTAATCGGAGCTAAATACAAGTAAAAATTTCTGTAATGGTGTTCAAGATATCTCTGCAGAAAAAAAGCTCCACTTGTCTTACCAGTGATTTTTCTAAGGAAAAGGTCATTAAATATTTTTCTACAATATTGTACTATGTTCCTACGTAAGTTAAAAACTTCAGGCAGATCTGAATCTCCTATCCCCAGAGTTTATGGGCATCTCATTTGCTTTATGGTAAGATCAATACACTCACTAGAACACAATATCTCTTCTAGACATTGGTCCCTTAATGAGAAATGAGCCCCCTGAAACAGTCTCTTATGTTTGTAAATAGAACCTCATGTTAATTCTTACTCTAAACCAAGTTCACAGCTGCCAAGAACCCACCAGGAATGTAGACCAGGACATCCAGAATTCATTAAGCCCACTGCACCTCCATTTGTCTCACCACCAGGAGGCTGGGCAAGCCATTGGGCTCAAGGGTTTTCTTTCCTTGTTTGTGAAAATAAGTAGTATCAATTAAGTTAGCAAGTAAGTTTTCTATTTTCCCTCCCATCAAAGCACTCTAGCAGGGGAACACAGACTGAGAATAGGGAGAAGAGCATTACCCCAGGCTTCCAGAGAGATGGAAGGAGCCTATGATCCCCTCTGTGTCTCCATACAGTTTGCCCCCCAGGCTGCTCTGGTGTAGCCACACTAGCCTTCTCAAAAACCCAACTGCAAAAGTAATTGACTATTTAAATCAAAATAAATAGAAGAAAAATGGTAGCAATTTAAACTATGTTTTAGTTCATATCTTTTAGTTTTTCTGATACTCTTAGGGCTTCATATCTGTATATTACTATTTTCTATATGGGCAAACATACTACAAAGTCGCACAGTTGATGACCAAGACGCTAAACAACGATGTGCTTTTCTCCTTCAACCACAAAGCTCAAATACAGAGTTGACCTGAATCTTGGTTGAGCAAATAAATAGCTATACAAACCCATAGCCATTTGCTTAATTTATAAACATTTCCCTAGAATAAGCATTTTACTTGAATACAAACAAGAATAAAGCTAATTTATGGAAGGTATTTTAGTACATCACAAAGACAGTGGAAGTCTGTGCATTCAGTTAACTTTAGCTTCTACATCTCCATAATCATTAACAAATTTTCATGGAAAAGCACACTGAACCAAAACTAGAACAAAAGTCATTAAAAATAAACCAGAAATGAACCAAAATTCAACTCTTTTCACTGAATTGTAATCCTAGATATTTCAAATTGAGAACTCCGCCCTTCTCCTCAATATGTATAACAGCCTCAAGGCCAGATGACCCCATTGTCCTATGAAGCCGTTGCCATGATCCAGTTGTTTCTCACACAAAATCTACTACAAGAACAGAAACTGTTCAAGGACTTCCAGCCCAGAAAGACTGCATGAAACCTGGTTCCAATGGCAGCATCAGCTTTACTCTGGAGTCAAGTGCTTCCACCGTTTGTGTTATTCATATTTTCAGAAGAGGCAGGCCCAGGAATTGTTTGTAAGCACGCTAGCCATCCATTTCAAGAACTGAATGAGTGGCCATTCTTATTTCTTTTTCTACCATCAGAGTACCTGCTCTTTATTTTTTTTAATAAATTCAGAGAAAACTGCTCTTCCTTTTTGCTTTGTTCAGCACACCCTAGTAGCCTAGGGAACGAACAACTTTCTTTGTTCTAATACAATGCAGCAGATAAAATTGCACAGTTCATTTTGAACAGTCTCTTGTATAAACCAATAAAAGAACCAACTGTAATAGTTCATCCCTTCTATTTGGGATAAGAATTCTGTGCTGTTAGCAGAGGTCCAATCAGAAATCTCAATTAGGCAGTTCATCCCCAGATAAATCCAAAGGTGTCTCACAACTTGATTATCAACCATGGCTAATCTTTCTTGAAAATAAAGTATGTGCAGCCCCACACACTTTTAAACCTTAGAAATGAATAAATAACAAACAAAAAATAAAAGCATGTAAGCCAGTCACCTTTGGGTGGTTCACAAGGCCTTTGACAGTCTGGCTGAGCTTCCTGAAGGGCTGTGATATTTCAGAAAGGCTGGCTCTGACCATCATCTCCAAAGAAGATTCTCTCAGTTATTTCTTCCTAATGCTAACTACAATCTAGATTTTTATGATCTTATGTATATATTTGACTGCTGAGGTGGTTTGAATATGATCAGTCCCCATAAGCTCATAGGCACTATTAGGAATTGTGGACCTGGAGGAAGTGTGTCACTGTGGGGGCAGGAGGACTTTCAGGTCTCATATATGCTCAAGCCACACCCAGTATCCCAGTTCACCTCCTGTTGCCTTTGGGTCAAGATGGAGAACTCTCAACTCCTTCTCTAGCACCATGTCTGCCTGCATGATGTCATGTTCCATCATGACAATAATGGACTAAACCTCTGAACTGTAAGCCACCCCAATTAAATGTTTTCCTTTATAACAGTTACTGTGGTTATGGCATCTCTTCACAGAAATAGAAACCCTAAGACACCTGTCCTCTTTACTTCAGGTACAACCTGTCTTTTTCCAGAGTCCAATACAGATATTATGCTTAGTATGCAGTTACCTAATATATAAACAAATTAAAACCTTCAGTCTCTCAATAAGATCTGTGTGTGTGTGTGTGTGTGTGTGTGTGTGTGTGTGTGTGTGTGTGTTTGTGTTTCTCTCTTCTTCCTTCTTTCTCCCCCACCCTACACATACAGTGCCAAGTTGATAGTAAAGAAATCCTTCCAAACTACTATATCACTGAGTTGAGAATTTCAAATAAGTTGTTTACTTTATGCTAAAGACACGGGGTACCTCCTCACAGCAGTGATGATCTAGCCCTTGGAAATAACCATCCAAGCAGCTCCAGAAGCATGGATATTGTCACTAAGCATCCTAAATTGAACCCTCTTATTTACACAGCAAGTGAAGGAAAAAGCATGAACAGCAATGGTGAATACATGCAGTAGACATTTTGAGGTCCTAACTTAAAAGGGGCATGTGGTGGTTTGAATGTAAATGGTCCAATAAGTTTATAGGAAGTGGTGCTATTAAGAAAGCCAGCTTTGTTGAAGTAGGTGTGACTTTGTTGGAGGAAGTGTATCACAGTGGAGGTGGACTTTGAGGTCTCATATGTGCTCAAGCCACGCTCAGAGTCTCATTCACTTCCTATTGCCTGTGGGTCGAGATGTAGGACTCCATGGTCATGTCTGCCTGCACACCACCATGTCCCACTATGATGATAATGGACTAAATCTCTCAAACTGTAAGCCACCCCCATTAAATGTTTTCCTTCATAAGTGTTGTTGTGGTCATGGTGTCTCTTCACAGCAATAGAAACCCTAACTAAGACAGGGCATAAGGACAACTGTGCATATTCTATTAGTTGAACTCCACCACATGGTTACACTTGTTGCACTTAAGAAAGGACAGCTTAGGTGGGAGTGCCAACTTGTACAGACACTTTGGAAATCAGTATGGCGACTCCTCAAGAAAATGGGAATCAGTCTACAACAAGATCCAACAATTCCATTCTTAGGCATATACCCAAAAGAAGCACATTCATACAACAAGGACATCTGTTCAACCATGTTCATAGCAGCACTATTTGTAATAGGCAGAAACTGAAAGCAGCCTAGATTCCCCTCAATCAAAGAATGGATAGAGAAAATGTGGTACATTTACACAATGGAGTACTACTCAGCAGAAAAAAACAATGGAATCTTGAAATTTGCAGGAAAAAAATGGATGGAACTAGAAGAAACCATTCTGAGAGAGGTAACTCAATCGCAAAAAGACAAACATGGTATGTACTCACTCATATGTGGATTTTAGATATACAGTAAAGGATTACCAGCCTACAATCCCCACTGCCAGAAAAGCTAGTAAACAAGGAGGACCCTTAGAGAGACATACATGGTCCCTGGAGAAAGGGAAAGGGTCAAGATCCCCTGAGCACATTGGGAGCACGGGAAGAGGGGGGAGCTAGGAGAATGAGAAGGGGAGAAGAGGAGGGATGTAGAGGACATGAGGGAGCAGAAAGGTTGAGTCAGGGGAAGACTAGAAGATAACAAGAATGGAGACACCATAATAGAGGGAGACATTTTAGGTTTACAGAGAAATCAGGCACTAGGGAAATGTCTGGAGATCTACAAACATGACACCAGCTAACCATCTGAGCAACAGAGGAGAGGCTACCTTAAGTGCCCTCCCCTGATAATGAGATTGATAACTGACTTATATGCCATCCTATAGCCCTCATCCAGCAGCTGGTGGAAGTAGAAGCAGACACCTACAACTAATCACTGAACTGAACTGGAATCCAGATGCAGAGAAAGACGAGGGGTCCAGCCCAGGCTGGTGAAACCCACAGAAACAGCTGACCTGAACATTGGGGAGCTCTTGGTCCCCAGACTGATAGCTGGGAAACCAGCATGGGACTGATCCAGACCCCAGGAACATGGGTTTCACTTAGGAAATCTTGGAAATCTACGGGACCTCCTGTAGTAGTTCAGTACTTATCCCTAGCATAGGTGTGGACTTTGGGAGCCCATTCCACATAGAGGGATACTCCCTGAGCCTAGACACATGGGGGTGGGCCTAGGCCCTATCCCAAAGGATATGATAGACTCTGATGACACCCTATAGAAGGCCTCACCATCCAGGGGGAGCAGAAAGGATATGTGATAGGTAGGGTTTTAGTTGCGGGGGAGGGGTGGTAGGGGAGGATGGGAGGGAAAAAGTAACTGGGATTGTTGTGTAAAACAATCTTGTTTCTAATTCAAATTTAAAAAATGAAAATAAAAAAGAAAGGACAGCTTAGAGAAGTTCATCTATGAAACAAGGAGGAAAAATAAGTAAGATTAGTAAATACATTTAAATATATTTATTTGAGGTATAGGCTTCCATTTGAAGATTTTCATGTCAATCCCAGGACTTTATCACTCATTTTTAATAATCGTATTTCCTCTCAGGGACACAGGTGCTTTATAATTATGACAGAGTCAACTTGTTGGCAGTGGGAGCAGAAATCTCTACTCTTGGTAGTATTAACTGTCTTCAGAGACTAAGAGCTACATGTCTCTGCTACCTTATTGTCAACCTCCAGCTTCTCATCTCTTTAGTTTCTTTAACAAATTTGGTGTTTTACTAATACTGTTCTTCATATATTCTTCTAGGCATGTTAATGAAAAGTATTTGTCCTCTTTCCTTTTCCTTTTATTGTTATTTTTATTATAAGTATTTTTATTTTGTTTTCTTCTCTTGCCTTTCACAATAGATTTCCCTGGTTTTCTTGGTTTTTCAAGACAGGGTTTCTCTGTGTAGCTTTGGAGCCTATCCTGGTGCTCGCTCTTGAGACCAGGCTGGCCTCAAACTCACAGAGATCTGCCTGCCTCTGCCTCCCGAGTGCTGGGATTAAAGGCGCCACCAACGCCCGGCTCCCTGGTTTTCTTTTAATTATTTCTTACCCAGGCAAAGTCAAAGTGAGGTATTATGAACATGAGTTAAATTCAGTATTAAATTCTTTCTTCAGCCCTTTCCATGCATCCCCTTTCTCCTTCTTTCAAATTTGTGGCCTCCAAGCTCCCAGGTCCAGTCAAAGAGAGGGAGGAGAGATAAAATGAGCAAAGGGATCAAGCCCATGATGGTCAAACAGCTGGCCTGAGCTAGTAGGAGCTCTCTGACTCCAGAATGACAGCCCTACCTAAGTAGGGCCCTGAATGCAGGTGACAGTGGATGACTTGGGCTGTTTGTGAGGCCACTGGCAATGGGACCAGAATCTATCCCTAGTGCATGAACTGGATTTTTGGAGCTCATTTCCTATGAAGAGATAACTTGCTCAGCCTAGACACAGGGGGAAGGGCCTTGGTCCTGCTTCAACCTGGTAATGGGACAGACTTTATTGACTCTCTATGGGAGCCTTATCCTCTCTGAGGAGCAGATGGGAGGGTGGGGTGGGGAAAGGTGGGAGAAGCAGGAGGAGGGAAAAGAGGGGAGAACTAGGATTGGTATATAAAGTTAAAAATAAATAAATAAATAAATCATGGCCTCTTATTCACACACACACACACACACACACACACACACACACACACACACACACACACACACATTTCTGAATACTTAAATACAACATTATATGTATATATATATTATATATATAATATATATATACATATATATGTGTGTGTGTGTGTGTGTGTGTGTGTGTGTGTGTATATTATATAATATATCAGGGATGACCAGTTGGTACTGGATAGCCAACTGGGGGGCTCTTCCCTGGGAAGTCCACTTCTTCTGTTCTCAGCATTCACAAGTATTCTGCTGTTCTTTTTCTAAGGTTGAGGCCTGAAAGCTTTGCCCCATTTTAAGCCTTTCCATTGTAACCAACATTTAGCTAGACTAGACAACCCCATACCCTAACAAAGCCCCATTTAAACAGTGCTATGAAGAAAGTCCATAACTAAGGTAATCAAGGCATGGTTAGAGCTACTCTCCTGAGGATATCTTATATTTTCTAACTACCAGCATTTTACCTATGATGGTACACATTCTATTGCTATGGTTTAGAATGCATGATTCCTGTTCTGTTTTTTCAGTGCCGATCTTTCCAAGTTGATCAGATTTATCTGTATCTGTATCTTTCTGAAAGTGTATGGAATGAGTCATATCTGTATTTTCCTAAAACAAGCAAAGACACTTAGCACTTCATCATATTAGAATATTTAATGTCATAAATTATGGGATTGTAGCTCCAGATAAATTGATACTACTTCTTTATATTGCATACCAAAGATTAATACACTATCTCAGCATCTCACTGGTTTATTTACCCGTGGATTCTTCCAACGTGGATTTTACTCTTTTCTGATTCAGTTTTTTAATTGTTGCAATATATCCTTAACTCAATCTTTCAGAGAACACTTGTAAATGATAATCTTTCAGAGTCTTAGCAGGTCTGAACACCCGCCCCCTTTTTTTTTTTTATCACCATCTCGTGCATTAATGAGTGTTGGGCTGGATGTAGGATTCCAAATTCAAAATAACTTTATCCCTGGACTTGGATGATAGCTCCTTTTCTTAAAAGCATCCAGCATCTTGGAATTTATTCTCCTTCTAAAGATTTTAGGATTTTTCTCTTAAGGGGTCTGACCGTGAACACATTATCTACATCTACAAGCACTTTAAGACAATCATCCTACTGAGCACACAGGAGGATATGTCATTCTTCAGCCCAGGGAAGCTCCCTCTCTTGATTCCTAACCTCTCTTGCAACTCTCTTAGCTACTTTCTGCAGCATAATAAACTACCCCAAAATGGCATGGCTTAAAATGCTTCTCTCTTCCCTAATCCTGTGAGTTACCTGGTTGGTTGCTTCTGAAAAGATGATGGGATTTCCAGTGTCTATGAATGGAAAGAGGTGAGTAGGTTTCCAGAAGATCTGGGCACCTTCAAATGATCTAGACCTTACCCAACTTCTAATTGTGTCTATGTCCTTGTGCTACTTACTGCTTGTACGTTTCGTTTAGTGATTTGCATATAGAAAGGAATTAAATAAATGATTGATACTTAAAATGCATATATAAAATCCGAGTTTAAACACCCTCCCTTCATCATGGCTATCATAATTTGACAACCTGATGTGAGATAACCTGTAAAAGTCTATTTTCGTATCCCACTTAATCCCCTCAAAATCCATTTAGCTAGCTAATATTCATTGAATACTTACTATGTGGCAGCTACTTTCCTCAGATATGCAGATCCACTAAAGACAAACAGACCATGCCCACAATCACAGCATATATTCTACTAGAAGAGATACATAATGAATGAATAAACAGATAAATTTTCTGTCGTATGGACCTCCATCAAGAAGAAAAATAAACCAACGTGAGGAATCATGGTATGACAAGGACAGCTATTTTAGACAGTGACAATTTCTTTGAAGAGTTCACTGCCCAGCAGAGCACTGAATGAAGGGAATGAAGAAAATATGACTGCATTATTGTTATCACCACGCTACAGATGTATCTCGGTTATTAAATTATATAACCATGTCTTTAAAAATAACTTAGAGTTAAACTTCAACACACACAAAAAATAATGAATGTAGCACAAAGAACTCTAAATGTCTATCCAGAGCCATTCTTCTAAAAACATATATAATTACATGATTGAAATACTAATAATCAAAGAAAAAGAAGCTATAAGCTTGAGAGTGGGAAGGCACATGGAAGGGGTTCAAGAAAGGGTAACTAGAGGGAACTGGATAGAGGAAGGGGAAAAGTCATGTGATTCCATTGTAATTAAAATTATATTAAAAATTAAATCACCTTTCAATAAGAAAATACCATAAACAGGGTCTCTTGGTCAACAGACACCGAGTTTCTTACAGGTCTGGAAGCTGTAAACCCACGACGAAGGTGTTGGAAATTTAGGTTTCTGCTGCTGCATTTTGATATGTCCTCATGTGGCCTTTCCTATTTCTGTACACAGATGAAGGAGGCATGAGCTCTGTGGAGGCACTTCTAACATGGGCACTGATCCTATCAGATCAGGGCATCACCTTTATGATTTCATTCACTTCCTTAAAGGCCCCATCTCCACATAATACAGCTATACTACAAGCTGGGCTTTCAACATGTATTTTTGGGGACATTCAATCCATAAGAGCTTTATATATAGGAAGTGGCAATTTTAACCCAGAGACATCAGGCTGTAAAGCTCATTCATTGTCTATTGTGACATGAAATAGCACCTACCTGAATAAGATGCCCAGTAGACAAAACAGAACAATGTATTTAAAATGCTTTGTATTGTATCAATGTATGGCACAAGTATAAAACAGTGATATTACTCCCAAGAATGCTGCTATTTCTTATATCTTGAAAATCTCTTGAAGCACTAGAGTCTCATTTCATACCTTTTGGTGTGATAAATAAGTGTTAAGAAGTAAGAGACCAATATAGAATAATTTAATATTTATTAAGGAAATGCTGAAATGCAGCAGGTTGGAATGATAGTCTCCAGGTAGGGGTCACACACACACACACACACACACACACACACACACACACACACACACACACACACACACACAAGCTGCCTGGGTCCCCTACCTTCCTGCATGCAGCTAATAGAAGATATTTGTCCTTTGTCTCCCAAATGTCTCAACCTCTAATGTGAGCAGAAGGATAGATAGGATTTCAGCACATGAATTTGGCAGTGGGAAAGAAAAAAACATTTAGTCCATGACATTTCTCATAGGGAAAATGAAGTTGCCTGCCTCCTGGAAGGCTCAAATAGGAAGCCATGAGACTTAATCCATCCCCCATTAACTTGTTTTATAGGCTTTCTGTAGTATACTGTAAAAAGGTGAATAAGTTGCCTGTTGTTTAAAATGTGGGCATTCTCACAGAATCGGGATTCCCAGCTTTGAGGGGCTGGGGATGTAGTTCAATTTGCAAAGTTCTTGTTTAACATGTACAAGGCCCTGGTTTCAGTTTCCAGAACTTGATAAACAAGGCATGGTGATAAGTGGCTGCACACACCTGTGATCACAGTACTCAGGATATAAAGGTGGGAGGATCAGAAGCTCAAGGCCATTCTTGGTGAATCCCAAGCCAGCCTGGGCTACTCAAGGCTTCATTCAAAAGGGGGCATGTGGGCTGGAAATAATAGTAATTCATTCCTTTCTGGGAAAGCCTCTTTGGATCTCAGTAGTTGCCTAGCTCAACATTCCCATTTATTTATTTTATTCTCCTTGTTTCTGAGAATATTTGACATACTCTTTTTCCAATGCTTATATTGTAAGTTTATGTTCTCGGATCTCACTTTCCCATTTTATCACTTCAATATTTTTTTCCACATGTATCAGTCTCAGAGTGGGGACTGACATACTTATTCTTTATACAAACTCATTACAGGTCACAGCTCGATAATGAATAGTTTATCTTTCCATACCCATGTCTGATGGGGAATGTACTGTGTATGTTTATCTTTTTGACTGTTAAATAAAATACTGTTTGGCCAATGAAACAGCAAGTTAGGCAGGACTAGGAGTCAAAGAGGATTCTGGGAAATGTAGTAGAGAAGTGATGATCCAGACAGGAAATGACATAGCAAGGAGACTCATATTAAAGTGAAGGAGAAACAGGAAGGGTCCCTTTTTCCCCTTCGTCCTGGAGCAGCAGGATGTGAGCCACCAGCAAGGAGGGACGCCAATAAGGCGTCCGATAAGATAAGTCTTATAACATATATAGATTTATGATAATTAAGGCTGAGCTAGCAGATGAGGAATCCTAATCATTGGCCAAGCAGCTTTGAACCTAATACAAGTTTCTGTGTATTCATTTGGGCCTAACTCAGGTGGGCAGCTGGTGTAAAGCGCACATGTGGCAGCGGGGCTTGGCGGCTTTTGGCAAAAAGATTTATTGTAACACATGTCCAAGGAAGTCTCTTTTAAGTGCAAAAAGCTACCCAAGCCAAGACCGTCTCCCTCCTGACTGCCCTGGGAGAGAGTTAATCTTTCATGTGAATTGACCCAGATCAACCTTCAGCGTCTCTCCCACGGACTTATCACCATGTCATGGGCATGGTGTTCTTACCATTGCATCCCTCAAAAGCTTCTGCTTTCCATTTTCCTTTCTCCGTGATCACTCCGCCACTGTGTAGTCTCCAAATGTCTAACCAACAGCAGAATGGCAACCTGTCAAACATGGTCCTCAGTCTGGACTCGCTGCAACAACAGAAGCTTCTGGTCACCAGAGAAATCAGGATGCCAATTAGCTGTATATCAAGTTCAAGGTCACAGTGAATCCTCAGCAAAGACTGAGAAAGTTGAAATTCTCAGGGGCTGTTTGAATATTTTATGACAGAAAGATAAGTGTCTGCTTGAAAAGGAAGTCACACAATTTCATGCTAGTGACTTTTTCCTACTGTGTCATTGAGGGTAAGGCAATTGGATATCTCTGTTTGGAAACAGATGTGACTGAGTGGTAATGACCCACTCAGAAGTCCTGTGTTCTCTCTGTCCTTGCTTGTCTTCTATGAGTGACTCACATGGAAGGTTCTGGCAGATAAGGAAACCTCTAGTCAACCTTATTCCCAGGATTATGCAAGGCATGATTGCAAAAGGAAAAGGAAATTTTGTAACATAATTTATTTGAGGCAAATAGAAAAATTGACATTTTTTGGTTCCAAATCTCTATCTCTCCTCTGAAAAACCAGACATCCCAATGTGAGAAAGTGAGCATTGAAACTTTGCCTTTGATAGATGATCATCTATCCCCATCTCACAGAGCTGACTCATGCTAGAGACTAAGGGCATGAGGCTTACTGGGTGTTATAGATGAGGAGATTGGCTGTATAGGTATCTGAAGGGGATCTGGATATCTATACCATAACATATCCACATGATTAAAAATAAATCACCCTCTGCTGGGTAGTGGTGGTCCATGCCTTTAATCCCAGCACTTGGGAGGTAGAGGCAAAAGGATCTCTGTGAGTTGAAGGCCAGACTGGTCTACAGAGGGACTTCCAGGACTGGCTCTATAGCTACTAGGAAACACTCTCTAAAAAAAAAAAAAAAAAAAAAAAAAAAAAAAAAAAAAAAAAAAAAAACCCACACAAAATAGATGATAGATAGATAGATAGATTAGATAGATAGATAGATAGATAGATAGGTAGATAAATCATCCTCAATCATAAGACTCTAGTGTTCATACAACAACATACAGAGTCTAACCAGTTTTTGTGTGACCACTCACAAATGCTTTGTGATAACTATTAGGGAATAAAACTATTTTGGTATGAAAATTAAGAAATTTTTCCCACAAGTCCTAGGAATGAATCATCACTCAATTTCATCAAAACCCTTCCAAAAATCCTAAAGAAAAATCTAACATTGGTGTGTTTTATTAATTTTTTATTATTTCATTTATATTTCTATTATTCAATGTGTTATTGTAGAAGTCTTTCATATAACTACAGTTTTTTGTTTGCTTGTGTTTTGTTTTTGTTTTGGTTTTAGTTTTGGTTTTTGGTTTTTCAAGACAGGGTTTCTCTATATTGTTTTGGAGGCTGTCCTGGAACTCCCTCTGTAGACCAAGCTGGCCTCGAACTCATAGAGATCCACCTGCCTCTGCCTCTGCCTCCTGAGTGCTGGGATTAAAGGCTTGCACCACCAATGCCCAGCAGTGGTGTAGTAGTTTAAATGAGAATGGACCCCCCATAGGTTCATGTATTCAAATGCTTGGTCCCAGCTGGTGGATTAGGAGGCTTTGTTGGAAAATGTGTGTCACTAGGAGAAGCAGTTTTGAAGTTTCAAAAGCCCAAGACATTCACAATAGGCACTCCTCCCACAACTCATCTCTCTCTCTCTCTCTCTCTCTCTCTCTCTCTCTCTCTCTCTCTCTCTCTCTCCCATATATAATATATATGTATATATGTATATATATTTGTATTATATATATATATATATAGAGAGAGAGAGAGAGAGAGAGAGAGAGAGAAATGACCAATAGCTAGATGATAGATAGATAGATAGATAGATAGATAGATAGATAGATAGATGGATGGATAGATAATCTACATGTCCAGTGTTTATAGAGCAAGATGCAAGTCTCAGCTATTATTGTAACACCATGCTTGTCTGCCTGCTGCCATATTCCCCACCATGATGGTCATGGACTCCAGCTTTCTGAAACTATAAGCCCCAAATACATCCTTTCTTCTATAAGTTGCTTTGATAATGGTGTCATAACACTGCAAAAAAAGTAAGTAGGACAGGTGACATACATATATGCATAAAAACATATAAAATCATATCGCACAGTGATAAGAATGATTATCCTTTTGGGTATTTCTTTTCAATCCTTTGTACAAAGTTTAGGTTTTACTCTATATACCATTCAGTGCACCGCATTTTCATTCAACATTTTGAGGTCCAGAATACTGTTTTGTTGTATAGCTACACTTTAATTATTCATTATCATTGTTTGGACATTTAGGTTATTTCCAAGGCTTTGCTATTGATTTGTATTGCATCAAAAAATTTAGATGGAATTTACTAGTTTACAGTTGAGCTTGTGTGTATGTTTGTGCATGTGCTATACATACATATGTGTTATACATGTGTCTTCATACTTCCACAGTATACTCTTTACTGACTGAGCCATCTCCCTGTCCCTAGTAAGAACTTCATTAAATGCTTAATATTCACTGCTAATTTGTTCATTTTTAAAAGTGTTATAATTATCAAGTCTGTGGAGAGTATTTTATTATTTTATTTTCCAAAATTTTTACTAACTTCTTAGACCCTTCCAAAAATAAGTATTTCATTACTTTAGTATCCCAAATTACTCAGGAGTCTGGACTTTTTCCACATTTCTCCTCTTGTGTTTTTTCTCAGAACTGTTTTTAACTTTGTCTGGTCTGTAAACTCATGGATATTGCTATATCGTCATCATAGCTTTGTATTATGATGACAATCTAACTAGATAAGACTTTGGAAATAAGCCTTCCCTAGCAGACACTGCACAATGATTGTCTCCAGATGACCCTTGGAATGATTTGGTCCATTTTTCAAGTCCCATTGGGATTTTGATTGGGCTTTCATGAAACTTAGAAATTATTTAAAATCTACAGTCTTATTGTGAGGTATTGATTCCATTTTCTTATGGTCTTTTGTACACCTCTGTAAAATGCTAGTGTTTTCTTCATTACACAAACATCAAACTCTGTAAAGAAAACCCTTGGGTGTTCTACACGTGAAGCACTCTTGTCAATGGGATACTTTTCAATTGTTTTTGTCTACATAGTAATTGGTAGTACTTAGGAAAACTACTGACCTTTAAAGTATTTATTCTGTGGCAAAATAAAAATTTGGATTCTTTTTCTCCTGTCTCTAGAAATATAATCAAATTGTCTATAACTATAACTCTCTTGTAATTTCCAATGGTTATACATTATTTTTTGTCCTGTGTTGTTGCTGAAAAAATTTGCAAGAGTAAAATATAATTTCAATACTGAATGTAATTTTTAAGAATGATTTTCACTACCCCCTTGTGTAGAATATTTTCTAGAATATTATTTTCTATATGTTATGATATGGTGCTATGATAGATGCCTTCAGAAAGTTATCTTTACAGCTGTTTAGCCTAGTTCAAGAGAGCTATTGATATTTAGTTTAAAACAAGTTTCTATAATGCGCTCAAAACCCTTGAAGCTACATTAGACAACAATCACCTGAAGAGACAGGCAATGTTGGTGATGGAGAATAGAGACTCAATGCTGTGATCCCTTAATACAGTTCCTCATGTTGTGCTGACCCCCTCATGTTGTGCTGATCACAAAATTATTTTTGTTGCTACTTCGTAACTGTAATTTTACTACTATTATGAATCATAATGTAAATGTGTGTTTTCTGATGGTCTTAGGTGACCATTGTGAAAGGGTTGTTTGACCCCCCCCAAAAAAAGGGCCAAAACCCACAGTTTGAGAACCGCTGTTCTAGAACAAAAATTTCATAAAAACAAAGGTTAGATGTGTTAGCAACTGTTTCCAAAAAGAATGTCTGAAAGCAAGCCCAAAGAGGGTAGGTAAAAAGCAAGATATGCTAGAGCTGTAATTCAGCTGGTAGAGGGTTTGTTTAGCATCCATGATGTCCTATGTTTGATCCCTCACACTCTTAAAGCCAAGTGTGGTGGTTTAATCCCAGCATGTAGAGGTAGAGAGATCAGGAGTTCAGAAGTCACCCTCAGATACATAGAAAGTCTGAGTCCATACTGTGTACTCTCTAGAGAGCCTCATATGTGTTTGCTAAAACTCATTCACATTAAAATAGAAACAACGTGCAAGAACAGCCTACTTACTTTCATAGACTATGTTCTGAATAAATATATCATAAAATTTGAATGTATAAAAGGAGTTTGTTGGCTGAGACCATATCTAGTTATTAGAGTGCTTGCCAATCATGCACAAGGTCTTGGGTTCAATCCCCAGTACTGGTAATAAATAAATGAATAGTATTTAAAAGAAAATTTGTTTGGTAACCATCTAAGCAGTGGTTGAGAGGCTGCCTTAAATGCCCTTATCCAATAATGAGATTGATGTCTACCTTATATGCCATCCTAGAAACTTCATCCAGTAGCTGATGGAAGCAGAGGCAGATAACCACAGCTAAACACTGAGCTGAACTCTGGAATCCAGTTGCAGAGAGGGAGGAGTGATGATCAAAGGGGTCAGGACCAGACTGGAGAAACCCATGGGGACAGCTGACCTGAACAAGGGGTTGCTCATGGACCCCAGACTGATAGCTAGGAAACCAGCATAGGACTGTTCTAGAACCCCTGAGCGAGGATGTCAGTTTGAAGGTCTGGGCAATCTATGGGTTCTCTGGTAGTGGGTCTGTATTTATCCCTAGTATATGAATGGACTTTGGGAGCCCTCTCTCAGCCTAGACACATGGGGGGGGAGGGTCTAGGCCCTGCCCCAAATAATATGACAGACTTTAAGATCCCCCATGGAAGGTTTCACCCTCCCTGGGGAGCAGAAAGGGATTGGGATGGGGGTAGAGAGTAGGGGAAGAAGGGAGGGAGAGGGAACTGGGATTGGTATGTAAAAGAAGCTTGTTTCTAATAAAAAAGAAAAGGAAAGAAAATAAAATTTGTTTGTTAAAAAGAGCAAGAAAACTTGGTTCATTCATCCCTATGTATAGCATAGGGTCAGTCAACTAATGTCTATTAGGGTGTGCAGGAAGTGTCAACATACAAAGGAAAAAGAAGAAAACAGTTTTCTAATAAATTTCACCCAGTTGAGAAACTCATTTATGTTTAAACATTCATTAAATTTCCAAATATTTCCATCAGAAAATGTGCTATTTAAGATAGTACTTTTCAGTCCCAACAAAGAAACCTCTTGAGGAAATAGATAATGAAAGGTATAGCTACCTTATGCCTTTCTCATTCAAGATTAATGTTCACCCTGAATCTTCTTACATTCCAAAATCTCCCTGGGAAACATCTGCCAAGAAAATATCCTAAAAGCCAATAAGAGCACAAATATATCTGTATGGACAGAAATTTGCCTATCTTGAGGAATCTATGCACAATTAACTGTAACACATTTCAATAATTAGTTCCTATGTCACCTTGTGGCTAACGTCAGTTTTTCTTAATCAACAGGTGTCAAAATTAGGAATTTGTCCTGAAATACAGAACTACAGGGTAGTTTACAAAGTGAAGAAGTATTTGTTTATTAGTTTTGATGTGCTTCTAGCAGTTAGTGATTGATCATGTGAATATTTGATCCCAGATGTAGCAACAGAAAAGACTGAAGAGCAATCATGGTGGTAAATAAATGATGGAAATAAGAAACTCTGCCCTTTAGTGGAAATTTTTGAAGTAGCCCCTTCTCTCAGACACAAACAGCATTCTATGTCTGCTGATTGATATGAAATGAAAGACAGAATAGTAGTGTTCTGGAAAACAAAACCCGGGATGAATAAGTTATGAAGATCCTTTACCTCCCTGGACAGTCTAACCCAGGTGCTGAAAGATGGCACAGGGGGCGTGAGCTCCCTTGTTCAAGTGCCATATTGTTTATGGGCAGGATGATCCTGGTCCCAATGAGTAAAGTACATATCTGGCTCATGAGAAAAAGTTGGTGTCTGAGAAGAGGCAATGGAAGCTAGCATCCAACTCATGCAGGTTATCCAAGAAATGCGGGTAGAAATCAACAGACTAGAGAAAGAGAATCGTGCCCTCCGTATGAAGCTGACTTCAAGTAGTCAGATGACAGCCTCTGGCTCAGAGAAAGAATCAGAAGATGAGAGAGAAGAAGCAGAGTACGGGCAATCTCTGGGGGTCCTGCCTGGTGGTATTCCCACCGATGCTACGCCAGCTGTGCAGGAACAAGGTACCAAACATATGTGGCTCTTCTGGGCTATGCTTACCTTTTCAAGTAGCTCCCAAATGACTGATTTGTTGGGCTACTACAACAGATTCATCATTTGGTACTTGCAGCAATGGGTTTCAGCCTCTTCCTCCTAACAAATGAACTTTGAATTCCTAGTCAAAAATTTCCTTTAGGTTCTCCAAGCCATATATTTCACTAACAATAAAATGACTTATGAGTGTACCAGGAAAGGTAAGAACAGATGTGTAAAAATCAGTCACATTCAGTTTTCTTCCACCTTGACTATTACTATATAAATTCTGCAAATGTAGAACAATGAAGGTGCATGTTGATTGGCATGATCATTTATTAAGCTGGAATAGCTTTTTAAGTGGGTTAGCTTATGAATCAAAATCAGACAAATGTGCTTCTCAATGATTTGTTACTCAGCCACTTGACTCTGGGCTACAAATTAGACCCTTTGAATCTTCTCCACCTGGAAGTACTGTAGGGCATACCTCTGTGCTGATGGCAACTATTTGCAATGATAAGTAGTACCTGGATGTATGCAACAATGACAAGCATTATCTCATCTCCTCTTTCTATAATGTGTGCATACATTATACATAATTCAAGAGATAGATTGTGTGTATATATATTGAATACCTTACAATGCAAGGTTAAAAGTCAAATATCATATTTTTCACAGGAGAGGATTATGTCCATAATTACTAAAATGTTGGAATCAACAGTAAGAAATATGTTCTATATTTCAGTTGTCAGTCCTCACCTTCAACAGTGTATTCAAATAAAAATGATATGCATAATTAACTACTCATAGCTCTTAATATCACCCATCAAAGACTTCAGGCAATGCCAATTAGAGGCTGGGAACATTTTGACAGTGGAACATGTCACATCTGCTGGTTGATCTTATTAGAGCTGTCTCTTTCTAATGATGAGGGAAAGCATTTCAAAGTGGTAAATATATTACTATCTGGATCTGAAAAACTCTGTCTACTGATTATCTAAAAAAAAAAAAAAGATAAAAGAATCACCTATAAGAATAGACTTCCTTATTGGAAAACAGGAAGAAAATGTATGGATATATGTAATATATCCCTGTTATAGGATTTCTAGTTCTCTGCACTGGTGACATTTTGTATTGATTAATTCATTATTGTCAAGAGATCAGTCTGAATAGTGTATGTTAAGAGACCCACAAGAGTCCCCTCTCCCCAACGTTATATAAACAGTAAGCACTGCTGGGAAAAGAGGAAGGTCCTAGTTTTCTTTCTGTTACTTTGATAAATGCCATTGTCTAAAGCAACTTGGAGAGGAAGGGGTTTATTTGACTTACACTTCCATATTACTGTCTATCATTAAGGAAAGTCAGGACAGGAACTCAAGCAGGAGCCTGGAGGCAAGGATTGAAGCAGAGACTATGGAGAAATGCTGCTTATTGGCTTTCTCCCCCTGGGTTACTCAGATACCTCTCTTATACAGCCCAAGCTCACCTGTCTAGGGATGGTGCCATCCACTGTGGCCTAGGACTCCCACATCAATCAACAGTCAAGAAAATGCCCAGGGCCAATAGGATGAAAACCATTACTCACTGAGATTTCTCTTCCCACACATGTATGTGTCAGTTGACAGCTGGGGCTATGATAAGAGGACTGCCCAAACTGTTAGGTTGCCCACTAGTCATGCTAACAGCTAATGGCTGCAGCTTTCATGAACCATCCCCCAGGCTGGGGTGGGCATTCTGCTGATCCAGTTGCCTTTGGGTCAGCCATGCTCCTCTGTGTAATCCCAATAAGCTCTTTGGTTCCACAAGATAGAACCGTTTGTTGTGGGTTTGGTTTTGGTATCTTGGGTGAAGAGTCAGTTGTTCACATCTCCTCAGGAAAATTCCCACAACAGTACCCTCACATAAAATCTATGATTATATCCTGCTCTCCAGCTAAAAGGTTTTTATCAGATCTAAGTTTTTCAGTGAAATATGTATGGTCTTTTAAGTATAGAATCATATCATCTGCCCTAGAAATAATTTGGCTTTTGTATAATAAAAATGAATAAAATTGTGTCATTTTCAGGAAATGACTGGAACTAGAGATCATCAATTTAAGTGAAATAAGCCAGAGTCAGAAAAACAGCTACAAAGTGCTTTCTATAAATGTGGAGTCTAGACCTTTTCAAATTCCATGCTATGTGAAAACAGAGGGGAGGCTGTTTAGAAAGAGGAATATGGTCTATAGGGGACCAGGGAGGGAAATGAACACGTTGAATTCAATACATATAAACTTCTTAGAATTGCATCTTGAAACTCATTATTTTGAACAGTGAGTACACATATTTTTAAGTATCATGTGTGAAGCTTTGTAAGTCTGAGGACCTAAGTACAAGCCCCAGAATCTATGTTTTAAAAAAAAAGCCTTGTGTGGTGGAGTGCACTGTAAAGCCAGCACTGAAGAGACAGGGACAGGTGGATCTGTGGAGCTCATTGCCCAGCAAGACTAGTTCACTTGGTGAGTTCTGGGCAGGTAAAGGTTACTGTAGAAAGACGGAAAGAAAGAAAGAAAGAAAGAAAGAAAGAAAGAAAGAAAGAAAGAAAGAAAGAGGGAGGGAGGGAGGGAGGGAGGGAGGGAGGGAGGGAGGGAGGAGGGAGGGAGGGAGGGGAGAAATAGATGGACAGCATCTGAGGGACAATACCCAAGATCATCCTTTGTCCTCCATATGTACATGTACGCACACAAATAAATAGACACATATACACACATACACACATTTACACAAACACACACATATACACACATACACATGTACATATACACACATATACAGACACACACATGCACACACATGAGTGCATGTGTAAACACACAGATACACTCATATGTATGTATACAGACACACACACTCACAAACTGTAGGGAAATCAATTACACGAGATATGTTCCAAGCTTCTTCCAATAGTGAAATTCTTGGTTCTATGAATCTGTTAATACACACGCACCTCATCGTACTGTAAGAATAGTGATAGACCTTATCTCTTGGGCTCAGAGAGGACTAACTAAAGTAATACAAGCAAGATCTCTGTGAATTTTTCAGTGATAGTTGACAAAAAATATTAGCTATGCCAAGAAATATTATTACTTGACTTGCATACAAGTTTATATTGGAGGTTTTAATGATACGTTGCCAGCATCATTTGAAATTCAAACTTGCAATTGGACCCTAGAAATCTATTACATAGGAATCTTGGAGTGCATCCCATAAAATTTCCTATTTTACAGATAAGAATATAAAACACAGAACATTTAAGAAAGCATCATCCCAATACATCTTTGAAAGCAGAATCTTACAAAATTACCCCCTTGATAACTAGATACCATAAAACAGAAGTATGTGTCTCTCTTCAAGAAAGAACCCAACTCAAAGGACCTGCAAACAAATCACTTGGAGCCACAAGTTCTTTCGGGTATTGTGTGATAGACACCATGAAAAAAACAAAGCAGACATTTTGTGAGTAGAGTTAGCTTCTTTGATTGCCTGAGGCCAAGAACTGAGCTACAGCTCAGGGGTATACCTGTTGGCTACAGAGTGCCTACTCAGAATGAATTCTCCTTGGATAAAACATGTTTGTAGAAACATCTGCACTGCATTGGTTTTGAAGGATATAAAAATCGAGTGCTTTCCAGAATGCCCCCTGTCTTTCCTGCTCTGCACAACCTCACCTTGAGGCTAACTATGAGTGTTATAGTTTGCAATGCAGAAGATAAAAGAAACATCTCAGGGAACACCCAGCACTGCAAGGTCCTGATTCCTTTCAATCTGCTCATAGCCTTTATTGGCAAGTAAACTGAATTTGGCAGTGATCTTTGACATTGGACTAATGGTCCTGAGATGCTGTGTTGAATATTTCTTCCCTTGTGTTGATAAGAAAGAAAAGGATAATTTGTGACTCATGGAGATGAGGGAAGAGCTTATTTGATAATCAGTCCCACATTAAGTGCAGGTCTCAAACAAAGTAAATTCAGCTTTGCCATCAGCAGCATAATTTCCCGTGAAGGTTCCCTGGGACTCAGGATGGATAGTTTCCTAATTCTTTTAAACAGAAACTTTTGTTTCTGTTTCTAAAACTGGTGGTTATGCAATTATATATGGTATACACTACAGCTCTTGGAAGGGCTTAAAGATGATTTGTGATTGTCATTTACAGTTGGTCACTTCAGATAAATTTGCAGATATATACCCTAAACTCTTACCTAAAATTGCATCTTCTGATCTTGTAAACTATGCAAAGCTAGGTTTGCTTCCACTTTTTTGCAATGTTGTAACACTTTCTGTCTTCTTCTTACAATGACAGGTGGCAAAATAAATAATTGTGGTTCTGGCATTCTCAAAACATAAACAGATTGCATAGCTTCTTTTTACATTTCTGTGCTAGCTCATAAGGTTATAGCAAGCAACATAAAGATTCAACAAAGCAGAAAGGGCCTTGAAAAGTGAAAATCAACCCATGAGGTCAATGCTGACCTAATAGGTGACAACTGATGTCCAAGCAGAAGTCAAATGATCAGCCTTAAATGACAGAGTTAAGAGAGATTCAAAAAAAATCAAGATTCCCTAAAATAAAGTTCTTTGAACCAAGAACCTTGGTTTTTACAAGAAACAAGGAAGATTTGGTTCACTTCAAGGGAGAAATGTATTGGAAGACATTGATGAACAGAAATTGAATTGCAAGTCCTCAGGAACTAAAGCCATCCATCTGCCACCAAGAAGAAACACTTGCCCATATAAAGCACTTCTGCTTTCTTCCATATTGTCTTGTTCTTATCTATCAGTGGACTGTCTCATGGTGAACAAATAAATCCAAGTCATGCAACTACAGCCAGTTAGGAACCACCAACTGAATTACTGTGGCCATCCAGGTTACCAAGGACAGTGGATGGTTTTTTTGGAGTTTAGAGTGAGGATACCTTCAAGAACTTCAATCACTAGAAGTTCCAAGATATCCTAATTTTAAGGACTTGTTTTATGATTTATTTATATCTGCATCTCTGTTCATTTTATATTTAAAATCCTACTTACTATTTAACTGTATACATTTATGGAGTATACCATTATGAATTCTATACAGTTTTATAGATACAAGGCTTTAATATTGTTAGTTAGTATAATTACTATTTATATTTCATGAAACACATTTTCAGTTTTATTAAAATAATTGGGCATATCACAATATATTGATACACATATTATGTGAATTGATCAAATTAGGACAATTAACATTTCTGTATCTTCATTATTTCTTCATGTTTGAAGCATTTGGGCTTCTCACAATCTTCTAGTTAACCATAAAAATCTACAATAATCTAGTGTGGACTAATTCTGTGTTCTTGAAAAGTTTATTCTGACCACACAACTAAATGACCTCATCTCCTCCTTCATATATCTGTATCACTTGCTTTCATCAGCTTTGTCTTCCTAGAATCTGTCATCATCTGAATTGCATCATATGTTGATTGCTTATGGTGTGTTTTCTATGTAAACTATACAGTAAGCTTGATGCAGGCACAATTTTCATGAAATTCACTACCCCATCTCTTGAAAAAAGTATCCAGCATGTGGCTATGATCAACTAGCACTTGTATCACAAATCAGCAAATAGATAACTTTTGTTTATTTGGTTTTCGAGGCAGAGTTTCTCTGTATTACTTTGGAACTTGCTCTGTAGACCAGGCTGGCCTCAAACTCACAGAGATCCACCTTCCTCTACCTCCAGAGTGCTGGGATTAAAGGCTTGTGCCACCAATGTCTGGCTAGATTATCTTCTTTCAACATCAACTAAGTATGATCAGCATAATTTTTCAATTGTGAGTATCTTTAATGGTAGAATGATTTCAACTTGAATTTTGTGCTTTCTCTACAGGCAATGTCATGATTGTTAGACGATACTCCATTTCTCCATCAGTTTACTCATATGCAACAAAAGACCCCTGGAAAGCTAGAAACAGACTTCCAAACATCATTGGAACAACACTGGCACATTCTTCAACTAGAAATCAAGAGAATGAAAAAAAGATATTGGCCACAGATGCTTACAGCAGCCAGAGCTCCAGCCAGATAGCTTCTTCTGATCACAATTTTGTTTGCAGGTAATGTTCACTGTGCCTCTGGTTAATTTACAGGCACCAGCTGAGGGGTCATCTAGCATCCTTTTAGACAAGTCAGGCTGTATCCACTGGAGGAAACAACACCAGAGCAAAAATAATTCCCGTATCACTGATGTCCATGTAGGGAACAAAAAGAACAAGTTTTCATGAGGTCAAATGGTACCTTCCTACAGATGCCTGCAATAAGCAGAAAACTTAGTCTTTATTTCTTCCTCAACTATTAATCATAGTCTGAACCAGGTACTAATACAAGACTTAGCACAGTGAAGCTATTAGATGATGAAGAGACACAGACAAACTGACTACTCATACTATTCATATGGAATAGAGAGATGTGGAGAGTGGGAAAATAACAAAGAGATGACCAAGGGAGAGGGGCAAGAGAGAGGGGAGCAAGAAGAGAAGACCAAAAAAGAGGGTGTATAACTGACATAGTGTATGGGAATGAGCCGCTGGAGAAGAGAAGTCTGTGAGCTGGATGCATTCAGGGTAGGGCAAGGTAAGAAGAACTGAGATGAGCCACAGGTGCTTGTGGTACTGAGGAAGCCTAGAGGCTTGCATGTGCTTTGGTATGCTGTGCTAATAGGCACCACAGACAGCCACTTGTCCCTTCTGACAGTGATAAGGCAATGGCTCCTTTGGTAGAAGAGAATAAGCATAAGAATTTGGGGGAGTGGAGTTTTCTTTGAATGTGACAGTAAAGGTGTTATGTCCACCAACACTTGACAAAACCTACAGACTTGAACCCCCTAATAACTGTGAACCAAACTGTATTTTTCTCCCTTCAGTTGTTTCTGCAATTTATTTGGGTCTTAGCTACAATAAGTAAATAATAGGAATTAAGAAAAGCCAGAGAAGTAGAAGATGTTGAAATAATTGACAAATAATCTTGGGGCCTTGAAGATGAAATACAGCCAGCAGCCACTGCACAGGTAGGGTCAAGGGCCCTTCAGAGCAAGAGTGTCTACTCTATAAAGTCCATCATGCAGGAGTATGGCTTCTTCTCCCCCCACACACACACACTCTTCCATCCTGCCCCCAGTAAAGCTCTGACTCTGGCAATGTCTCCACACATCTGTCTTGTATGAGTCAAACAGAAAAATAAAGAAAAGGGAGTATGGGTTTCATGACTGGCTTATCACAGTGAAGAAAGGGTGGGAAGTGGTATTGCTGAAAGAATACATGAGTAATCGAATTTAGTGGTGGCAGGAAGTCAAATCAAGAAATAACCACATGCCTGCACGAATTCTTCTAAGTACTGGAAAGAGCACAGACTTCCCACTGGCTGTCGGATGCAGAGGCCAAGGCACTTTGATTTCAAAGGACAGAATGAAAATTGTGTGTCACTTAGACAAAGTTCCACCAGAAAAATGGAGAGTTGCCCTGAGTCAAAGATGGTTGGATTTAGTCAGACAAAGAAAAGTGGAAAAGTTATACCCACAAAAGAACAACAACAACAACAACAAAAAAGACATACACACAGATATACCAAAACTTAGGGGAAAACTATAGGAGTGGGAAATTATGAGGGTGGAGAGCCAGCAGGATCCATCATAGAAGGACTTTGGGGAAATGCTATGCAACACTACCTTGCTCCCTTAATTATTGGGAATCTAGCTTTGAAAATTGTCTTGAAATTTTTAGATAAAAATCCTCAGCAATATTATAAACACCAGTGTGTTCATCTTTAAGAGTTTAGTATGGGAAGGTCATTTGTGTCTGCCCTCCTCCCATCCTCCCTAGGGGTAAATGTCATCATGAGTTTGGTTTTGATCCTTTCTGTCTATGGTTCTCTACTTTTACTATACTCCCATCCATCATTCAACAAACAAATCTTGAGGTACCACCTTCTGGGCAGGATTCTGGGCCCTGCTACACAGCAGAGAACAACTATCAGAAATCCGTTTTGGAGTGTGTTTCTTCAGAAAGGATAATCGATGAATGAAAATGCATAAAGTATATATTTATTAATAACTACAGAGGAAAATAAGGCAATAAAAAGAAGTAAAGGGTTATAGGAGTGACCATGGTTAAAACGCTTGTACTGTAATCAAAACCTGGAAAGGGAGAAAGAGAATGAACCCAAAGTACCTGAGAGGAGAACTCCCTGAGTATTGAGAATAGCTAAACGCAAAAGCCCCAATTAGGGGGATCTAAACCAGTGAGTTCAAGAAGAGGTAACAGGGTGAGCAAGCCTCTAGGAGGAAGTTTAGCATGGCTAAGGACTCTCTTGCTTAATCTGCTTTTTTAAATCAGCATTATGTAGGAAACCCTATTGTAAAAAGGCTGAAGGGAATAGCAAAAGTAAGAAGAGCAGACTTAAGATAAAGAAACCTAGACAAAGGTCGATTATTTTTGAGCCAAGAATAGTGGCAGTAGATATGGTTTCTAGGTGCATCTCACAGTTGGAGATATAAGAGTCTCTTAACAAGTCCAACATGGAAAATGGAAACAGGAGGTACACACCTAACAGTTGAGTTCCTGTGGCTATGACAAGTCAGACATGGGGTATGGAAACAGAAAGTATACACTTAACAGTTGAGTTCCTGCAGCCATGTGTCTTCAGAGAAGAGGAGGAAGGAAAGATAGAGAATGGCTATTTTCTTTTAATAATGCAAATAAACATACCATATACACATATGTAATGTATACAAACATACTGATATATACATTTGCATATCACTTGATGCTTTTACAAAACTGATTATTATTCATTGTAAAAAAATAAAAGGTAAAGGCATAAAATATACTTTCAAAATTTTCACAATAAAATATGCTTGCAGTATACAAAGTATATTTTTTACTTTGGAATATACAGAAGAAAAATTCTTCATTATCTTAGTACTGAATGACTACTCTTTAGATTGTGATGACTATCCTGCTTCTATATATTTCAAAATTATATAGTGACTGTTAGAACATTTAATTTTGAACTTAAGAGGACCCATAGGTTTGAGAATTACAGTACTATTAGCTTTCCCATTTCAATTTCTATTGTGTTTTATGACAGTTTGAGGAACTAGCCAATGTTTACAAAGTATTGTTTTTCTGACCCAAAATGGTTTCCAGATTCCAAGCTGCCAGCTAATAAACTCTGTAGAGCAGAGTCCAGTTTGAATTTAGAAATCAGTTAAATTTGAAATATTGAGCCAAGTGTGGGGTTGCATTAAAAGAAAAAAGTCCACATTGGCTTAAAATCAACATCTGGATTGGCACAGAAATCTGCTGGTGACAATCACTTAATAGGAATTAATATATTTTATTATAGTCCTTTTTCACTCTGTCTCTTATGCACTCAGGAACAAACTGGTAAAATGGCATGCCATTATTCTTCTGATTTGGAAAGTTCACTTACCTCCTAGCAACTTTCAGAGCTTTACAGAGATAAATAGAGGGCCATTTTTTTTTGTAGCTGAGTTTTGAATCGTATCAGACATTAAGCCTAATTTCCTTGTGATATTTTCCATTATCATAGCATGAAAGTAATCCTTCTTCAGAGCAATGCCTCTATCAACGTGTCTAAGAACCTGAGCTTTCCAAAATGAAAGTTAGGATTTTACTTTGACTTTGATATGGAAACCCAATCTTTTCTTCCTGGATTTAAAGGATAAATAATTTCAGTATATTAATAGAATTAAGGAAATGGGTCCAGGTAGACAATGAAAAGCAAAAATAAAAATGTTATTTTATTGAATTTACTGATAGGAGGGACAGGACTTATATCAGAGGGTAAAGCATTTACTACCAAATTTAATAAGTTTCATCCACAGAACCCACAAGGTTAAAGGAGAGAAAAGTCCCACAAGTTGTCCTCTGACCTCCACATATGTCCCATGATACACACACGTGCATATATATATATATATATATATATATATATATATATATAGACACAAACATACACAATAAATAAATGTAATAATTGTTTCTCCTAGATTTGTTTATTGGAAAAAACAGACCTATTCTAATAAAAATAATCTGTACTTTTCCACATTAGTGTGGTTAGGAAGGGCAGCCTTTGGAATGAGAAGGCTAGAACCCTAGCCTCATCACTTTCAAATAGCATGTTCTTGGAAAGAGTTATTAATGTGTCATTTGCCACAATCTATTCTTTGGTGCAATGGGAGTCATTATTGCAGTTACCTCACAGCATTTGTGGAGCACAGGGAAATAGTTGAGTGAGTGGGTCATTAACTGGCAGCGGTTGTTACTATTTTATTGATCCTAACACATGGAAGCCCTGGTCCACCTTCTTCCCGAGGGAAGGTGCAGATGTGTTCTGAGATGCTGGCCACGAAATGCCATTCTGTGAGGCTACACCCTTATCTACCACAAAAGAAAACAGCAGTGAAGAAAGGGCAATCATTTCAAGCACTGCTCTTTAGACTGAATATTAAGAGCAATTTCTCCTGGGGAAGGTCAGAAACCTACATAAAACTTTGGAGGTAAAAGAAGAAGTGAACTAAATGGAAGGATCCTGTCCCTTAAATGACACCAGCTGTGGCTCTTTTCCCTTGTCCCTGTTGTGATTAACACACAATGGACAATCTGGGATCTCACAGTCAAAAAAAGTAGAATGATCTGTGTTTAATATGTGCTTTCATAGTTAATATGTCTGACATATTTAAACTATAGAGTTGTGAGACTCTGCCTAAAACAGCATGATATCCAACTGATGCCCTTACGTTTTTAGCAGCATTATACACAGCGCTTAATTATAAAGCCAGTTCCAGTATACATTCTCACATTATTATTAGGCAACTAAGAAAAGAAGTATTATGATCCATTAAAATGAAGTTTTCACTGCAGGCAGTATTCAATGGAATACTGAATGGAAAAACAGGAAATGCTACATATTAAGGTTCACTAAAAATGTCTAATTTTTTCTCTTAATTTGTTCCATGTAGGGAGAAGACAAAGACAGTCAGTTTCCAGTTACCTAGGGATAGGTCATCGGTTCCCAAAAATTCACATCTTTGGAAGTACTCAACAAATCAGACCACAGAACAGCTAAGCATCATTACAGAAAAAGATGTGTGAAATAAGGAATGGATAAGCAGGGACCAGCACAGCAAGATCTGTGTCAGTGATCTTCCCAGGGAAGAACTCTGCCAAAATGTTCAGTAAGACACACAAAACCTCAGCATTCAGTTACTGGACTTATTGGCCAAGGAATGATTGTGTTGGCTCTCTGATGAATTTGAAGGGCAAGTGTGTGTCCAATGTTTAGCATGTAACCTTGGAACTTAAGTGTGTGCTGAGTGGGCAGAGCTGCACTGTGTACCATCTGGAAACACTACTGGGTCACTTCCCAGATGAGGTCAATCACAGCAAATCTAGAAAATGATTTTGGTTAACAGGAAAAACAACAAAGGAACCTGGTGATCCTTACAACTCTTGCTGTATTGATAGCTCATCGCTACTAGCTGATTTGTTCTGTGATGGATACTAGCTGATTTGTCCTGTAGTGGCCAGTCACAGGCATGTGAGCACAAGCAAATCCCCAACATACACTATGAACTCAGAACCACTATAGGCAAAGACACCACAGCTGCTCATGAAGAGAAAAGAAACGAATCATTATCACTCCAGGGTCTGAAATTCTCCGAACCCCCCAACTCCTGAGCTTTCAGTCAATAGACTCTCTCCCACACCTGTTTGCAATAACTTTATTTATAATACACATGCAATTTTCAAGCAAAGATTTTGTTTTAAAATTAGCAGGATTATGTAAATCCATAAGCACCCTCTCAGATCTACTGGGTGGGGAAAAAATCTATATAAGGTTGGTTTCTGCTTGTCACCTACTATTGTAAACACTGAAGGAAAAAAATGAAAGGCCCATGGCTGTCCAATCCCAGAAACACACTGAAGGAGAACCAATAGCAGGGCAGAGGTAAGAAGAATCTATGCTGATCCTACAAAGAGGTTTCTGACAGTCACAGACTGCTGGAATGGAAAGAGCTGAAGTAACAAACCCTGAAGTAAAAGTAACATAATAGCACCAAATGTTTTTTTATCACTTCCATTCAAGATTAAAAATATTCACCACGACACAGCAGACTGGAGGACAGGGCAAGCTTGGAACTGGAGGGAAAAGATACAGATGAAATAAAAACACATTCACCAAGGAATAAAGACACGCTGAGTAGGAGCTAAACTGTTAATTAGCTAAGCTGTTAATTATGATGCTGCTGTAACTTACTGTTTGTGCACGTTTACATTCACTTCCTCCTTAGAGTTTCACACTTAAACTGCTGGTTTGTTTTTAAAATGTGAGAAACATTACCAAAACTCAGGACTTTTTGTGTTTTGGTTTGGTTTTGTTTTGTTGTTGTTAGGTTGGTTTTTTGTTTGTTTGTTTGTTTGTTTGGTTGGTTGGTTGGTTGGTTGGTTGGTTGGTTGGTTTGGTTTTGGTTTTTTGAGACCAGGTTTTTTCTGTGTAGCCTTGGCTGTCCTGGAACTCACTCTGTAGACCATGCTGGCCTCGAACTCACTGAGATCCACCTGCCTCTGCCTCCCAAATCCTGGGTGTAAGCCACCAACACCCAGGGTTTTTAAAAGTAATACATGACAGCCACTCACATTATGTCACCATTAGGAAAGTTACAGTGACTAACCCAATGACAAACGCAATGACTAGTTACTGTGTTTATAGTCATTTTCCCAAACTGAACTGGCTGTTATGTGAGTCTAATATTGTCCAGCAAAAGCAAGCAAGTAAACAAACAAAAGGGCCCATGCAGTATCAAAATCTATACTTTGAAAATTAAACCCTCTTTTCCCTGATTTGCAAGTGTAGTAAATACTAAGATGATTTTACATATAATGATTGACAAGTAGCATGAAATGAATTTCAGCCATATGCATATATATATATATATATATATATATTATATATATATATATATATCAGTTGTTATGTAGCAAGCCTCTAGTAGTCTGTATGTAAGTCAGAAAATCAAATGCCTCCCAAGGACAGACAAGTAACAGAAATGTGTGAGGACTCCAGAGCAGACCCACATGGGCTCCACCTGAACGGGACCATGATATGTCTTCACCTCTGTTACATAGTATTGCCATTTGACTCCATTGTCAAGGGTATTAAAATCTTGCGTACAATCTCTTGATTCTTAAATACTGACATTCACTTTTTTTTAAGTGTGTGCAAACTTAGTGTATGAGGGAGCCAGATCTTAGCTCTGGGAGGCCAGATTTCTGCTATGACTTAAACATAATCTCTCAAGCATAGATCCCAAAACAGAAAGTGGATCAGGAAAGCTATATTTAGAGGGTGCCAAGAGGATGAGGATGTTTGGGGTTGAGAAAAAGTTGGGTGCTAGGAGAAATGAAATCCTCTTGGACAGTGAAGCTGAGGCTCTGTGCCTTCACAGTCTTAACTCAGCCCAGCATATGTCACAAGAGAGAAACAGAAGGTGAGAACACAGAACAGATTTTGTTTTAAAACTCTTTCTGAGCTGGAGATGTGGGTCGGTTGGTAGAGCTAGACTATCAGCACCCCGATAACCAAACATGATAGCACACACCTGTGATCCCAGAACTCAGGAGATGGAGGCAGGTATATCCCAAGCTCAAGGGCATCCTGGATCACGAGATGCTATCTGGAAAAAATATATATGCTACTGGTCTTGCTCAGTTTAAGGTCATGGTTCAAGAAGGAAAGATGATTGACAGGAGCACTTCCAGATCTGTTTATTTTTCATCAAATGCTGGCCAATGGGAAAATGTTGGGAGTGCTTAGCCTGTATTAGAGACTTGGACCTCGTTATGCACAGCTACCATACTAGGCTGTACACAAAGAACAAAGAACAATTCTTTGGAGACTTCATTCTCAAAACACTTTAGCTGCAGACAAAGGAAAGGACACTTTGAAGGTCAATCAGTCTGTACAAACATACTTCTCACCATGCTGTCCTACACTAACTGCCAGCAGGTTCACTGATGTTCCTTCTTAAAGAGACTGACTCTTGATGCCTGTGAAATAGTTAACGTAAACATTCTCCATTCTGTTCAGTCTGTGCTAGAAAACACATGGTAGTAATGGCACTCGGGAGACAGAGGCAGATGGATCTCTGTGAGTTTGAGGCCAGCCTGGTCTACAGAGTAAGTTCCAGGACAGGCTCCAAAGCTACAGAGAAACCCTGTCTCAAAAACAAAACGAAAACCCATATACAGGCAGAGAACACGCTTCCTCCTCGTACAGGAATAAAGCAAAAAGCCAGCTGAAGTTTTTCCTATGGTGTCTATCACTAATGCCACAGACAGTCCAAGTACTCAGTGACTACCACAGCCATTTCTAAAAGGAAAGAGAAGAAAGATTATGTTCACTAGGTCTCATATTTCTGCTTAATAATTTGGAATTACTAAAACCAATGAAAAAAATTTATTAATTTATTTTTTACATTCCAATCCCAGTTCTCCCTCCCTCTTTTCCTCCCACTCCCTCCATCTCCCCCTCCTCCCATCTGCTCCTTGGAGGGGGTAAGGTCTCCCATAGGAAGTCTACTGAGTCTGTCCCAACATCTAGTTGAGGCAGGACCAAGGCACCTCTCCAGCCCCACACCCTTGTGTCGAGGCTGGGCATGGCATCTCTAAATTAAATGGAGATTTTTTTAACTTTCCTTTCATTTATTTTTTGTGTCTTTCACAACATGTATCTTGATCCCATTTATTTCCCATCCCTTTGTGTTCTCCCTCTGTCCTTGCAGCCCCCTTCCAGTAAAATCAAAGAGAAAAAAAGAAAGGTAAAGAATCTTGTCACGGAAGCTATAGTGTGAGATAGTGAGTCACTCAGTAAACCCTTTTATCCATGTGTCTTGACTTGCAAATGTCCCATTGCAAAGAGTCATTGGTCTGGTTCGAAGCCTCTGGTTCCTGCAACACTATCGATGCCCGGCCCTCACTGGGACTCCTCTTGGTCATCCTGTGTTGCCCTGTGTTGTGGGGATCCTTCAATTTTGGGTCTGCAGGACCGGTCCATTCACATGTTCCAGCAGATCACAGATGGGGAGGATGTTGGGATGGGCCAATCCATAACCCTGGTTCTAGACCTGGGTAGTTGCAGCATTGGTCAGCCCACTCCGGCTGGAAATTTTTACTTGCAACACCATTCAACTTGAATGGTCAGAGAAAGAGTAAACTTTCTGTTGACCAGGATTTTCTAAATGTGATTCCCTGTGGAAGTCAGATTTCCAGCCACATCTGTGCTTTCTTCCTCTTTTTGATTACTTCAAATTTATTTTTTATTTCAATCTTTTCAGAATTGTATAAATGAGTACTGTATTTACAACTTGTCCACCTTTCCCTCGATCCCTTCCAATTCCTCCTGTGTCTCCTGCACTCAATGTCCAATTATTAACCTCTCTTTATTAATGTTACTCACACACACACACACACACACACACACACACACACACACACACACACTGTCATCTGTTTTGTCCCACATTGTGAAACCCATACAGGCACTCATGTTTATCTTAACAGCCCAAGAAATACTACCCTCTCCTTCAGGGGCAAATGTACAGTTTCAGTTTCGTTCATTCACCTCCAATCCTGAGCATAATTTGTTCCTGAACCTACACCTTTCCTTTTCTCTTCAGCCTAAAGATGTTCAGTTTTGGCACAGTTGTTATAGAGTACGAACTCTCTCATGATAGAAAATTGGGGGGAACAACCAATGGTTTCCATGTAGACAAAGCCACTGGTCCCCGAAACACCCTTGGTTTTTGAAGTAACATTTTCTCCAGTGTCTGCATTTATTCTCCTGACAAAAGCCACTTAAGGGGAAGGAGTATTAATCTGGCTCATGGTTCAAGAGTACAGTCCAGCATGGCAAGGAACTCAAAGTAAAAAAAAAAAAAAAAAAAAAAAAAAAAAAAAAAAAAAAAAAAAAAGCCTGAAATAGCTGGTCACATTGCATCTGCCATCAAGAAAGAAAGAGAAATAGATGCATGTGCTCATGTGCTCAGCTCTTTCTCTCTTTTACTCCGTCCAGGATGCCGTGTGCAGAGAATGGTGCTGCTGAGTTTCAGCCTGGATCTTTCCATCTCAGTTAGTCCAATTAAGATGATCCCTCACAGGTGGTGGTGCACACCTTTAATCCCAGCACTCGGGAGGCAGAGACAGGTGGATCTCTGTGAGTTGGAGGCCAGTCTGGTCTACAGAGTAAGTTCCAGGATAGGCTCCAAAGCTACAGAGAAACCCTGTCTCAAAAAAAAAAAAAAAAATCCCTCACTGGCATGTCTTCTGGGAGAGTCTGTCTTCCGGGTAATCTTTAATTCTGACAAGTTGACAGTTAACAGTAGCCATCACATCTAATTAACCCTGTTCTCTACTATAAGAGATTCAGCACTGAGGGGAAAGAGAACAAATGGACAGCTCCGAGGAAAACAGTCTCTGTTCTCATTATTATACCTTTCAACACTCTAGAAAAAGTCATCTGCTAAATGGCAATAGCTGAATGGGTATCAGAGAGGTAAGCCAATTATTGCTTTAGCTATTGTGTGAATGACTTTACTGTCTGCACAAGCTACAGGTTTTGCTTGTTTGTTTGTTTCATCTCTGTTGTAACTTTTGCTTTCAGTCACATCTGGACTGATACTCTATGCAAGCTGTTTCTTCATCGTCCCCTGTATTTTTCCTTCTTGAAACAGGAACTGCTCCTGGCATAGACTCTATCATGTTCTAAGCCTACTTATTCGGTCTTCCCAAATACTTGCTTTTCTTCCCAAGTGCCTTCCTTTTATTTCTAGGGCCACACTAAAGCTTGGTCTTTAACCCAGGAACTCAATATTTAGTTATTCTTCCCAAAGCTATTGTAAGAAAATCAGCCTCCAGAAAGCTGGAGCTAAGATAAGAAGGTCTCAGCATTCCCAGAAAATTCATGTAAACCAGTGGCTTCCAACCCTGGCTCAACACAGTATCAAATGAACTAGAACACACTTGAAAGCCTCAGTGCCCAACCCAAGCCTTTAAAGAGTTAAAGTCAGCCTCTCTAGAAGTGAACCTTGGCTGGAGGTCACTATTTCCTCTCCACCCACTTCTGGTGGCAACACTCTAGGTGGACAATAATTTAGATTGGAAAGGTGATAAGTTGCTAGGACTAGCCTTACTGGTCATCATTCTTATAGTGGAAGGTACCTGGCATTGCAGGCAGACAGCCTTCTCTCTGACACATCACTAAGATCTTAAGCAACATTAGTAGGTCCCTTTAAGTCTCAGATCTTTGGTCTATAAAGTGGAGATATTCTGGCATTCTCTACATCTCAGATACTTTATGAGCTAAATTATTCAAAATACTGAGAGTCTCTGACTCCTAGGAAGTGATAAAGAGGTGATTCTCCTGAAAGAAGTAACATTGGGTACAAGATGTGGTTTTAACCTTCAAGGATAATGACAGTAACTCCACACCCGGAGTTAGAAAAAACCCTATTTACATTGCAGAATCCATCTTCTGTCTCAAATCCTTTCTGCAGCTTAAATCCTTCACAAGATGATTCCAGCCTTTTGCCTCTGTTTAGTGATTGACAAAGATTTAAGCAATGAATAACTCTGTTCAAAAATTATGTGATAAATCTACTTTAAAAATATAACACAATGAGTATGATTTCTTTCATTTGGAGACCAGAGTATTTTTCAACAGTTTCAAATAATTCCTGCCATTTCTCCTCAGCTGCACTCCTACTAAAAAGGACCTCCTTCCCACAGTGACTGTCAGTTACAGACCTGCCACGCCACAGGGAATGTCCTCATGAAGTCTTAATCATCCGTGAGGACATTTCCAACCCAGTTTCCACACTGACTACTTTTTGCCAGTGAAGTTTGACACACTTCTGCTGCTCTCCTGGGCCTAGAACAATCCTGGGGGGTGGGGTGGGTAATTAACTGAATAAACTAGTAAATGGAATAAGCTAAGGAATTCTATTTTTTGGAGGGAAAAAATCATTCTAATAAATATCAGTTTACTAGTTGATGTATACAGGAAGTTAAAGCTGTTTGATGCCTGCCCTGCTACGTTTCACCCTTTTTTGAACTAATGCTTCTATTCCGTCTCCCTTTGGCATGAGGTCCTTTGCTCCATGCCTTGCTTTGTAGAAGTATGCAGCTTCTTTTTTACTTCCTAGAGACACACAGCTAAGAGCGTACCTTTGTTCTGAGCAAAGACTCTGGACTTGAACTTTTGAACCTTGCAGGAGCTGTTACAATTATGGGGCTTTCAGAGATTAAGGCCACTTTGCATTATGAAATGGACATAAGCCTTTGGTTGTCAGGCAAAGAGCATTGTGCTTTGGCTACCAAATGACTCCCGATGCTCATGCATTAAAAGCTAGGACTCTAATGCAGTGAGTACATTGATTATGTCATGAGGGTTTGGATCCAGTCAATACATTGATACATTGACTTTACGATGGATTCATAAAGGAATGTTGTTATTGGGAGGTTGTGAAAGGTGAAGTGAAGCCTGGGTAGAGGAAACAGGTCACTTGGGAGAATGATGCTGTGGTGCGCTGCTTTTTCTTTGGCCTAGAAATGTAGAACCAAGTGACCACGGAGGGAAGCCTCGGAAATTTATGAAACAAGATAAGTCTTCCCTCACTTACGAGGCCTTTTTTTTTTCCTTTGGTCAGGTATTTTGTCATGGCAACAAGAAAACTATCATAGGGACAGTCTTGGTGATTTAGGGCATGGACTATGGAGGTAGGGGAGGGTGTCATTATTCAGCTTCCTATAAACAGAGCTAGGGCAGAGTTCTTCAGACTACGTCATGTCAAACAACAAATGGGTTGCTATTGTACGGAGTAGAACTACACACCTATATTACATGTGAATGAGAATGGTCCCTGATCTTCTTTCCTCATTAAGGAATGCGTGTGCCAGATCTATGGCTGCATTCTGTACCTAAAGTTGTAGTGGTATGTGCTAGAAATAATACCTTATCTTTGGGCTGGAGACATAAACAAGTCAGTAAAGTGCCTGCCACTCAAACATAAGAAACAGAGTTCTGACCCTGATATCCACATAAAAGCTAAGCATAGGGCAAGTCTGCAACACTGGTACTAGGGAAGGGCAGAGACATGCAGGTCCCTGCAGCTCACTGGCCGGCCATTCCAGCAGAACCAGTGATATCTGGGTTCAATGAGAGACCCCACCTCAAAAAATAAAGTGGAGAGTATTAGAGGAAGACACCTAATATCCATCTTATCTTATTAAAAAGTCAATCAAGGAATTAGAGATATCTCAGTCGGTAGAATGTTTGCTGCAAGCATTCAAATCCCTAGCATCCTCATAAAAAGTCAAGTGTAATAGTACATGTCTGTGACTCTAGCCCTGGGTGGAAAGAGACAGGAGGATCCATGTAGCTCACTAGGCAGCCAGTGCTGTGGAACAGGGTCAGCAGCATGTTAGTGAGCATCAGGTTTCGTGAGAGACCCTCTCTCCAAAGCAAGGTGGGGAAGTGGTAGAAATAGATATTCAACCTTAACCTGTGACCTACACATACACATATATGAGTACACCCATATTCATACATGTACACATGCATACACACATGTACACATACACACAAACATTTTAATTCTTTGAAGAAAATATGCCCCATCTTATTAGATGTTGTCTACAAGCATCCTGAGGGATCCATCAACCTATTCTGGAGCTACACTAATGGAGTTGAGACCATCAAGTCTGCCCATGGAGTCTTAAGGAGAGCACTAATCTCCCTGTGCTGCCTTTGGTGCTATGTCGTTTTGAGGTTACTACCTCACACAAGGACTAAAGGATAATGTCAGAGGCTTGTGTTTGCATTTTCTCACTCAGGATAGACTTGGCTGCATTACCAAGGGCTCAAGGGAAGACCACTTGATAAAAATAAAAGAGGAATCTTTGGGTGGTATTAGCCTTATCCTTGGAAAAAATGAAAGTGAGATATAGAAAATTTATAAGGAATGAACTTTTAGAGAATATATAGACATATCTTGTTGAAAAGAAGTAATCCCAGTAGTGCTATGATTGGGCTCTTCGATGTTTATGGTTTGGTTTGGGTTTTGGATTTTTTGTTTTGTTCTTTGTTGTAGTAGAGAAAGGTCCTTTCAAAAATTACAGACATAAATAATCATCAGGATTTAAAAACTTGGGTAAATTTAATGTTTGGCATAATGAAGTTAACCACAGCTATTTTACCAAATGCAAACTTGAGAAGAATAAATGAATAAGCACACATGTCTAGAGTTGCAGGAAGATGAGATGTCACCTGGCTTGCTTTTGTTCATTCATTTCCCACGTGTAATCTTGCTTATTATACAAATTAGATATAGCACCTGGATTTTACCGTCTAACACATAGAGATTATTTGGAATCTTTCTTGTGTCTAAATGATGGTGCCCAACTAGTCTTCCTCTGTGGATACAACAAACATTATCTTTAAAAGGTCGTAAAAGGAGAAAAATGTTTTAATACTATCTGACCATTAGAATCATCTGAGGAGCATGTGAGGACCACTGAAGATGATCCAGAAGACAAGGGAGTATTAAAGGTCAACAGGTGTGGGTCCCACAGGTGTGGGATTATGTGATTGTAATAATCATATTCCTGAAAATGGTCTTAGGCAACAGCACTTCTATTCTTCCTCCTCTAGCATCGAGTTTAAATTCCCTCTCAGCTATATCTTCTGCTTGTTTCGGTGATTTACTTATGTAACCCTGACTCTCATCCCTGAAGGGCCTAAGGTCCCAGAAATCAGATGTCACTCAGTCCAAGTTCACTGTGCTTGCATATTCATGGTGACAGGCAAGGGAAAAAAACAATCTGGACATACCCATAACTGCCACATTCTCCTTGGTCACTACAGCTCGAGGGAGGCATCTCTATTGCCTCTGATTTCATTCAGGCCCACTGTGAGTGCCACTTCTTGCACTGTTAACTGCCAGGTGGCAGGAATAGGTTTTTTTGCATCATTGTCACATTAAGACATCTCCAACAAGCGTAGTGTTGTGCATGTAGCAGATGTTGAATAAACGGTTTGGGTTGGCAGGCTCACAATATTTAAACTGGGGCTATTTTACCATCACTGAGTCTTCCAAGGGACTTGTTGACTCGCAATATTTATAATAAAACAACATGTGCATTTTTGCTTCTAGCATAAATAAAAACCATTTGGCTGGTTTAAATTAACCTTTTTAAGAACGTTGAAACCTGAGGGGATGCAAGAGAATGTGTAAGTGAACAAGCAAGAGTATGTAAACATATTTGAAAGGGATTTTGATTAGGACAGAGGGTATTATTGAAATAACTGAAAATAAATAGGGTTTAAACTCAAGGTCAGTGACCTCTAGTCAACAGCAGCAGTTCTCTTCAGAATGCGACATTGTCTCCTCAATACAGAAAAGGCACCTGCGTATCATTTTATCATATAAAATAAGAATTAAATACTGCCTATTAATGCATAACTGAACAATAGGGATATTATAAATTACTTCGTGGTGTTTTTCTCCCTCTGAACAAGTGAAAACAGCATTCAAGTCCATGTTCATTCCTTTAGCTTGTCTGAAAAAAAATAACTTTTCACAAAGACAAAGCATGACAAGAGCTGGTGGTGTAGCTCAGTAGGAGAACGTTTGCTTAGCATTCGAGAGGCCCGGGATTCAATCCTCAGTACAACTAAAGGTAATAAGGAAAAGAGCATAAGATTAGTATATGGCTTGACTGGTAGGAGCTGGCCTAGCACACAGGAATCCTTTGATACAGCACCACATAAGCTGTGTGTGCCCCATGTGCCTGAAATCACAGCACTGGGGAGGTGGGGTATCAGAAGTATCAGAAGTTCAGTGTGTGTGTGTGTGTGTGTGTGTGTGTCCATGCAGTTGAATAATTGTGTGTGCATGTGCATGCACTCTCGTGCACGTGTGTTCACATGTGCACATGCGTGAATGCATGTATGTGTGCATGTGTATGTGTTCAGGTAAGTGTGTGTGTGTGTGTGTGTGTGTGTGTTTAAATTGCATTGCATCCCATTGTTAAATGATTTCTTCACAATATATCCCTACTAGTCAGTTGGATCCTGGACTTGCAATGACAGAATTCTAGCTTGTCTTTTGTTTATGAGCCATCAGTAAAAATATGTTTGATACTGGTAATGCAAAATTATTCTTATTGTATTTATCTTTTAACAAGTTTTACGTATTGCCAACCATGACCTCCTTTCTTCAGCTTGACTCACATTTGTTAAATAGAAAGCAGCAGAATCAATGAAATTCTAAATCACGTCAATCCTTCTGTCTATAGCTTCAGCTGTCTTATTTATAAGAGAGGGTTGCATTGCTAAATTTGTGGGTCTTCCTGCCATTGATGGTCTATAATTCTACTAATATCACCATAAGATTGTTATCCATTTGAGAAGGGAAAAATAGATATGCCAGTAAATACAAAGCAATAAGTCCCCAATCTAACTATAAAGGTGAAATTCGATGAAACCTGACTATAAACCTGAAGAAATTTCCTTAGAGAAAGAGAGACCCATCAGTGCTCTTGTTTCTAAATTGGTTTGGTGAATTTAGTTGTTGGGAACATCTCAGAGGTGTCAATGGAATCCAGAAACTGTATTCTGGAGGCAGTGTCTCTCTCAGTATATGTTTGTAATAGGTATGTTCTCTGATGTTAGTGTGATGTGTATTCGTGAACACTGAATCATGAAGCTAACAGCAATATTGTTATGATAAATCTTTCCGCCTGGATCACCACTTTTCTACTACATTTCCCAGAATCCTCTTTGACTCCTAGTCCTGCCTAACTTGCCATTTCATTGGCCAAGCAGTACTTTATTTAACAATCAATAAGATAAACATACACAGAAGTACTTCCCCCATCACAATATAAAGTCAGGGTCCTGTAAAACACTGGTCTCAATTATGTCTCCAACTGATTTATATCATCTTGTTTAACGTGTGTCTTGGTATAAAAGCACCCTGTTTCAAATGTATGGAATTCATCCTGGATGGACTCACAGTCAACAGTATCAAAGATCCTGTCCAAACAACCCCTTCAAGCACTTGCACTTTCTCTGTAAGTCACACATTACATAGTCTTCTTGCATTCACTGACATTATACAGCTCTTCAGCATTAAGCTTAAGATAAAATCACTACCAACAACAACAAAACGTGACACCATGGACTACGGAAGAGACACTATTTGCAACAAGAATTGAAGTCTTCTCAACCCAAATAAATAATGAAGTGTATAAGGAAATATTTGTGCTAATTCTCTTATACGATGTATACATATACCCAAGCATTATGCTGTGTACTATAAATATATACAACTTTTGTCATTTGGCAGACTTCAAAAAAAAAAAAAACCTAAAATGTATGCATGAACACTAAAAATCATGAAGGAAAGGGGCCATTTCGTGATGTTTATATATTTCTCCAGAAAGATTTCATAGATCTGGTTCTACTAATTGAAGAAATACTCTGTAATTATTTATCTTCACATACTTATATGTAATGATAACAATTAAGCAAAAGAGACCAGGAATTTGAGGGGAGTATCAAATGATTTGAAGAAAGGGAATTAAGTAGGGGAAATAATATAATTACATTTTAGTTAAAAATATTCTGTGATAATGAAACTACTTAGGAGAGCCACTGGCAGGCTTTAGTAGTGATGCAAAATATCTATGGTCACCAATTCTACTCCTAGAATGTCCCCAAGAGAAATAAATACATGTGCACATAAAGGACCATATATAAGAATGTCCAAAAGACACTACTATTAATTCTAAAAGAGGAACTAAGAAAAAAGCAACTGAAGAATTTGTGATATAGTCATATAATGGAAATAATAGCAATAAAAATGAACAACATTAAAAGATGAAATTCAGAAATGTTACATTAAAAGAAAGAGGCCAGACACGAAGGAGAATGTTACATGATTCTGTCTGTAAGGCAAACGGAAAAAGGCAAAACAAATCTTTGAAGCTTGAAGTTGATCGTGGTTATATCATTTGAGTGACATCAACTGGGGAGGAACATGATCCAACTCTTTGAAAGAGCAGAGACACTCTATCTTCTTCTGGGGAGCTGATACACAGATTTATGCGTGTGTAAAATTCTTTCAGCTGCTGGATTATGTTTCTATGGCTGCCATAACAAACTACCCCAAACTTAGTGACTTAAAAAACACAGAATTGATCCCTGATAATCTGTAGGCCAGAAGTCAACAAAAGTCTCTCTGGTCAAAAATCAGGGTTATATCAAGGTTGCATCCCTTCCTGAAAGTTCTAAAGGGAGCACATCATCTTGCTTCCCCCCCACACACACCCATCTTGCTTTTTTCCTGCTTCAAAAGTTTCACCCATTCCTTGGTTCATGGCCTCCCTTTTTCAAAGCTAGTAATTGGGGTTTCAGGTCTCCTTCCCTTCTACCCAGATCTTCTACTTTCAAGAGCTTCTGTGGTTGCAACGTGTCCAGGTGGATAATTCAAAATAGTCTATCCTGTCAAGGTCCTTCATTTGAACACATCTGGAAAATTCCTTTTGTTGCTCAAGGTTGACATGTTCACAGGTTCCAGTGACAGAGATGTGGAATTTCCTTGGAGATATTATTCTGTCCATTCGGCACTTTAGGTGTATTCATTTTGCTGACTAGGTATAAGTCACAGAAAAAGCTATAAGGAAAGTCTGCATACACTGGAGACACAGGTAAGAGTGTTTGCTGCTCTTGCAGAGGAATCACTCCATCCCTGGGGAATCTGACATCCTCTTCTCCCCACCTCACCCCCTTGGGGAAGGAGCACCCAAATATATGGGAACAAATCTTGGCCCTAAGAATAACAAGCCTCGTGAAGAGACTTATCAAAATTCAGTACTGAACAAAGGCCAAACTACTGAAAGGTAATTTATATCTCATTAATTAAATAACAACAATAATCAACCTAATTTTGAAGCAATCAAAAGCCCCCAGTCTATGTCCTGATTCAGCTGAAGGGCCTATGGAAAGACTAAATAAGCAAAATGTAGTATGTAATAAAAGCATGCTGAGTGCTGACAAGCAGTGTATCAGTGATCATCTTGCCTCCCTCACTATTCCTCCCTGGCAACGATTGGCTGTTATTGATCATATGGCTTGCTTAATTGGTGATTCCTGTTGACTTTTAACTAGATAAACAATCCAAGAGATAAATCATTATCCAGATCTCAAAGGCTTTACTTTGAGATGCAATGTGCAATTAAATTGAGAAGTTTGCTGATTTCAAATGATTTTAAATGCGGAAACATGGGAAGATAATTTAAGCATAGAAATAGATCCAGAAGAGTGCTGTCAGCCTTATTTTTCAACAGAAGTTTAGCTTTAGCTGTTGCCTTGTTCACATCGAGATATAATCACAACAGATACCTGCTGCCTGATAAATAATAGTATTTGCCTAATAAGAAAATAAATACCCCACCATATGGTGTCAGTCACATTTGCACTGTTTTGCCAACATGTATTATCACATTTCCTTGACAATTGTGCTGTGGATTAAGCTTCAAAAATAGCATAAAATGAAATACTATCCCTCTGGCCCTAATCCAGTCTAATCCTACTTACCTGCATGTGCACCTGATGTCCCGCTAGAGCTCAGGGCCGTCATGGACCTAGCTTGCACCTGGGCCTGGATATTGTGCCAAAAATCTTTCACCAGAAGCAGTATTACTTCTCTGCAGACGATAAACAATGCTAACCAGAAAACTGGAGGTTTTCCAGGAAGGGAGAATACATGAATACACAATGTTCTAGGCAATTCCTAACTATGTCTGAGCATGAAGAATGTCTTCTGGTGTCAGAAGTTTGGAGAGAAGGGGGCTCTTATGAACATGCAATTTGGCTTCTAGAGGTAAGAACCCAGACACCAGTATTGGTAGGCAATCTCTCAGCTAGGAAAAGTCTCTGTCTGCAGTCATGTGGGTTGCTATGACAAAATGAAATAAGCTAAGTGACCTGTAAGTGACAGAAATGCATTCCTCATAGTTCTCAAGGTTGGGCAGAAATAAAAAAAAAAATCAGTGTTTGATAAGTACTCACCTTTAGGCTCAAATATATGCCTTTGTCTCCATATGTTCGAAGAGCCAAGGACCTTGATGGGCCCTCACCCTCGTGTCCTAATTACCTCTCAAAGACCCCAAACTATGGTTTGAATGACCCCTTCCAAATCCATATTGAAAATTCTATTTTATCAGTATTTGTATTAAATGGTAAACCTTGAAGGGCTAATTAAGCAACAAGGACTCTAGCTTCATAAATGGATTAATCGATTTCCTGTAAAATGTGTTTCAGTGCCTCTTCTGTACACACACACACACACAGAGAGAGAGAGAGAGAGAGAGAGAGAGAGAGAGAGAGAGAGAGAGAGAGAGAGAGACAGAGACAGAGACAGAGACAGAGAGACAGAGAGACAGAGAGAGAGACAGACAGAGAGAGAGACAGAGAGAGAGATAGAGACAGAGAGAGAGAGAGACAGAGAGAGAGAGACTTGTAGCCCTTCTTACTTTATGCCAGGCAGCCAGAAGTTCATTGTTCAATGTCAAACATCTTGATATCAGACTTTCCAGCCTGCAAACTGTAAGAAACAAATTCCTGTCATCACAGATTATCCCATCCCAGATTTTATGTTATCACAGAGTAACAGACTAAGACCCATGCCACTTCCAAAGGGATTTAACATTTGAATTAGAAAGGACACAAACCTTCAGACCATCACAGTCATACTCCCAAAGTCTTCCTGACAAGAGAATGAGATTCTGAATTCAACCAATCCAGTTCCCATGAAATTCAGCACTGCTTGATGCCATCCCACAAACCACAGAACCATGGCCAGACATGCACCCACCTTAATACTTACTAAGCAATCTACTGAGTGCTATATAGGAAGAAAAGTTAGGTCCGGTTTCAGGAGCTGAAACTGGAGGATGTGGAGAAGACAGCGTTCAAGGAAATGAGAGAAGTAAAATGACTTCTATTCTACCCTTATATGTACAAGACCTGTTTACCAGCTGCCAATGCCTCTGGGTCTTTAAGGGAAAGGGAAACAAGAGCCTGACAAGTGACTTCGAATAAATTCAAAACTTTGCTTTTGTGGATCTCAGCACATAACCTTTACATACATGAAGCCCTAAAAATTAAAAAAAAAAGTTGTTCTGATCATTCTATACAAAGTAGCACCTCCCATCATTAGCCTCAGCCATTCCTTGATTTACTTTGTAAAGTTCAACCAATTCACAGTCAATTGGTCTGTTCACTTGTCTTCATCTGCCTTCACCAAGGGTAGCTGAGTCCCATGAAGGTAGATGTCATGTTTATCTTGTTCACACTGTTTCCCTGCTTCCCAGGACATAGCAAGACTCAACATGTACCATTAATGGATGGAGAATACACACTTTACACACTGGGTGATTCTTATCAACTCAGAGACAGAATTAACTCAGTGTTTGGACCACTGCCTTTTAAAATACCTTGATTTAGCTGTAGAAAAAGTTGTGTGAATTGTTCACCTTCTTGTCTTCTACTTTTTTCTTAATCTTATTATATTAAGTTTATTTTAAAGTATAAACTTATGAGATCTGAAGTGCTTAACATGGAGATTCTTATCTTTTAATTAACAAAAGTCCTCCCAGGAATTTTCTGATAAAACTGACTATTCAGGAGCTGAGGGGATGGTTCAGTTAATAAAGTGTCTGCCATGCATTCTTGAGGACCTGAGTTTGAACTCTAGAAGCCATATTTAAAAAGCCTGGAATGATAACACGCTTTTGGAATCCCAGAACTGGGATTTGGGGATTGCAAAACTTGGAATGCAGAACCTTGTGTCTCTCTGGTATCCAGCTTAGCTGACTTGGTCCCCTAGCCTAATCAGGGTGTCCTAGGTTCCAACAAGACACCCTGTCTCAAAAAAGAAAACAAGCAAAACAAAATAAAATGGACAACCTCTGAGAAAACACATCCAAGACTGACCTCTGGCTTCCACCTACACTCCCATGTACACATGAAATCACACATGTACACACACACACACACACACACACACACACACACACACACACACACACACACACACATTGACTACTCACATTAATACTAGCTTTAATCACCTCTTTTTCCAAAAATGTTTTTTTTTCTAGAAATGTTATTGGAACTAAGTGATGCATCTCTCCTACTTTGGTAAGTAAAATCTTCATTGCTTAAAAGAACACCACACAGGCTTTCAGTAATAAGGCTATGTTTACTTTTTCGAATAAGCCTAAATCCCTTCCTTTATGAAGGAATTCCTAATGAACACAAACAGCTGTCTGCCGAGAAGTTGCTTTTAAAAAGCATAATGCCACTTGGCTGGGCTTCACCAGGTTGTGTTTGTTCTGCCTTGGAGTTTGTTCTGCTTTGTGAACATAGAAATGCCTATGTTCACAGAGCTCAGTGTGCTGGGTTGTTTTGAAGCTAGCCTTTTGGAACAATCCTGGGGTATGCTTTGAGCTCAAATTGGTGCAAACAACATGTCATTTCTAGTTATTGATTTTTTTTACCACTTTTCTTTGCTCTACTATATTTACTAAACTAGCTTCTCCCATGCCAACATTTTTTTTCTTTTTGGGATAAAGTCTTCTGCAGCCCAGGCTAGCCTAGAACTTTATGTAGCTGAGGCTTACCTTGGCCTGCTCCCCCTGCTTCTCCATCTCTTGAGTCCACCACCACACTCTACCAACTGAGCTACATATCCCAGCCTTTGTTATTATTGTTGTATGTGTGTATGCACATGCACACATACATACACAGATGAGCACATGCTATAGCATGTATATGAAGGTCAGAGGGTGGCATGTGGAAGTCAGTTCTCTCCTTCCACTATGTGGATCACAGGGATCAGAGTCCCTTCATTAGGCTTGGAAGCAAGTGCCTTTCCTGCTGAGCTTTCTCCATAGCCCAGGAGACGCCTTACACTTACAATAGAAACAGCAACTATAAACCAACATTGTCAATAAGCTACTTGGATTCAAACATGTTGAGAAACTAAGTATATGATTTTTGTTCAGTGAATTCAACATTATAGATCATCAAGTTAGTTGCAAGTAATGGGGGGCAATGAGATTTGAGGAAAGTATCTGTAATCTAGTGCTTTTATTTAAGGAGTTGGAGGGTCTTATTTTAAATCAGTACTTCACAAACTGAGTGTGTGTAAAAATCACTCATGGAGCTTGCTGAAACACAGGCTCCGGGGCTCTGTCCCAGAGATTTAAATTCAGTAGATCTCAGGTGGAATATGCAGGGTGATGCTGACGCTGTTTATCCCAGGACCACATCCTCTGAATAATGTTGTCCTCCTCCACTGGAGATGTGAAAAGCATCCCATGAGAGGACACTTTGCAATATCTTAGCTTCATCAGCAGATAACACATGGGCGCTTTGAGGCATAGCCTGTTTATGTGATAACTTGGAAGCCTCCTTTCATTTGTTCTTTGAAGGAACTTTACTAGTTATTGCTGAAGTCAATTCTATGGCAAGTTGGACTTTCTGTTTGTGTTGCTTTGTTTACATACTTCTGGTGATGACCTTTAGTATTAAAACATGTTAACTAAAGAATAATGGCAGCCTATTATAATGCCACAGCAGTAGAGTACTAAAAAGCCAGAAATTCACACACACACACACACACACACACACACACACACACACCCCTCTCATAGGCTTTACAGAGAGAAACTCTGCTACATTTTCCATACAAGACAGGAGTTCGTTTTGGAACCACCATGAATTTGATATGCCTTTGTTGTGTGATAAGCTAGCAGTAATGACCTGAAAGTCTAAAGCCCTAAGAGTATTTTGCTTTCATCTTTTTTTGGAAAATGGTGCAGAAATTGTATTATGGGATGCTTGTTTAACCTAATGGAGGATGAGATGGCCACTGAGGAGAACTGAGGGGCGGCACATCCCAGCCAACAGGGAGTTCACACAACTACCAGCTGTGTGAACAAGGAGCCCAATTGATCTCCCAATGCTGTGGCATGGATATCCCCAAACAAACCAGCTAATGGCCTGTCACACCTACCCTTAGAAGCACGAAAAATTATGTTACTGCTTTTAAGCCACTGACTTTGAGGTGCTTTGTTGAGCAGCAATAGGTAACAGACACACCTCTCCTTCATGTTTCAGCCCTGAGGTCTGTAACAAGAAAAATAGTGGCAGACCTGGGATTTAAACCCAGGCAAACGAGTTGACAGCCTCTTCTATAATCTGCCATCATCTCTTATGTTTAGTTCACATGAAGCATTTTGAAGAGCAAAGAAATCACATGGTTTTAAAATAAAAAATGTGTTATGTTGCAGAGCCAATCTAGGTCTTATGTCCTGTATAGATTGGGTTGTTACCGCTGCCTGAGATTGATTTTCTTCCATGTAACTGATAGTCTAATAGACCTGTAGTGTTTCTCTTCTGCGTTAATGCTGGTTATGATAACAGAGTGAGGAAATTTTTATATAACTTGCCTCCTTGAAACTCAGAACAAAAATCAAGTGTAACATTATATTTGTTATGACTACGGAACCAGAGCGCTCAAATCCCTAACCAGATAATGAGAAATACTGCATGGTTGAAAAGCTTGCCTAAGAAACACAGACCATGGCCAATAGAGAAGTGGGTGCTGGGAATTCCCCACACACTAAGACAGACATTGCTGTGGGTAAAGGGAGAAAATATTTCCAGCACATTAGCACTGAGAACTTAGCAGTTACTCCTTGAAAAAAATTAGATGGAATTTGCATGCAGTGTAGCTTCTTCCAGTCCCAATAAAATGACTTAAGAAAGGTATCTCACACCCCTCCCTGTTTACAAACCTTTTATAACTTTAACTTCAGTTTGAAGGTATTTGATTTGATCCTTGGAGGTAGAGTGAGGTCTGTCTGAATGTTACCACGTGATGAAAGTAAAAACAGACATAGATGTCCAGACTAAAAACTTGGCCAGCTTCTAGCTGATGAATCATCCCACATTCAAGAGATCATGATGAGATGGCTGAGGCATCCGAGAATTCTATACAGAGTAAGTATTAAGAGTATTGATTTCCAGTTTTTCTTTCTTCCATGTTTCCCTCAGTTACGTGTTCAGTACATCTGGAGTGAGTCCCTGTATTTTCACATTTAACAGCAATTCCCTGCGATTCTTATGTGAGTGGTCCTTGAACTGGATGTTGGGAAATAATAAATTTAAAAAATGCTGTGCTGCAGACCCTGGTTACTGGTTGGCTCTGGAAAAGTTTATCTCTGTGTTTATCAATACCTATAAGATGGGAGTCATGACAGTACCTTACTGAGATGGTCTGGCTGCCATCACTCAATGGCCCGCCTGAAACAACAGAAGTGTATTAACACCATTGAGGACCTTGCATGTTTGAGAGCAAGGAGTTGGCAGAATAGATCCCTTCTTTGCTAGCACTCTCTGACTTTCCTGAGCATGTGAACCTCACTCTGCATCTTTACACAGTATTTCCCTAGGTGACTACATCCAAATTCCTTCTCTAAGGGGACAACAATTGTATCCATGTATGGATCCATCCTACTTTAAGACCTCATCATAATCAATTGCACTTGCAGCAATCTCACTTTCAAATGATGGGATATTTGAAAGTCCTGGATGGTAAATTAAAACATATGAATTTTGGAGAATCACAGCTCAACCCATAGCAAGGACCCAACTTTTCAAAGCTACACTTGAAATTTAAGGAAGTAATTTATAACTTATATAGCTGTGCATTTGACATTTATAAGCCCTATTCAGAGCTGAGAATGCAGCTCAGTGGCAGTAGGGTACTTGTCTAGCATATGTGACCACCTGGGTACTAGAAAGAACCAAATACTGGTTTGGGCAGGTAGCACACACCTTTAATTCTAGCACTAAGGAGACAGAGGCAGGCAGATCTCTGTGAGTTGGAGGTCAGTCTGGTCTACAGAGAGACTTCTAGGCAGCCAGGGCTACATAGTGAGGCCCTGACTCAAGGGGAAGGGAAAGGGAAGAGAGATAGAGGCAAATATAGACAAAGGGACACAGATCAGGGGTAGAGCAAGACAAGAAGAGAGGAAATGAGAGGAGAGAGAGAATTGTAATAAATGATAGGCATTAACTATTATTTCATTATTCATCTTCCCCAACATTCTCCCCTACAAAAGAACAACATACATGTTTTACCAAATATTATGCATACCCTACTGATGCTTAACGGGTCTGAAAGCGTCTGGAAAACAACATCAGCCTTGATGCTCCTCTTGCTTTATAGGGCAAGTTATTTTTTTAATGCTGCTTTTAATTATATTGCTTAGGCCCCAGGGTACTAAGTCTTTTCTAATCTTTTTCCTGTTGTATAATGGTTTTCCAATTGTTTCTCGGGTTTTATTTACTTATTTATAATTCAACTAATAGGATCGTTGAATCCTTTGGAAATTAAGGTAATTTAAAGAGTTTATTGTTTAACTTAATAATTAAATTCCCCATGTCCTCCCATAATGTGGCACTCCTTACTTCTTGCAAAGACTCGCCATTAAAAAGTAAGTAGGATTGCATAAGAGCAATTCTCAGAATAACTATCTCTCATTATCCCCCAGCCAATTATCTACTTTGCATAGAAACAGATAGGTGGAGTACTGGCTTTGCCTTTAATCCTGTAGTAGCTTTCTGAAAGCTTGAAAACTGTCAAAATGCATCATTTTTTGCCTGTCTGATCAGACAGATATGAGCAAATATAGTGTCTTGTTTTATATGTGAATTTAACTAATTTGGTCATGCCCACATTTATATATATATATATATATATATATATATATATATATATATATATATATGTTTCTGAGCTGGAACTGTAGCTTGATGGTCGAATGCTTGCTTAATAAATAAGAGACCATGGGGTAAATCCCCAGAGTGAAAAAGTTAAAACTAAAATTATTTTTGGTTGTGTCTGTAAGAGTGTTTCTGGATGAGATTTGCATTTGAGTCAGTGGAGCCGGTAAAGCAAACTGCACCCCCATCGTGGATGAGCATTGACTAATCCATTGAGCCTTGAGAGCCTGAATAGAACAACAGGTGGAGCTAGAGGAGAAAGTTGCTCATTTTCCCCTCTCCACTGCTTAAGCATGGATATCTCATCTCATCCTCTCCAGCTTTCCTGTTGGCAGTTACAGTTGGTGAGCTTGATTCTCAGGCCTTCTGACTGAACTTCTTGGCTGACTTCCTGGACCAGAATTTCTCAGACCATGTGACTTTGCCACCATAACTGCATGATCCAATTCCTCATAATAAAATTTTATGTCTTTCTTACTGGATCTGTTTTGCTGGAGAATCTTAACTAAATGAAATGCATTTAAGGTTTCAATATATTACAGCTAAGGTCTTTGGCACATGGTCTAAGTATATACACTCACCAAACTCTTTCTTTGCTGTATCAGCATCTATATTGGGAAGATAAAGAAAACTAGGTATCCTGTTCAGGTTCTACTGCCCTGCTTTGGGACACCTGAGGCCCAGGATTCAACACACCCAGAGACTACCAAGGCCCCGGTAACAGTCATGCCTCCATCCACGAGAAGAGGACAGACATCAGAATATTGGAACTGTTTGTATCTACCAAAAGGGAATCTTGGTCCTGTACCCACCAGGAGAGGAGGAGACTCCTGCCACACCCACCAGAAGAAAGCATGGGAAGAAGATAATATAAAAGCACATTCAACAACAGAAAAAAAAAATATGACACAAGCAGAGACTAGGGACACTATACCAGCAAGACCTGAACATCACAATGCAGATGAAGCAGAAGAGAATGACCTTAAAAACATCTTCAGGAAAATGATAGAGGGCCTCAAAGAAGATATGAGAAAATCCCTTAAAGAAATGGAAGAAAAAATAAACCAAAAAATACAAGATCAACAAATCTTTCAAGGAAACAGTTCAAGACCTAAAAACTGAAATAGAGACAATAAAGAAAGCACAATCTGAGGGAATGCTGGAAATAGAAAAGCTGGGTAAATGATCGGGAACTACAGATACAAGCATAACCAACAGAATACAAGAGATGGAAGAGAGAATCTCAGTTGTTGAAGATACACTAGGAGAAATAGACTCATAAATCAAAGAAAATCTTAAGTCCAACAAATCCCTAACATAAAATATCCAGGAAATATGGGAAATAGATAGGTTTGCCTTTATATGTTACTTGACCTTTTTCCTTTGCTGCTCTTAATACTTTCTCTTTGTTCTGTATGTTTGGTGTTTTGATTATTATGTGTCGAGGAGACCTTTTTTTGATTCAGTCTATTTGGCGTTCTGTAGGCTTCTTGTACTTTCATTGGCATGTCTTTCTTTAGGTTGGGAAAGTTTTCTTCTATGATTTTGTTGAATATGTTTTCTGCGCCTTTGAGTTGGATTTCTTCACCTTCTTCTATACCTATTATTCTTAGGTTTGGTCTTTTCATGGTATTCCATATTTCCTGGATATTCTGGGTTAGGGATTTGTTCGACTTAAGATTTTCTTTGGTTGATGAATCTATTTCCGCTAGTGTGTCTTCAACTCCTGAGATTCTCTCTTCCATCTCTTGTATTCTGTTGGTTATGCTTACATCTTTGGTTCCTGATCATTTACCCAGCTTTTCTATTTCCAGCATTCCCTCAGATTGTGCTTTCTTTTTTGTCTCTTTCAGTTTTTAGGTCTTGAACTGTTTCCTTGAAAGATTTGTTGATCTTGTATTTTTTGGTTTATTTTTTCTATCAGAATCACACCTGACTTTTCCATGGAAACTCTGAAAGCCAGAAGGTCCTGGATAGATATTCTACCTATACTAAGAGACCACGGATGCCAGCCCAGGCTACTATATCCAGCAAAGTTTTCAAACAATATAGATGGAAAAAACAAGATATTCCATGACAAAACCAGATTCAAACAATACATATCCACCAATCTAGCTCTACAGAAAGTTCTGGAAGAAAACTGCAACCCAAGGAACTTAACTACAATCAGAAAAATGGAGGCAATAATCCCACTTTACCAACAGCCAAAAGAAAAACAGGGTGGAAACCCACACAAAATTTCACCACCACCACCAAATCCAAAACAAAAAAAGAATGAACAATCATTGGTCATTAATATCCCTCGATATTAATGGTCTCAACTCACCTATAAGAAGACACAGGTTAGCAGAATGGATAAGAAGACAGAATCCATCCTTCTGCTGCATACAAGAAACACACCTCAACTTCAAAGACAGACAGTACCTAAGAATTAAAGGTTGGGAAAAGATTTTCCAATCAAATGGACCCAAGAAACAAGCAGGGGAAACAATCCTAATTTCCAACAAATTGGACTTTAAACTAAAATCAATCAAAAGAGACGAAGGAGGTCACTTCCTACACATCACAGGAGAAATCCATCAGGATGAAGTATCAAATCTGAACATTTATGCCTCAAATACAATGGCATCCACATTCATAAAAGAAACATGACTAAAACTCAAATCACACATAAAACCTCACACACTTATAGTGGGAGAATTCAACACCCCCCTCTCACCACTGGACAGGAACACCAGACAGAAACTTAACAAGGAAACAAAGGAACTAATAGAAGTTATGGCCCAATTGGGCTTAACAGACATCTCTAGAACACTCCATTCAAATACAAAAGAATATACCTTCTTCTCAACATCACATGGAATCTTCTCTAAAATTACCACATATTTGGCAAAATAGCAAAACTCAACAGGTACAAGAAAATTAAAATAACCCCCTGTATCTTATCAGACCACCACGCTTTAAAGTTAGAATTCAACAACAACATGAATTGCAGAAAACCTACAAACTCATGGAAATTAAATAATGCCCAATTGCACAATTCCTAGGTCAAGGAAGAAATAAAAAAAAAAGAAATTAAAGATTTCTTAGAATTCAATGAGAATGTGGTCACAACATACCCAAACTTATGGGACACTTTGAAAGCAGTGCTAAGAAGAAAGTTCATAGCACTAGGTGCCTACATGAAGAAACACGAGAATAATCACACTAGAGAATTAACAGCACAACTGAAAGCTCTAGAACACAAAGAAGCCAATACACCCTGGAGGAGCAGGTACCAGGAAATAATCAAATTGAGGGCTGAAATCAATAAAGTGGAAACTAGGAGAGCAATACAAAGAATCAATATAAGGAAGTGTAAGGGAAGCTGTAGCCACACCTACTTAGGGGCTGGCTACAGGTGTGCCTGACCACGCCCTCACAAGCTTGCCAGGGCATGGTCAGAGGACTTAGGGTGACTGCGTTTTCGTTTTCGGTTTCTCTTTTGGGCTTGCATACAGACTGCTGCCACACCGGCTGGCTAGGTCTCTCTGTAAGTAAGGCTTTTCCCTATTAAAATACCCTTATATTTCTACCTGACTCCATATTGGTAATTTCCCACTATAAGGAAGAGTTGGTTCTTCGAGAAAATCAACAAGATAGACAAAATCTTTATCCAAACTTGCCAAACAGCAGAGAGTGAACATGCAAATTAATAAAATCCAGAATGAAAAGGGGGACATAACAACAGACTCGGAGGAAACCCAGAAAATCATCAGGTTGTACTTTGAAAACCTATATTCCTCAAAATTAGAAAATCTAAATGAAATGGACAATTCTCTGGATAGATTTCACTTACCAAATTAAATCAATGACAGATAAGCAACTTGAATAAACCTATAACCCCTAATGAAATAGAAGCAATCATCAGAAGTCTCCCAACCAAAAAAGCCCAGGGCCAGATGGCTTCAGTGCAGAATTCTGCCAGAAATTCAAAGAACAGCTAATACCAATTCTCCTCAAAGTATTCCACACAATAGAAGCAGAAGGGTTGTTGCCAAACTCTTTTTATGAGGCTTCAATAACCTTGATACCCAAGCCACACAACTAAGAAAGAGAACTACAGACCAATATCCCTCATGAACATTGATGCAAAAATACTCAATAAAATACTGGCAAATCGAATCCAAGAATACATCAGAGAAATTATCCACTGTGATCAAGTAGGCTTCATCCCAGAGATGCAAGGATGGTTCAACATACGAAAATCCATCAATGTAATCCACCATATAAACAGACTGAAAAAGAAAAAACACATGATCATCTCACTAGGTGCCAAAAAAGCCTCTGACAAAATCCAACACCCCTTCATGATAAAGGTCTTGGAGAAATCAGGGATAACAGGAACATAATAAAGGTTATATACAGCAAGCCAACAGCCAACATCAAATTAAATGGAGAGAAACTCAATGCAATTCCTCTAAAATTGGGGACAAGACAAGGCTGTCCAGTCTCTCCATACCTCTTCAATATTGTCCTTGAAGTTCTAGCTAGAGCAATAAGACAACAAAAGGAGATCAAGGGGATAAAAATCAGAAAGGAAGAAGTCAAACTTTCACTATTTGCAGATGATATGATAGTCTACATAAATGACCAGAAAAACTCTACCAGGGAACTCCTACAGCTGATAAACACCTTCAGCAAAGTGGCAGGATACAAGATTAACTCAAAAAAATCTGTAGCCCTACTATATACAGATGATACATTCATGGAGAAAGAAATCAGAGAAACATCACCTTTTAAAATTGTCACAAACAACATAAAATATCTTGGGGTAACGCTAACCAAAAAAGTGAAAGACCTGTACCGTAAGAATTTTGAGTCTCTAAAGAAAGAAATTAAAGAAGATACCAGAAAATGGGAGGATCTCCCATGTTCTTGGATAGGTAGGATCAACACAGTAAAGATGGCAATCTTGCTGTAGCAATCTACAGATTCTATGCAATCCCCATCAAAATCCCAACACAATTCTTCACAGACCTTGAAAGAACAATTCTCAACTTTATATGGTAAAAGACCCATTACAATAAAGGGACTTCTGGAGACATCACCATATCTACCTTCAAGCTTTATTACAGAGCTATAGTCCTGAAAACAGCTTGGTATTGGCACAAAAATAGACAGGTAGCCCAATGGAATAGAATAGAGTTGAAAACCTTGATATTAACCCACACACCTACAAACACCTGATTTTTGACAAAAAAAAGCTAAATTTATATGATGGAATAAAGAAAGCATCTTCAACAAATGGTGCTGGCATAACTGGATGCTGGCATGTAGAAGACTGCAGATAGATCCATGTCTATTGCCATACACAAAACTTAAGTCAAAATGGATCATAGACCTCAACATAAATCCAGCCACACTGAGCCTATTAGAAGACAAAGTGGGAAATATCCTTGAATTAATTGATACAGGAGACTGCTTCCTGAACATTACACCAGTATCTCAGACATTGAGATCAACAATTGATAAATTGGACCTCCTGAAACTGAGAAGCTTCTGTAAAGCAAAGGACACACAGGCATCAAGACAAAACAGTAGCCCACAGACTGGGAAAAGATATTCACCAACCCCACATCTGACAGAGGGCTGATTTCCAAAATATACAAAGTACTCAAGAAGCTAGTCTCCAAAACACCAAACAATCCAATTAAAAAGTGGGGTACAGAACTAAATGGTCAATTCTCAATAGAGGAATCTAAAATGGCTGAAAGACAGACACATAAGAAATTGTTCAACATCCTTAGCCATCAAGGAAATGCAAACCAAAACAACTCTGAGATACCATCTTATTCCTGTCAGAATGGCTAAAATCAAAAACACCAATGACAGTTTATGCTGGAGAGGATGTGGAGAAAGCAGAACACTCCTCCATTGCTGGTGAGAGTGCCAACTTGTACAGCCACTTCGGAAATCAGTATGGCGACTCCTCAGGAAAATGGGAATCAGTCTACAACAAGATCCAACAATTCCATTCTTAGGCATATACCCAAAAGAAGCACATTCATACGACAAGGGCATCTGTTCAACGATGTTCATAGCAGCACTATTTGTAATAGCCAGAACCTGGAAGCAACCTAGATGCCCCTCAGCTGAAGAATGGATAGAGAAATTGTGGTACATTTACACAATGGAGTACTACTCAGCAGAAAAAACAATGGAAACTTGAAATTTGCAGTAAAATGGATGGAACTAGAAGAAGCCATTCTGGGAGAGGTAACCCAATCACAAAAAGACAAGCATGGTATGTATTCACTCATATACGGATTTTAGACATAGAGTAAAGGATTACCAGCCTACAATCCACACTACCAGAGAAGCTAATAAACAAGGAGGATCCTAAGAGAGACATACATGGTCCCCTAGAGAAGGGGAAAGGGACAAGATCTCCTGAGCAAATTGAGAACCCAGGAGGAGGGGCGAGGGATCTAGGTGAATGAGAAGGGGAGTAGAAGAGGGATGCAGAGGACATGAGGGAGCAGAAAGGTTGAGTCAGGGGAAGAATAGAAGATAACAAGAATGGAGACACCATAATAGAGGGAGACATTTTAGGTTTACAGAGAAATCAGGCACTAGGGAAATGTCTGGAGATCTACAAAGATGACACCAGCTAACCATCTAAGCAACAGAGGAGAGGCTACCTTAAATGACCTCCCCTCCCCTGATAATGAAATTGATGACTGATTTATATGCCATCCTATAGCCTTCATCCAGCAGCTGGTAGAAGTAGAAGCAGACACCCACAGCTAATCACTGAACTGAACTGGAATCCAGTTTAAGAGAAGAACGAGTGAAGAGCAAAGGGGTCTAGGCTGCTGAAGCCCACAAAAACAGCTGACCTGAGCAAGGGGGAGCTCTTGGTCGTCAGACTGATAAATGGGAATCCAGCATGGGTCTGATCCAGCCCCCAGGAACATGGGTTTCACTTAGGAAATCTTGGAAATCTACTGGACCTCCTGTAGTAGTTCAGTACTTATTCCTAGCATAGGTGTGGACTTTGGGAGCCCATTCCACATAGAGGGATACTCCCTGAGCCAAGACACAGAGGGGTGGGCCATCCCAAAGGATATGGTAGACTCTGATGACCCCTTATGGAAGGCCTCACCCTCCCTGGGGAGCAGAAAGGACATATGACAGGTAGGGTTTTAGTTGGGGGGGGTGGTAGAGGAGGGCGGGAGGGAGAGGGAACTGGGATTGACATGTAAAACAATCTTGAGTTTCTAACTCAAAAAAATCTGCAAAAAAAAAGAGATAAAGAAAACTAACAATTACTTGCATTTTACTAATATCTTCCTATAATGTCCCTTAGCCAAACAATCCAGTAAGATAATTTAGGATGTCAGCCTCCCTTTGCTCCTTTATAATTTTGTTTTATTTTGTTTATTTGGGGTTTATGTTTTGTTTTGTTTTGTTTTGTTTTGTTTTTAGAGACAGGGTTTCACTGTGTAGCCCCGGATGTCCTGGAACTCACTCTGCAGGCCAGGGTGGCCTCAAACTCACAGAGATCTACCTGCCTCTGCCTCTTGAGTGCTAGGATTAAAGGCACGTGCCACTGCTGCCCAGCTTCTTTATAATTTTTTACAATTCAATTAAGGGATTGAATTTGGTTCTGTTCAGTAAGACAAGATATGTTTTTTGTTCCCAATTGTAAATCCCAATAGATTTTGAGGACTACCAACATTAAGCAATCACCTTGTCTACTTTCATGGAACTACCCCTTCCATGACTTAGGTCATGTGACTAGATAAACTGATTCCTGACCACAATTATTAATTCAAGTCAATAAGTTTCAAAGAAAATTGTCTCTAGTCCTTTTGTTAGAACTGCTGAGAAAGAAGAAATATTTTCTAGAAGCTATGATGCTAGCAGTGTGCTGTCATTGTTACCACAAAGGGAATCCTAAGAATGAAATCAACATGAAAAATAGAACTAAGAAGTAAGAATGACATATTACTAATGGTGGTGTTGGATCCCTAGATCTAACTGGTCCTTAAACACTACTGCTTCTCAGAGATATTTGTGAGCAATAAATAGTCTGTGTCTTGGAATAATTTAATGGATCCTAACTTTGATATGTGGGTATATCTGCATCAAACATACACATAAACATATATGTATTGTAGCCAGACATTTTAATTTTAATGTATATTTTGTTTTTCCTAATTTTTGTTGACAAATTTTCCATTTGTAAACAAAGTATAATCACCTCATGCCTCTACTATATTAACTAATAATTTTACTGATTATCAATAAGATACTAACAAGGACATTCAGCTAAGGAGCAGAGACGCTGATTTATAATAGTCTTTGACTGTGTCCCCACTGCTATAGTTAGTGATTTTATAAAATGTCAATAAAGGTCTAAAAAGTAAGCATGCTCAGAGAAACAACTTGATTTTACAGTTAGCTTATCTTCTTTCATTTCTGCCTTTACTATCTCAGATCTGGTCCCCCAGAAGATGACCTCAAGGCAGGGCCTCAAGTACAGGAAATGATTTAGATAGAGAGGAAAATGATTAGGAAAAACAGAACTAAGGAAGGAAACCAAGAAAGGTGTAATTCCAGGCAGAGACCTGTAGGGTGGGGCTGTAATTTCAGCCTGATCCTACTGGGATGCTAAGGAGTGTAGGTCACAGTTGCTCTTGTGGGAGTCAAAGTGATTCGGTATTTCAGATTCTTGCCTCTTTTTATGATAGTCCACAAGGGCCATGAGTTCTATAAACAAGATAGTTCTCCAGTACCTCCAGGGTGATGGCTTTGCACAGCTAGAAGCTGCTGAACACAAAAGTACACACAGGGAAGAATATTCAGAAATAGTATAGAAAAAGGGGTACAGTACCAACCGGGCAGATCCAAGTGCTATCCATTGCACCCACCAGACTTTTCTACCATCAAAAGCTTCAGGGGAGGAGGTTCTTAAAGTCGTATTTGAAGCAGTGTGGAGAGACAATAGCAGTTGCATTGATAAAACATTGTTCTTAATTTTCTACAATCAATTTAATACCTACTTGTCAGCAATACTAAAAGAAAAGTCAATATTCTAAACTTATTAAAATGTTCATGGTCAGCTGGGCTTCAGAAATTCAACAGAAACTTTACAACAAAAATCCTGATACCTCTATTACTTGTCTCTTCTAGCTACTAAGGTCGGGAATACTGAAAAGCTCCTGAAGTTATTCCAGGGCCTTGTATACAAGTTACAAAATTCTCGAGGGGGGGTGTCTTAAGATGGTTCCCACCTATCTTATAAATAGAGAATATTTAATGCCATATTCTACCTCAACCTTCAATATTTTGTACATATGAAAAATCATGTGTTTAGACCATCACAGAATGTTGTACATTTACCATTACCAAAAAACTACACACATATTTTAAATCTTGCCATTCTTGACTGTGACCTGAAGGTATGATTAAAAATATGTAAATTTATATATACTCATATACTTTCCTAAGTCAATGGTCAGTTTCTCCTCTCTTGCTGAGGAACTCAGCCTTTGTGCATAAGATCCACCCTTTAAACATTACACTCTGCAGCAAGAAGAGCAGAAAAAGCACAAGGCAGAATAGGAGACCAAACAGAGCAATTCAGGCAATTCTTTTGAGAAGCTTTCTTCCTTTGGATCAATCTTGTTTGAATGATGGGATTCAAGAACACACAGCAGCTCTTTCCAACTTCTTGGCACCGATGGAGGCCTGCTGGGAACAGGACTTCTAAAAAGCAAATATGTCTGGAAGGCTGTGGTGCAAGGCAATTTTTGCTGGCTATAAGCGAGGTGTCCAGAACCAGAGAAAGCACACAGCTCTTCTTAAAACTGAAGGTGTTTATGCTTGAGATGAAATGGAATTCTACTTGGGAAAGAGATGTGTTCATGTGTTTAAAGCAAAAAAACAACACAGTGACACCCAGGGGCAAACCAAACAAAACCAGAGTGATCTGGGGAAAAGTAACCAGGGCCCATGGAAACAGTGGCATGGTTCATGCCAAATTCCGAAGCAACCTTCCTGCAAAGGCCATTGGACACAGAATCCTTGTGATGCTGTATCCTTCCAGGATTTAAACTAATAAAAAAGTAAATAAATAAAAGTGGATTTGTGAAAAAAAAAAAAAACCACATCCGTTTCCAGAAAAAGAGAACAGACATTTGCAGAAGTGGGGAGCGAACGTCAAATGAGAGCTGCAGATCTCCACCTAGATGGAAATTATGACTAGGAAAAACCATGACTAGGCTATTGGGTCTTTGAGTGACAAAGGACTGCAAGCTGGACTTTCAAAGACAGAAGCTTGAAGTAACTAACACTGACAACCAGAGACTCATGGCTCTAGACTCTGAAAGCCAGAGCCTTAGTGCTCAGAGCAGCAGTTCTCAACCTATGGGTCTCAACCCCTCTGAGACTCAAGTGACCCTTTCACAGGGGTTGCATATCAAAGATTTACATTACAATTCATAACAGCAGTAAAATTACAGTTAACAAGTAGCAATGAAACAATTTCATGGTTGGGAGTCACTACAACATGAAGAACTGTGTCAAAGGGTCTCAATATTGGGAAGGTTGAGAACCACTGCTCCAGAGTCTAGAGTCTAGGTCTTGAGTGTCAGTGGCTCAGTACCCTGCAGCTAGAGTCACAACCCTAAGCTCTGGGGGTCAGGTCCTTAGCTCTCAGCTACCCTGGGTGACTCAATAGTTCTATGCAAGCATGGAATTTGCAGTTCCTCTGCAATCTTGACCCTCTTTGCACTTCTGCAGTCCTTCATAGTCTCCACCTCTGCTTCACCTTCTAGATGCTGCTGTTGGGAGCACCTGGGGCTGACAACCAGGAAAATCACCCACTGGTCTTTATTATATAAAGATCCGAAACGAGCAATAAAAACATTCCCAAGAGACTTAATTGGGACCTAATGTTGCAACATGCTATAGGGTCAGGAGCAAGTAGGTAGAACTCAGGAAAGTTCCCAAAATAGAACAAGGAGAAGGAGACCACTGCTGATTATATAGCCAGCCAGTTACCTATACACAGGAACCATTATGGGTCAGGGAGGTTCTCCCTCCAACTGGAGTGGAGACTACTCTAGTGAAATCCAGGCTCATCCAGAGTGACTGCAGGTAGAGTTATCCAGGAGTCATCTCAAGCAGCTATTGGCTGTGAGCCAAATACAATCTTTCCTCATGCAAGGTAACTGAAGCAGATGGAACCAAAGCCAACACTCCCAAGGAAATAAAACATTGGTTACACCGGTGGCTGTGACAGCCACCAAGATTTCCTGAAGTTGTCTCAGGCATCTGAAGTTTTCCTGAGCAGCTGTGGGGTGTCTAAGATAAGTTGTGCTGCTGTGATGAAAAAAAAGCTGTTTGACAACTGCACTGTCACCATGGAAACAGAGGCTTTGGAATTGCACCCAGCTTTCAGGAGATAAAGCAGTACTGCACACAGTCCCGGACTCATACCTGCAGGAGAGGGCAGCAACAGTCCACCTGCCCTCCACTCGCCCTAAGACAATCACTGCTCAGGGGCAATTGCTACAGTGTCCCTGAAAAGGAAAAGAGTAACAGCTGTCAATCAAGTGGCTAAACTGCCAGCAACTGAAATTTTCTCTCCTTTAAAAGGAAAAAAAAAAAAGCCGGCGTTGGGGACACATGCCTTTAATCCCAGCACTCAGGAGGCAGAGGCAGGAGGATCTCTGTGAGTTCAAAGCCAGCCGGAGTTCCAGGACAGCCAGAACTACACAGAGAAACACTGTCTCAAAAAAACAAAAATTAATGATAATAATAATAATAATAATAATAATAATAATGAAAAAAGTTTTAGGAGTGCTACCACTAAGATTAAGTGGGCACTTGACAAGTGTTTCAGCAAATTTTTCTAGTAACACTCAACTTCTAGCCAAAAAACCCCAGGAGAGTTAGGTCCTCCTTGAGCTGTCAATCACTGTTTTTCTCTTCATTCCCATTGCTTTATATCATAGTCTTAGTCCATAAATCTATTGTCACAATGCCTCAGCATGGAAAGAATAAAAGGTGGACACTTCCTCTTTATTGGAGCCAAAGGTTAATAAAAAGGCAGCCCCAAAGAAATCGCGCACACCTATCCTCTTGAGTTTCAAAGTTAAAGTTTTCTTTTAGCTTCACTATTCTTTTAGCTCCCATCAACTTTTCCATGGCCCTTCTACTCCATCAGAACCATACAAATACCAACAGGCTCTGCAGCACTCAGGAAAAGTTCACTTTTTCATTGTACTAAAGTTCAAATCACACACTTTAATGCAGTTGTATATTAAATCAATCTATAATTTTGTAAAAGTATCTCAGAGTATAATCAAAAACATATTTATAATCCTTATAATCTATAAGTATACGTGGTCATATTCTATATTATGTATGTGTATTATCTATAATATGTAATATTAGAAATATGATTTAATATAAAATTATGATACATGTGCTGTTTTATTTTGGTAATATGTATATGTATACAGGCAGTTGTAGCACAAATAATAAAAACCCAGAGACAAATATTGAGGTTCAAGCTGAAGATCAGAAAATCAAAGCAGCTAAGTCACTTGAGAGTTCTTACCTCTACCAAGGCTAAGGCAATCCTGTCCTCAGGGTGAATACAGACTGCAATGCTCTCCACCAAAACCCTCAGACTGCACTGAGCTCCAGGCTTTTATTCCTCCCAAGTGCTGGGATCAAAGGTGTGAGCTCTGTTTCTCTTTTAGACTGATGTAGCCCAGGGTGGCCTTGAACTCACAGAGATCCATCTGCCTCTTTCTCCCAAGTGATAGGATTAAAGGTGTGGCCACCACTGCCTGTCCTCTGTGGTTAACTAGTGACTTAGGTGTGTGGCTAACTTGGGGCTTATAATGTGTGTGGCTAACTAGTTTTTTAGCTCTGCATTCTGATCTTCAAGCAAGGTTTATTTGATCATAAACAAACTATCATTGTAGGCATTAGGTGCAAGGCAGACCAAATGCCACCAAGTTTATGTATGTTGCCTTGGTGTGGCTCACAGAGTTACTTGCTCCAAAAAACTTGAGGAGCTGTTCTGAAAATGGTGCTGAATTAATGAATCCACCCTTGAGGGGGCCTGCTTTCATTTCTCAAACTACACTACGGCATACTCCTTAAATTCAAAGCTGTCTGGCTGTCCTTTTAAAAGTTTCCCAACCATAACCATAAGAAACTGACTTGTTTCCAAATTTCATCAGAATGTAAACCTCATGAGGAAATGAAGATGGTTGGTTACTGGGCTCCATGGGTGTGCCAAGGAATTCAAATTCCATCCTATGTAAGCGTTTCGTGTGAGCAAAGGTCTTGCAACTTACCATGTCCTGGACTGGTGCAGACACTGTACCATGATGACAAACATTATGGCAAGGTGTCTTATGCCTTGCCCATAAGAATATGCATGGTTGTCACTGCACTTGCTGTGCACACTTATGGCATCATTCATTGTACCTTGAGCCATTGGTTACTAGATCAATCAATTTCACATGTGCTATCTACATTAGCTGAGTTTGTTGGAAGTAAGGAATGGTATTCAGCCTGGTGTGCAAAGGGCTGCCTGTGTTTCATTATTAATATATCACAAAACATGTCCCAAGTCTTTCCCAACCTCATTAACTAGGTCTATAACAACTATCCTTTCTGAATAAAACAGCGACCATGTCAAACACAACAGACTAGATTTTTGTAATTGTAAATGCTTGTTAAGGACTAAATATCTTCATTACCAAAGAGATAATATTTACAGGGTGTAGGGAGGAAGCTCATTTGGCAAAGGTTCTATACAAACGTGAGAATCTGAGTTCAGATCTCCAGCACCCATATAAAAAAATAAAAGCTGCCTGTATGCTTCTAACCCCACCGAGTGTGTGAAATAGGGAGATCCCTGAATCTCATTGGCTACCCGTCCTAGCTGAACTAAATCAGCTTCAGGTGCAAAGAAACCTTGTCTCAAAAAAAAGGAGGGAGGGAGGGAGGGAGAAAAGGAGGGAAGGAGGGAAGGGGAAAATATAGCCCCTAAGTTGACCCCTGGCCTCTGCACAAATGAGCACATTCCTAGACTAACAAGTACATATACTATGGACAATGCAACATAGAAAGAGAGACAGATAGAGAGAGGGGAACAGACAGAGGGCACAATACACACAAAAAATGTATATCAGTTCAGGTTAGTAATCATTTTATCTAATATCCTTTAGGATCCACAGAGACAGCCCCAGGTCATTTTTGAGTGACACTTTCCTTTATTAATACAACCTCTAGGGAGTATAAAGTAGGGAATGTTTGTTCGCATGTTATTTGAGTCGCAATGATATCTAGTCCCCAAAAGAGTATTCTTGGGCCTGAATCCTTGATGAGACATTCCATGCATCTTGTTAAGGTCATGTCAGTAGCCCAGTGTTTCTGTGCTTTGTCAAAGACGATTCTTTTTCTCTTGGCCATGTGCATCTGTGTCTAAGTGCTTCATCTTACAAGTCAATTTCACATCCTGCCTTTAGGCTCTCTGGTTTTCACTTCCCTGATGCTATGTCCTGTTTACTGACTCTATGCCTGACTCCTAGAATTTATGGTCTGGGGGACAATTGCCAGCCAAGACTCAATCAGCAATCCATTTTCAGCTCACTTTGTGTGACAAACCAAAGAAACATTCAGACGTATGACACAGTGAAAGAAATGTGGGGTTTCTTTTTCTCCTCTTGAACACAGTTTTCCACACATGCTAATAGTAAGTAACATAGAACTGGGTGTTGTTGTCTACAGAGTTCCATCACGTACCCATTAGGGTTTTTGCCTAGCTAGGAAGATGAAATAACAGCAACATTTGCACACCACATGCTCGCTATTACAGACGTAAATCACATGACAATGAAAGTGAGTGTCTGGTGCTGATGTCATCAATGCTGAGATGAATGCACTAGAGTCAGCCTGGTCAATGGGGAATGTGTATCTTTGGTATGTGTGAGTTTAATAATGAAATGTATTTTGAGTGAAGACATTCAGTTTAAATTTGGAAGTCATTTTACCCTGCTCAGGCCTTCGTAAATGTTTATTAATTACCACCTACACTGTATCTTCAAATAGATTTCTCCTGTGCTATGACTAAACCCCTCCATCTTTCACACCTTTAATCATATAGTTTATTAATACTAGGACTTTTCTAAACAGACAGTATAAGATGAAATCTAAGCAAAATTTAGTGGCCCTGATATTTCCATATGGTCTAGTCTTGACAAATGAACCATATTATAAAGATGGTGTTAAAACAGTCACTCTTGTAGCCATGACAGAGTCAAAGAAATGCGCCACCTCTTGCTAATTAACTGTTGTTTCTTTTGTTGACTGATTTTTAATTTCCTGCTTATGAAAGAGATTTGTCATTAAAGATTTGCTGCTTTATTCAGTTAGTGTGATGAGAAAGCCTCAGAAGGGAGGTAAACTGGAGTGTCTAATTACCTAAATTGTACTAATTAGCCCCACGTGGTAAAGCCTTCTGCCCTTTGCAAACCTTTCAAATTAGGAGTTTCTCTGAACTGCAAAGTCCTCATGAGGAGGACCTTCACCAGCTTTTATTGTGACCTCTAGAGGGCGATCCTTCCTAATTTTAATAGGTTCTGGGTCTAAGGACAAGAGCTGGCATGCTCACCCAGTCTCAAACTAGGTCACCATTGCCTATGAAGATGACACAAAAAGGAAAAACGGTCGTTGTAGCTCCTAAGTTCCCTGTGGCTCACCAACAACCTGGTTTTCACTTCTCACCACATCCTTTCCATTTTCATTCTCTCATCAACCTAATGTTGATCCATCGAAGTTCCATCTGAATCATGCTATCTTCCTTGTGGGAATATATTTCTTCATGTTCCATACAGACATACAACTCATTACATGTTCCGTCCCTCCTAGCCTTCTCTTCCTGGGTTTTACTTAGTTTTGTTTTTACACACATAGGTTTTACATCGTGAAAAAAATCCAAATCAATACTTGTAAGCAATGTGCCACCTAATAAATGATGGCTAGCCACTAACTATGAACACACACAATATGTATGTCCTGTTCTTAGTGAACCAGAGTCCTCAAATCACTTTCCAACAGACTTAATTCTCCTTGGCAAAGACAGAATAGAACCTCCAAGGTTTAAAGTGCTTGTCTGAGATTTAGTTGCTAATACATCCGCAGTCTAGAATTGCACCAGCCTCCCCACAAATGTAACACTCAGATCTACTGAGCACCTCCCATGTGTCAGGCCCTGCCTGGTGTTTTACGTGGTATCATTTAGTCCTTTCAATGACTTAGCAATGTGTTCACTCGCTATATAAATGATGGCTCTGAGGCTCAGAGATATGTATGAACTGACCCCTCATCACTTTGGTGTAGGTTTAACTAGAACTAAAGCCACTTTTCTCTAGCACGCCGTGTTTTCTTGCCCACTGCTAATTCACCAACCTGCAGAAATTGCTTAAAATGTCCATATCTTATATGTTTCAAGTGTCTATTGTCCTTTTTGTTTTTCAAGGATAGTTAAGAGAATTCAAATAAACCTCAAGAAAAATGAATGAATTGTTTGAGTATTCCCCACCCCCACTCCACACCAAACCAACTAAGGTAGGTGGCTTGGAAAATATTAAACCTTGTTTTTAGACCAGACTGCAGAAGGCAGTATTGAGCATGTATAAATTGCACCTTCTGGGACTAGAGATAACCTAAACTGAAATGTCAGCACCGCCACCAACACCGCTTATGAGCTGAATTACTTTAAACAAATTGCCTGACTTCTCTGGGTCCCACTTTTATCTTAGAAACTAGGTGATATGCCTCACAGGTAGGATTTATATGAATAACTCTATGAGGAGCACTTACAGTGTCTGGTCAAGACTCCATACATAGGAATCCTTCCTGGTTTTTGAGGTCAGAAATGAGAAAGAGGATAAATAACAGGCATCATGAGGGAGATACATTGGCTTGAAAAGATGTGTACATCAATTAAGCTTAACATTGAAGTATCTCACATAAACAGTCCAGTGTGAGTTGAGTTTTTCTAGGTGATATGATTTCCAAGGATTCATAATACTTCCATGGTTAATAGACAAGGAAGAAAGTCTACCTATTTTATTAGTCATATATGAATTTCACCTAAAAGTCATATCCCACCCCTGACACCTAGCAGTAAAATTAAAATGTCTGTTTCTTTTTTAATTTTTAAATCAAAATTATATTTGAATAAAAGAACAAAATTCACTGAGTGGTGGAGGCGAATGGCTTTTATCCCAGCATGCAGGAGACAGAGACAGGCAGATCTCTGTGCATTCAAGACCAGCCTGGTCTACAGAGGGCATTCCAGGACAGCCCCAAAGCTACACAGAGAAACCCTGTCTGGAAAAGGCAAAAAAAAGAAGGAAGGAAGGAAGGAAGGAAGGTAGGAAGGAAGGAAGGAAGGAAGGGAGAGAAAGAATTCTATTACACCAATTGTACCTCCCTTACATAGAACATTTCATAGCATTCAATATTTAATCTCAATATCCTAAGCTTAGTAGTCATTTTATGGTACTCTGTCTTCAATAGTATGGTCTACATCTCAAGTTAACAACTTTCCTTCAGAAATAATGGCACATATCTTCAGTTCCAGGGGTACCTCCTAGCAAATAGTGTACCTGACAGTAAGTCTGTGGCACACTATACACAAGGTGTCAGCCTCTATTTATTTGTCTTTTGATTTTCTTTATACTTAGAAAGTCTGTTATCAAAGCAATTGTCAAAGAAGGCAAACCCTGCAACCAGCTGCAGGAAGTGACATCATGGGTGTGCTCTCCCCCACCCCGACACCCCTCCTCCACAGGACTGCAGACCTTCAGTTGTTCTCTTCAAGTTATACTTAGGCTGAATTTGTAGGATTATTAGTCTATGTATCGGCCCATCCATCTTTGACAGTCTTCCATGTGCAGCTTTTAGCATCTTTTTTATAATGAAATTGGTCTTTGATTATAAATAGAGGTAGATTACCCCCTGCATATATAATTGGCCTGACTGATCAAGCTAAGATTTCATGAAGGCATGCATATTTGTCACAGTCACATAATGCATACCTGTAACTCAGGGCTTTGTGTGGCAGTCTTTAATTTATACTTCTAATTTCATTTCTAAAGTTGCCTTCTCATAATGGCATTCATGTGACTTTTTCCCTTTAAAATTACAGCAGTTTTCTTAGTCTTGTTACCACTGCCAAACTGAACCTGATAATTCTCTACTGTGTGTTGCTGGAGTTTCTTTGTCCTGCTAGGTCCCGATGCCCTTCAGCCCCAAATAAGCTCACAAAGACTTATGTTAACGATAAAAACTGTTGGCTGATAGCTAGGGCTTCTTACTGTCTAGCTCTGTAGTAATTATTAACTCATTTCTATTAATCTAAGTATTTCCACGTGGTCTTATCTTACCAGAGAAGGATCCGAACCTGTTCCTTCTTCTACTATATTGAGTCTCCTTGCCGTCTCCCTCTGTCTAACTTTCCCAGAATTCTCTCATCTGCTGATCCTGTTGATCTTCCTGCCTCTACTAGCCAAACAGTGTTTTATTCATCAACCAATAAGAGAAACATATATACAGAAGAACATCCCCCCATCAATTGTGGTAACTGTCCTATGCATTATAGGATGTTCTGAAATATCCACTGTCTCTACACTTGCTTGCCAATAACAAACTACCCTGGGTTGTGAAAACATGTTACCTCCAAACACTACTAAATATCCCTCAGCAGGGTGAAATAGTATCTTGCTAGGAACCATTTATCTGCTCATCCCTAGAGGAGACATCTTTAACACCCCTCAAAGGCCCAGTGAACATCTCGGAAGCGGGGGCAGACGAAACATAAAAGCTGGAGGAAGAGAATTATTGTCCAACACTGTCTTCCAAGAAAGACATGATCCTTGCACCCTTGAAGTCTCGGCACTCAAGACTATCTTGACAAGGCCTGCACAAGACTGTACCCATCAATGTTATATTATGGAGGCAAAGGGCTTACATGGCTCCAGCCATCCCTGAGGATTTGTAGGCTGAGAGACATTTTCTTCAGTAGTGACATGCTCCTGTAAATAAACTCCCACCTATGATCCTACCAACAGCTCTAATTAAATGCATGGGGTTACACACAGGACAGGAAAGTAGAAGGGAGCTGGAAAGGAAGGAGAGCCATGGGAGTGAAGGGTAATTGGGGTGCATATGATCAAAATACATGATAGGCATATATAAGGATGCCTTCACAAAGCCAATTATTATGTACAATTAATATATAACAATGAAAACATTCAAAAACAAGAAGAATCATTCATCAACTGGCCCTGTCCTATAAATCTTAAATTACATTTGATGTTTGATTCTTATTTTCAATTTTAGCAATAAACATCAAAGAATTTTTTTCCTCTTTATTGTACTTTGCTTTTTTTCTGCCAATAGATGCAAGATCATTTAGACAAAACTCATGAAGCCTTAATTGGGCCTCGTTGAGTTATGAAAACCATAAGCTATTGGCTGCGTGATAATGGAAGCAACCCATTAATGAACTGCAGCATTGTCTACACACCTGTTTCCCATTCGGCTTATCTACGGGCTTCCATTATCTGACTGTAGGGAAGTCTTCCTGCTTTCAGAATGTGAGCAGGCTCACAAGAGCCTCGAGACAAAAGCAAGCAGTTGCCTAACTGTGGGTGATGCGTAGCTATGCATAGCAGGTGCAATTCGGGATCCAGGAAGCCGTGGGACTTAACAATATGGCCTCTGTGTATCCTGATTGCAGAAGTAAAAACAACCTGTATATTCAAAGTGCAGACATTTGTGGCATTGGGGCCAGCCTCAGACGAGGTTATCACGTATCCCTAGGTTACCTTAGGTCACATGCCACCGTCTTTCAATGTCCTCCTCCCCTGAAGCAACTTCTGAGTACAAGTTTCCAGGTCCTGTCTGCTCCAGGGCTTCTGATGCTGAAGCCAACCTCTCATTGGCCATTCATGAACCCCATTTCTTAATGATCTCACCAATTAATTTGTTGTCCTTTAGATCAGCATCTCCAAACAGGTGGCCCAGGGATGGGCCTAAAACTTATCGCCTGGAGAAGAAGCAATTTGTTTCAAACTCTGTGGTTTAATGCCATTGTGTACACCACCTGAAATCTTATCTAAAAATTCCAGATTCTCAGCTTCCCTCGGAGAATTGCCCATGGCACTGCTGGTATTGATACAGTCAACTGTGGTGAAGGCACAGCTGCCTGTCTAGACAGATTAGACTGTGCACTCCGATTTTCCCACAGCTTGCATCCTGCATCTATGTCTGTGATCTGCTTCGCTCTGTGGACCTAAAAGCTTGGAGTTCTATGATTTAATTCTAAAATATTAACATGCTAACATGGTAATTGTTTCTGGAAAAGAATCAGTAAGGATAGGGTTTGGTAAAATTTAAAATAATTTACTTTAATGATATTATAGCACTTTAAGGCATTCTTTTTCTTAGTGATGGTCATACATGAACACAGTGCCTCTGACAGCTACCCTAAGGTGGTGTGGTCAAATGCCAGTCACAGTTTGCAGTGCTTAAATGACTTACATTATCTAATTTTCTCAATGACCCTCTGAAGAACGTCCTGTTATTATTCTCTTATCAGCAATAAGTAATTTGGGGGCAGAGATGGGTTTAAAAACTTGTTCCAATGTCCCACAGCTAAATGTTAGAGATGGGAAAAAATCCGGGGGGGGGGGGGCTGAATCCATATTCCAAGCCAAGCTTCCCTGGATCTATTGCTGCCTCTCTAATTTAATCAATCCTCACAACGATTGATTCTAATGAACAGTAACTATCACTATCCACATCCTACACATGAGGGAACTGCACACAGTCTGCCTCTGTGTCTCTTTCCCTGCTGTCTCTGCTGCTGTATTTTCCCCTTCTTTCCTAATCCTTAGAGGTTTCTGTTATTTCTCACAGAGCCCAATCATTGTCTCCCTGCCTCATATCAACAATCTCCTTACACTGCCTTCTGTTCCTCTCCCTCCCTACCCTCCTGCTGCTGCTTCTCTTACTGTCCTCCTTCTTCTTTCTCCACTTAGCAAAGGTCTGAAATAGCTCTTTGTCTGCAGGTGTCCTCTTAGTCTCTTTCTTCTAGACTACCAGCATTAAGAAGGCAGGGGCATAGGCCAGGCTGTGGTGGTGCATATCCATTATCCCAGCACTTGGGAGGCAGAGGCAGGCAGATCTTGAGTTTGAGGCCAGCCTGATCTACAGAGCTAGTTCTAGAAGAGCTAGGGCTGTTGCACAAAGAAACCCTTTCTCAAAAAAAAAAAAATCAAAAATAAACAAACAAAAAATGATGGGGTCCCATTCAAGGTTGTTTCCTCAGGACCTAGAATTCTACACAGCACATAGCTTGCTTCATAATATTTACTAGATGAAAGGATTCAGTTGTAAACAAACCATCACACTTATCACTCAGAGGAGATGAGACAAGGAGAAGTTAAAAGGTGAGTGCAGCTTTGTCCTATTCCTTTAAAAAGTTGGTACTAAAAAGATCTTGCTCCTAAGACTGTGGCAAAAGCAAGACTATAACGCTTTAAAAAGTTTCTGCATCTTGGAGGGTGAGTACCTTCTGACAGCAAAGTGCCTAAGAGTTATCTCAAATGCCAGAACAAATTGCGCCTGTGTTGATAAAGTGGCCTCAACAAATGGAAGCCTGTTGACTGATGTGCCTATTCCTGCTGCCATCCATCCAGTAGAGCAGTGTATTGCTGATCTGCCATAAGTCTTATACTAGTATCTTATATTCATTTCTGTGTTATTATGATTCCTTGGAAAGGGACTGGATTACAGTTGGAGAGGTTATAGGTAGATCCCTAAATTGGCTTTTCTCATTTGAGAAACCTTTATCAAAAGTCAGTTTCTTGTCAGTCAGTAGTGGTGCTCGCCTTTGTTTCCAGCACTCAGGAGGCAGAGTTCAAGGCCAGCCTGATCTACACACTGAGTTCCAGGTTAGGCTCCAAAGCTACACAGAGAAATCCTGTGTCAAAAAACCAAAATAAAGTAGTCAGTTTCTTAGTAAGTCATCTATAAAGAAAAAAAAAAAAAACTACTAAGAACGTTAAATGGCCACTCCAAGAAGCTTTAACCTGGGTTTGTTTTTTTTTTAACAAAGACTGAGTATGCACTTAACAATATTATCTAGCATTTGCATTTATCCTAGAGAACTGGAAATGCATGTGTCCCCCAGTCCTGTGTGTGTCTGAAGTAAGCAACAGAATGTGGTGCTCTCTGTAGAATACTACTCAGCCACAAGAAGGAATAAATTATTGATACATACATCTTGGATGGATCTCAAGACCATTATACCAGCCAACCCCCAAAAGGCATATATTTTTGTTTCCATTGATATAACAGTCTCAAAAATGGCAAGTCAAGAAACATAGAAAATAGATGAATGATTGCCAGATTGGGACTAGAGGATAAAGAGCACCTACCAGGAGTAGTCTTCCTGTAAAACAGAACAAGTCTGTGTCTTGATTTTGGCAATTTTAATTGGATCTACACATGTGACAAAGTAGCACAGGACCATACACACACATTGAATAGACAGAAGTTTCCTCATTTTATTATTGTATTCAATAGGAGAAACCGAATGACTTGAACACAGGAAAGTGGTATATTACCTTTATAATTTCAAAATAAATAAATAAATGCATAAATATCATGCTTAAGTCACTCTGGGCTTTTAGGAGACAGATTATCTAAAGCAGATCAATTATCCTCTAAACGTTCTGGAATTCATATCATAAAGGTCTATGGTATCTGTCTTAGGTATATTTTTTTCATCATTAAAAATGGCTGGAATCTGCCAGCCGGTGGTGGTGCACGCCTTTAATCCCAGCACTTGGGAGGCAGAGGCAGGCAGGTGTCTGTGAGTTTGAGGCCAGCCTGGCCTACAGAGTGAGTTCCAGGACAGCCAGGGATGTTACACAGAGAAACCCTGTCTCAAAAAGCAAAAACAAAAACAAAAACAAAAACAGGCTAGAATCCATACCTACTTAAATCATTAACTCCCAACAACACTCTCCCAGCCTCTGAGGTCCTCACTGGGGGATTAACGGCCACCAGACAAACAAGAGTTGCCATTCCCAGTTCCAAAAGACCCCAGCAAATATTAGGCAAGTTAGTTCGTGAATATAGAAGTATAAAGTGCAGGTATACGATAATACAAGAAGAAAAAAAAAAAAACACCAGAGATGTCTCCAAAGGAAATCTAGGAAGAAACTTAATAAATAATAACATGTATTGCTAGAAAATCTTAAATGGAGGAATGGAGAAGAATTCATTTCTCATGTCATATTTAAGTAAATTCTAAAAACTCTTCTTAAATTAGACATCTTAAGAAAAATAGTCAACAAGGAATAAGGTCTCAGCTTAGCTCAAGGAAGTTCCTCAGAGTGCCAGTCAAGCCAAAGTCTTGGTTTTTGTGTAGACAGATATTCATAACCAAGTTCTGAAGGTCCTGCTAAGGTTGCTTTCATCTAATTCTTGAAGCAGATTCAAATGCAGATGGATTAATTATCTTAGGGTGACCCTAAGGGTCACCCTGTCATACTCTACACCTCTCCATACTACACCTAAATACACTGAGTTTCAATATTATTTCCTCCTTCTGTAGTTTGGCTTGGTAAGGCCAAGGCCTTCTAGAGCCAGTCAGGCAATGGAAAAGTGTGAGTCAGGTGAATAGGGAGCCCTATTGTATGAATAGATACACAATATAGTCATTCACATCCAATTATAAAAAGAAAACAAAACACCTTATGCAACCCCAGCTGCCAAGTCGTGACCTCTGGTTAGACCATGAGGGCCTAGACCAGCAGTTAGCACACACACACTCTAGTAAAGTACCATTTACCTTTCACAGGCCTACAGTGACAGAGGCAGATGCCAGGCTTGTTTGTTTTCTTTTGAATCAAGTGGGAGGAGGCAGCCATCATGAGGAAGTGTTGAAGCGTGTTGGCAGGAATGACAGAGGGCTCCTCCCAAAGTCGCCCACTTGTTGAACTGTTTACATTATAAAGAGTTTGGGAGGGAACATTGTATTATTACCAGTGCAGTAAAATAAGCTACAACCCAGAAAATTAGACGGACATTTAAGTCCCAGAAGTTGCTATCAGCTGTTCATTTACCTCCTGTTCTTTCCTCCTTGCAGAAATCTAATAACAGTAAAATTCAGACACTGATATAGACTTGGGAAAATAGTGAGAAATAGGGAACAATTCCTGAAAGCTAGTGCCTTGCTTTCTATTGAGTTTCTATCCCAATGATCATAAAATCCAGAAGAAACACTACAAATTACAAACACAGAAGTTCATTTCCCCAGCTCCAACAAAATAATTCTAAACCTATTAATGCAGACTGGAAATCTGGCAGCTTTTATCATGTGATATTCAGAAGCAAATTTGGTTCATGATCCAAGTTGTTTATTTTAAAATGTAACATTTATGTCTGCTTACTGCCAAGCACAATTCAAATGGTTGACATCTGGTCTATTATAAAATCCTATGCAATTGGAGTCCTCATTACATTATTGAATCTCTCTCCTAACCTTCCAGAGAGTAGACATTACAAACGCCCTATTCTCAAGTTACAGAACATTTCAGAATATATATACCCCAAAGAATATATATCTGTGATATGTATATATATGCAATACACACATATATATAACTAAAGGACAGAAACTTCTGTGTATCAAATGTACCACCTTCCTGGTCATTTGTTCTTTTGTTTATTTATTTTATTCAGTGAGAATTATTGAAGAGCTATTATATACCAGCCCCAGAACAGAAACCAGGAACAAAAGAATGGGTATTCAAAACATGGTACCCACCGTCAGCACTAGAGTCTTGCAAACAAAGCAGCCTAATATACGTATATACTTATGCTGGTGGTTATCCCCTTCAGGAGACTCACATTTTGTTCTAATACTTTCTTCAAGATGACAGTGGCATCAGTGACAAGCATCTCAAGGCATATGAATTAAATGAGATTCTCCTTCTCAGCTAAGACACTTGATGCCAGTCAAGATTTTCCCATCTATCTTTGCCCATTGATGGCAGTGTGTCTCCCTACTACCAAATTTAACTTGAACCACATCACAAAAAAGTTGGGCATAATAAGGTTTCTCAAAATAGATTCTTATAAGCTTACTGTCAATCATAAGAGCATTGTTTTAGTAAAACTATCTTTAAAATTAGAATTTGGTTATATTTGGCATGGAGGAAAGGTAGCTGAGCCAAGACAAGAGGGAACATACAGAGAATGAAAAAGCTCTCAAGAGGAGTTCCTATACTGGGAACCTTCAAACCATAGTTCTTTTTGTAGCAGACATCGCTAAGATTCCAGCTGAACTCCATTTAGCTCTATCCTCAGTAGAACAGGACCAAAAAGTGGAAGAAGGATGGGGCTGAGGGTGGCTCAGCCTAGGAAGTGACTAATTCTGACTCTGAGAGTCTGCTGGCCCTGAACTGGGTGCAGCTTTGGTGTTCACCCACACAGTATGATTATCTCAAATCATTCGTTCCACTCACAAGGCATCAGAGATTCAAATTGAAAGAGTGGTAGCTGGCACGTGTGTGACAAAAAGAATATTCTGGTGCTGGCTTTAGGAAAATTGTATTTTATTCCTGGACCACACAAAACCAAGGATGATGTCACAGGATGCCATCACACCTACTGTCTCTATTCTTGCTTACCCATCATAATCATCAATCAAATAAGTTCCTACACTAAAGAATAAGAGGTCTTCAGGCTGGAGAAACCCACAGAAACAGCTGACCTGAACAACGGGTTGCTCATGGACCCCAGACTGATAGCTGGGAAACCAGCATAGGACTGTTCCAGACCCCCTGAGCAAGGATGTCAGTTTGGGGGTCTGGGCAATCTATGGGGATGCACAGCTTTAATCCCAGCACTCAGGATGCAGAGGCAGGTGGATCTCTGTGAATTAGAGGCCAGCCTGGTCTTCAAAGAGAGTGCCAGGACAGTCTCCAAACCTACAGGCAAACCCAGTCTTGAAAAAACAAAAATAAAATAAAAATAAAACCCTATAATATTTATCACCTTTCTTTAAAAAATATCTCAACATCAACTTTTAGTATAAGTTCAGATTTTTTAAATATACATAGTCTTTGCAGTCTATGTTAGCAAATAAAGCAAATGATGGTAACTATAGTTTATTCTTCCCAAAAATTCTTCTTTACTAGATTCTAAATCCAAAGAGAAATTTCCGCCAGCTACTGATGGGCTATGTGATATACTGATTATTTTAGAGAGTGCTTTCAAGGGTACCATAGTAGATACAGGTTAAATAAACAGAAAATATTTCCATATTTCTCACTACAACAATAACATCCACTACTTTTATGACACTTGTCTGTTCATATTACTTCTCTGGATTCAGTATTGAATTTTATTTTTCACTTTTCTATGAAGTAGTTTTCATTGTGCCAGTATTAAAGGACCTGAAAAGTATAGACATTAACAGCGTTAAAAAGTCATACTTAGCCAGCTCAAAGTTAAAATTTGAACTCAAGTTTCCTGGCAGCTATTCTTAATTATTTTATGGACAATGTTCTTATCTTAGAATTATGTATTTATTTTTAAATTCTAAGCAAGCTTCTTTTACATGTCAATCCCAGTTCCCTCTTCCTCCCCTCCTCCCCTGCTCCCCACCGACCCACTCTCCCATCCCCTTTCTGCTCCCCAGGGACAATGTTTTTATAAAAATGCTGTTCACCTTCACCATCACTGACAATGTGACCCCTGAGGAATTTTTCTAACTAATAACAAAGGAGCACAATCCCTGTTACTGGCTCAGTTAGGTTGTCATTCTTTTAGCCTGAGATGAAACTGACTTTGATTTTAATATGACAGCCACACACAGTTTCAGGACAATGCTCATATCGTTTTTCCTTTGTCCCCATATTGCTTACTTTCTATATAATAGAAACTCCAATACTACAGGCCTCCCACTGTACAAAAAGAGGAGTCACTAGAATGATTCTTCCTACAGCATCATCTATCTTCCTCAGAAGTTCTTAAACACATGAACAGGGTAAAAAAAAAAATCATCTTCCTCTTACTTCTTCACTCCCAACAGGATCAGAAGGGAGCCTGCAAACATGACTCTTTCCTCGGCTCCCTCAGTTCACCACTTCTTCTTGAATTCCTAAAGTAAATCTCATTATGTTCTGTGTCATCATGCATGTCAGTAACCATAAAAAGAGCCAGATTCCACAACTGGATTCGGACATGCAGAGGACTGCAGATAGATCCATATCTGTCACCATGCACAAAACTTAAGTGCAAATGGATCAAAGATCTCAACATAAATCCAGCCACACTGAATATTTTAGAAGAGAAAGTGGGAGATACCCTTGAATGAATTCGCACAGGAGAGCGCTTCCTGAGCATCACACCAGTAGCACAGACATTGAGATCTGCAATTAATAAATGGGACCTCCTGAAACTGAGAAGTTTCTGTAAGGCAAAGGATCAGTCAGTAAGACAAAACGACAGTCCACAGAATGGGAAAAGATCTTCACCAACCCCACATCTGACAGAGGGTTGATTTCCAAAATATACAAGGAACTCAAGAAGCTAGCCACCAAAACACAAAACGATGAAATTAAAAAGTGGGGTGCAGAACTAAATAGAGAATTCTCAACAGAGGAATCTGAAATGGCTGAAAGACACTTAAGAAAGTGCTCAAAATCCTTGGCCATCAGAGAAATGCAACTCAAAACAACTCTGGGATACCACCTCACACCTGTCAGAATGGCTAAAATCAAAAACACCAATGACAATCTATGCAGGAGAGGATGTGGAGAAAATGGAACACTACTCCATTTCTGGTGGGAGTGAGAACTTGTAAGACCACTTTGGAAATCAGTATGGTGGTTGCTCAGAAAAATGGGAATCAGTCTACCTCAAGATCCAGCCATTCCTCTCTTGGACATATACCCAAATAATGCACATCCATACAACAAGGACATATGTTCAACCATGTTCATAGCAGCATTGTTTGTAATAGCCAGAACTTGGAAGCAACCTAGATGCCTCTCAACTGAAGAATGGATAGAGAAAATGTGGTACATTTATACAATGAAGCACTATTCAGCAGTAAAAAGCAATGGAATCTTGAAATTCGCAGGCAAATGGATGGAACTAGAAGAAACCATCCTGAGTGAGGTAACCCAGTCACAAAAAGACAAACATGGTATGTACTCACTCATATATGAATTTTAGACATAGAGCAAAGGATTACCAGCCTATAATCCTCTTCACCAAAGAAACTGGGAAACATGAAGGACTCTAAGGGATAAATGGACCCCAGGAATGGGAAGGGGCATGAACTCCTGAGCTAATTGGGAGCATGAAGGTAGGGGAGAGGGAGCTGCCACAATAAGAGCAAGAGAAGAAGAGTAGAGGCGAGAAAATGGAGGAGCAGAAATACTGAGTTGGGGGAAGAATAGAGGAGAGAGAGCAGGATGAGAGATACCATATTAGAGGGAGTCATTATAGGTCCGAGAAGAGATCTGGAACTAGGGAGATCTCCAGAGACCTACAAGGATGACACGATCTGACAATCCAGGCAATGGTGGAGAGGATAACCTAAAAGCCCTTCCCCTAAAATGAGATTGATGACTACTCTTTATGCCATCCTAGAGCCCTCATCCAGTGGCTGATGGAAGCAAAGACAGACATCCACAGACATACACTGAGCTGAAATCGGGAATTTAGTTGAAGAGAGGGAGGAATGAAGATCGAAGGGGCCTGTACCAGGTTGGAGAAACCCACAGAAACAGTTGGCCTGAACAAGGGAGAGCACATCGACCCCAGATGCTGTCTGGGAGGCCAGCACAAGACTGATCCAGACCCCTGAACATGGATATCAATAAGGAGGCCTCTGCACTCCATGGAGCCTCTGGTAGTGGATTAGTATTTTTCCCTGGTGTAAGAAGGGACTTTGAGAGCCCATCCCACTTGAAGGGATACACTCTGGCCCTGGGCACATGGGGAAGGGCCCAGGACCATCACAGGAAGATTTGGTGGACTTTGTAGAGCCCCCGTTGAGGGTCCTACCCTGCCTGGGTAGTGGAGGGTGGATGGGGTGGGGGGTAGGTTGGGGGTGGAGAAGAAGGGATGGGGGTAAGGGGAAGGAGAGGGAGAAGGGACTTACATGTGAAACAAGCTTGTTCCCTAACTTGAACTAATAAAAAAAATTTAAAAAAAAAGGGGACTTTGAGAGCCCATCCCATGTGAAGGGATGCACTCTTGCCCTGGACACATGGGGGAGGGCCTAGGCCAGCTCAGGATGATATGGTGGACTTTGGGGAGCCCCTGTCCAGGGCCCTACCCTGCCTGGGGAGTGGAGGGTGGATGGGGTGGGGGTAGGTCGGGGAGGGGAGGAGAGATGGGGGGAGGGGGGGAGAGGCAGAAGGCATTGACATGTGAAACAAGCTTGTTCCTAATTTGAACTAAAAAAAAAAATTACAAAAAAAGAGCCAGATTCTCAGATGTCTTAAAATTTTTCTTCCTGTCATGTCCACAAGGCTCTGTTATCCTTGTTCTGCTCCATCTTCTTCTCCTCACACTCAAATGCTTTTAATGTGGAGTCCATGGTCCATCCTCTGTAAGTCCCTAAGTTCTCACATTGTCTCTAAATGTCTGCTTCTTTTTCTTGCTCTAGGTCAATAGTCTTTTGTCTTCCCCAACCTTTATATCACTTGACTGCTTTTTGAGAAAGTTAAACGGTCCAAATAGTCTGATCTCCCCATCCAAACTCTTTCAGCACTGACACTCCTATTTGTTGAGGACAACTCCATCTTCCTAGTTATTTGGATCAGAACCTCAGAGTCATCCCTGATTCCCTTTTCTCTCACACCTGCATTTGATCCATAAGGAAATACTGTTGGCTTTAGTTTTAAAATATATCCAAATTCCAGATCCCTGCTCCCATCCCACCACTAACTCTCTTGCCTGGATTTCTACACTATCATCTTGAAAAATCTCCCTGCTTCCACTTGAGTCTTTTCTACTTTTTCCGAGTTGATTTTCAACAGAACATATAGAGGAAGATTGATTACACAAGTCAAATCATGTCGCCATTCTGCAGGAAACCCTCCAAAGACTACCTAACTGAACAGAGTAAGACAAACCAAATCTTTATAATGGCCCATGGGCCATTTGTGACATGACCCTTGGTCCACAGAGCTTTTCTCTCATTTTCCCTGGCTTCTCTTCCAATCATTGCATTCCCAGTACTCCCAGAAGGAACTTGCAGACATAATCCAATGTGCTTAGGGCATCTGAACTGTTTCTTCCTCTGGAAACTCTCTGTCCAGACACTCTCAACACCAGCCCTCCCAAGGCTGCCCTGTGCGTTCTCCTGACATTATGTCTAATGCCCATATACTTTTGTTATACATTTTCATCCTCTGCTTCTGTGGGAACATACTGCCATGGCCTAGACTTTTCCTGATTTTATTCACTAAGATGTCCCAATTGTCTATCTAGAGCAGCCTGCCCCATGATTATTTCTCGAAAACCCGCCCCACCACAGATCCCCCCCACCTTAGGTGACAGCAACTCCACCCTTCAAGTGACTCAAAGCACAGGAGGCATCCTCAACTCTTTATCAGCTACACCCACATCCAATCCCTCAAGAAGAACCAAAACAATTGCTCAATAATTTTATATTGAAGGAGGGACTATCAAGTTAGCTAATAGCATGACCCAATCTTACTACCACTAATCATTTTACATATCTCAAACACCCCATTAATTACATGAATAGGTATTGATAGCCTTGCTGAATATTAATATTGAATCTATATTTGTCTGTCTTAGCTTCTACGTTTCAAAGAATTCATTAACTACCTAAGTGTTGAAGCTGTGCAAAAGATGTTTGACAAGTCTCATAGTTCTTTTAGCTGTGAAGAGATCGACACATATTTGTTTATAGGGGTGGAAATCTTGATTTCATAATCAGCTAAATCAGAATTCAGAGTTCTTATCTCATTAAAAAGTCAATCCAGGAGTTAGGGGTGACTCAGTCAGTAAAATGTTTGCTGCAAAAGCCGGAGGGCCTGAGTTCAGATCCCTAGCATCCACATAAAAAGTCAAGTAGCACATGCCTGTGACTCTAGCCCTGGGTGGAAAGACACAGGACGATCCATGTATCTCACTAGGCAGCCAGTCCTGCTGAACAGGTTCAGCAGCAGGTTAGTGAGCACCAGGTTCGGTGAGAGACCCTCTCTTCAAAAGTAAGGTGGGGAAGTGGTAGAAATAGTCATTCAACCTTAACCTGTGACCTACACATACACATATGTGAGTGCACCTAAATGCACATATGCACACACAGACAATACCACAGACACACCAATTAAAATCAACTCTACTCAAATCCTACTGAATGCTAGAGATAGATACAATATATACATCTCAACAATCATCTGATATAAAAGTAGATGTGGCAACACAGTGTGACAAAGAGAATATGAGTACTGACACTGGATGGGATGAATGGCTCTGTAAGACAAAAGGGATGGAACGAGTCAGAGGCCATGTGGGAAAGACTTTCCCAGCAGGGCAAAGCCGACACAACTTTTTATTTGCCTCTGATCCTCTGCCCTTTGTTATAAATGGCACTGCTTTTGGCTTCAGAAGACAAGTGACAAGGGAATATTCAATTCATGATCCAGGATTCATGTATTGTGGGAGGATTTGGATTAAATCATTTCTAAACTCCTCTACCAAATGTTGAAATATGATGATTCAAATGATCAAAAAAAAAAAAAAAAAAAGGACTGTATTTAGTCTAGTTTTGACTCAGAATGCTTTTGGCAAAGACTGCATGTATAATACTATTTCATGTGTCTGATGCCAAAACTGAAATATTAATAGACCATGTTAAGACTTAAACCTAGACTTAGACATGTCTCCAAGATGCATGCTAATTAAGAGACAAAATAGTCTGCAGCCATTTCTTTCTGTGAAGCGTTAAAACTGCGAACAGCTACAATCTGTCCTTGTATTTTCCTTGAAAGTAAAATCACAAAACAACAAAGGCAAAAATCCCTGTTCCTATGCAACAGTCCAGCAGAATTCAATTTCAACCCTGTTTTAGGAAATTGTGACCACTTGTTATGGCAACATTTTCATCTAGAAGCTGTAAATTGGTCTCAGCATTGTTTTTCCCACAAGCATGACTAAAAAACACTGACATCTAAAAACTAAAAATACAAAATAAATTTTACCTGTCCCTGAGAACACTATGCTTCATTTGACATTCTTCAGTGCATGCACAGGTGTGCATGTTTGCATTCTTGTTTGTTTGAGTGCACTTGCCCAAGTATTCACGTGTGGGGGCCAGACAGAGGTCAGTGTTGGGCGTTCTTTTATTGTTCCCCAACCTATTTTTGAGAGAGTGTCTGTCACTGGACCTGGAGCTCACTGCCTTGGTTAGACTGTCTGGCCAACAAGTCCCTGGGATCAGCCTGTCTCTACACCCCCAGCATGTTAGTTACAGACTCTTCTAACTATGCTGGGCTTTTACATCCGTGCAAGGGATCTGAACTCAGATCCTCATGATTGCTGGCACAACAAGCGCATTGCTCTCTGAGCCATCTTCCCATCCCCTCCTTTGACATTCTTTAAGCCACGTTAAAATGGAACTGGGTTAGAGTGCTGATTGTAGTACAAATTAGACAATTCTCTCTAAGAACCTCTTTCCCTGCCTATAAAATAGAAAGAGTGAAACAGTCTTGTTGCACAAAGTATTTGTGAGAGCCAATGAGACAAGAGGTTTGAAAGTGCATCACAAATACTAAGACACTTTATGCAAACGAAAAAAAAACCTTGCATGATGTTTTAGCTGCAGCATTTATAACATCTGGAAAGTAGAAAGAATCAAATATCCATTAACTGATGAATGTATGAGCAAAATGTAATACAATAGAATATTATCCAACCTTAAAAAGGAATGAAGAACTTATTTGTTACTACATAGATGAAGCTTGAAAACATTATGCTAAAAGAGACAAGATAGAACACAAAAGCCATGTTTGTATAATTCCACTTATGTAAAATGCCAGAGTAGGTTAATTTGTGGAGAAAGAAAGTAAATTGGTAGTTGTCAGCACCTGGGTAGGAGACCATGAAATTACTGCTAATGGGTACAAGGGTGATGAAAAGGTTCTGAAATGAGATATAATGGTGACTACAACACTGAATAATACATCTTAAAAAACAAATTCAAACTGGGCGGTGGCGCGTGCCTTTAGACCCAGCACTTGGGAGGCAGAGGCAGGCAAATCTCTGTGAGTTTGAGACCAGCCTAGTCTACAAAGTGAGTTCCAGGACAGCCTCCAAAGCTACAGAGAAACCCTGTCTTAACCTTCCCCACCCCTCCAAAAAGAACAGTCAATTAGAATGTTGACAGAGTTTTTATTTGCAAGGAACTTCTTTTTTTTTTTCACTGTAAAAAGATCCCATCTTTGATTTCTCTTTAAAGTAAGAAAGTCACAAAACACATTACCTTTTGTTTCAAAATACTTTGTGGATTAAAAAATATCAGTAATGTGTCACATTTGAGATGATGTAATCTGGGGGCATATTTAAACATTATATCAGCAATTTATGATGATTTATGTTTACTTGTTATTTGTGTGTATGTGTGCACACATAGCCTCAGAGACCACCACTGCCCGACTCTAATTCACTCTTAAAGAATAGTGTCCTCCCCCTAAACAAGCCTGGCTTCCCCATGAGTTTAGAGAGCTTGATATAAACACAGTGAACAAGTAAGGACAGTTCAATGCACATCCTTTAAAAAATCAGAGAAATGTTCAGTAATTTCTACTGTTTAACTAGATTTTTCCTTTTTCAGCTTTTTGGTGACCATAAGGGACTCAGCCTAAATAGCATAATGCTTTTAGAGAAATGCTCCTTTTTTCATTTTATAATGAGTTTTTAAAAATAATTTGTAATTAGGACATTGCATGCAAACAGCAGATGACTAAGGTTTTTTCCTCCTTAGGAAGGCTGGGTATTTTTGTTTACACAGTTACTTACATCGGTAAGATCTATTTTCTTAGAAAACACAAAGGTTTAGTCTGTCTGATATACAAATATAAATCACTGCAACCAATTCTTAGCCAGCAAAAGGCTAACCCTCCTTGGGTTAAGAAAGGATTATTTTTACCTGGATTGCCTTTGAACTAGAACATCAAATTTTTCCTGCCTTTATACTCCATCAAAACATTGACTATCCTTGGGTCTCCAGTCTACTGCCCTCTGGATAAAAGCTGCACCATCTCTTCTGGGTCTCCAGCCTGCCAATTCTCCCTGTACACCTTAGAAATTGTCAACCTCTTTAACCACGTGAGCCAATATCTTCTATCTGTTTAGGTGTCTGTGTGTGTGTGTGTGTGTGTGTGTGTGTGTGTACCATGCATATGCCCTATGGGTAAGAACCCTGCTATATATTGGATGCATGAGAATATGATCTCAGAAATCCTAGAACCCCACATCTTGCTGTTCTCCAACTCTTCAAACCAGCCTCTCCTGAAAAGTATACTGGGGCTGGGTAAACTTTTAAGGCATGCACCCTCATTCTTAAACACTGCTAAAGCAAACTTGGCTAGCTTCTGCTTTCCCATCGGCTTCACATGTTCTTTAAGTGAACTTTCAATTTGTCACAGGAAAGGCAGCAAGAGCTTACTGTGGCACATATTAGTTGGATATGAAGGTTTGTTTATGAATTAATAGATTGCTGGACCATGTGAAGAGGTTGAATAATAATGCATAGCACACCCCCCTCAGCTATAGCAAGTATCCACAACCATGATGAATGATGGATTCATTCCTGCACTTGAGCTGTACATTTATATACCAGTCCATCAGTCCTGGGAGTAGGGGTATTAAGTCTGGCAATTGTTTCTGTTCAATTCAATTGCAATTGACAAAGGTTTTTAGTAAACCTCAGAATGTATAGGTGTATACATGGCATTAAAGTAGAGACAGATAGGATATAAGAATAATTTTATGACTCCTGAGGAAGCCAAAGACTTTAGAAAATGCCTGGTAAATCAGTGGGTTTTCTTCTTAGAGTCTAAAATTTAGGCAGTTTCATTACATAGCCTTAAACTCTCTATCCCCCTGTCTCAGCTTCGTAAGTGCCAGGGTTACAGGCATGAAACACCATGCTCTGTTTAAGCAAGCTTTCCAGGGGGCTAAATGAAACAATGGTAAATTCTAAAGTTAGTATACACAAGAGTGGGCACATGGGCAAATAAATATGTTTTAAGTTGAAGCAATCCTTTCCTGCCTGAGGCCTCCTTTGACCGGATAGGATAGGGATGATCTTGATCTATAAACAAGAGATGTGAGACACTTGCAGGCGTCAGTAATTTTTGACTCTAAGACTCCAAACCAGGTTGCCTCTACCACCTTTTGTCCTTGAGTCTTCTTCATATTGTGCTTATTTCCTGATGCACAGTAGAAGACAGTCAGAGTCACATGCTTTAACCAATATGAATGGTTTCCCATGGGCCTACATGGATTTGCTCTCTTAGTCTGACTGAGTTATACTCCTGGTCGGAAGGGCACCTCTCTGGACCTCCAGCAGCCTTGGTGATGACACCATGTAAGAAGTGGTAAGGCAGAGAACTGACTGAGGAGCTATCCCTCTCCCTCTTTTAGGCATCGCCTCTAAGGCTCTGGATGAAGTAGCTTACACAGAACTTCTTGGAGAGTTAAGCCAAAGTTTGCAAATACAATACAGGTGCTAGAATCAACAGAATGGAGGGAAACTTTAATTGTTTTTAATATAAAGGTATTTAGGTCCCTATAGCTGGCTGCATCTGCTATTTGAGCTATTTCTGTGGCCCCTACAGGCACCTGAATTTTGAACAGGTGTGTATTACCAGGGTTCTGGGTTCATTCCAAAATTGCAGTGGGTAGGAAGTACAGGCAGACAGGACTGGAACCAGCCACTGCACTCTTACGGTGAGGCTCTGTTCTTGTCAGCTTCTCTGTGGTTAAGTGGGGATTCTCCTCCCACAAAAGCACCTGAGACTTTCAGGAGTGTCCTGCCTGGGCCTCTTATGCTTCATCTTCTCCCTTTCATTCTTTTTGGCACCTTCCCTTCAATATCCTATTCCCTGGCCTTTCTCTTAGACTCCTTACTTCTCTCAAATGAAACATCCAGGAGCAGGGGGATGGCTCAGTTAGTCAAGTCCCCACTGCATAAATAAAGCATGAGGACCTGAGTTTGGATCCCATATAAAAAGCAAGGTGTGGTTACCTCTGTAACCCTAACTCTGGGTGGAGTGTCACAACCAGCAAATCCTTCTGGCTCCCTGGCCAGCCTATCTAACTGATGAACTCTGAATTCGTTGAAAGACATCCAAGGTCAATTTCTAGCTTCCACATACAAACACACACACACACACACACACACACACGCACGCACGCACGCACGCACGCACGCACGCACGCACACATCAGTATGTACATGTATACACATTATACTACACACACTACACAAAACAAATAGATAAATAAATAAGTAAATAAAGAGAAGCACATCTTTTAAAAAGAAAAAGAAGCTTGTTGTGGGTGACCCTGCTTGGACACCCCTTGGGGGAGGGGTTGAGAAGATGAAGTACTAAAGACTCAGGCACTGGAAGTCAGTGAATAGCAGAGCATACTACAGACTGTTTATTAAGGAAGTTAGGCCTGCCTTTACACCCCCCATACACATTGGCTCAGGCGGTTGACTCTGCTGCTGCATTGCCCTTTCTCATTGGTGTCTATGGTCAGGTGTCTTCCATAGAGGGCATAGAGGCAGGCTTGGCTCAGGGAGGAAATGCCTGCCATGCATGCTCATGCAGGCTGGTCAGGGCATCTGGGCAGGGCCACTGCAGCTTGGGTAGGCTGGCTGGTAGTTTCTCTTACAGAAGCAAAATCAAATCCTACAGCTCTAGTCACTGAGTGCCAGTGACAATAACATTAAGGCTTAAATAGCATGCCACTACTGAATGCTGCCACCCCTTATATGATGCTCAAAGGAATCCATGCTACTTTATATAAGAAGCAGCTGAAGCTCCAGATACAAGGCCTGCCTGATGCCACAAGGTTCTGGGATTCCAGTGCAGACCTCTTGTCTAAGGTTCTTGGCCATAGCATTTCCTCTTCCTCCTTCTGCCTTTGCCACCATTGTCCTCCACCCTGAAAGTATAGAGCTGTACTCTGAGGCTATAAAGATCTGCTTCAGGGAGGGAAGGGTTAGGGAGGAGGAGAGGCAGAATAGAGGGGAGGTGGAAGTCTTTCTTCCAGCTATACCCCTCCCCCGTGTACTCCCTGAACCCCACCTCTGTGGAAGCAAACACATCCAAAAACACAGGATTCATTTCCTCCTGAAACATTGAGAGTCTCTCATAGAAATTCATATTCTTCCCATTAATGTCCAGTTTTCATTAGGACTTGAAGCTGTCCTAGTTTCATTCGGTTGCTGTGATAAATACCATGATCAAAAACATCGGGAGGAAATGGGTTATTTCAGCTTGCACTTTCCACATCACAGTCTGCCATTAAGGGACATAAGGGCAGGAACTCAAGCAGGAGCTGAAGCTGCATCCATGCATACTGATTACTTGCTAGCTCCTTGCCTCACACTCAGATCACGTTTGGTTGTTTGTTTGTTTGATTTTGGGCTTGCTTTTTGAGACAGGGTTTCTCTATGTAACATCCCTGACTGTCCTGGAACTCACTCTGTAGACAAGGCTGGCCTCAAACTCACAGAGTTCCCCCCTCTCTGCTTCCCAAGTGCTGTGACTAAGGGTGCTGGACACTACTCACCTCAGATAACTTTCTTTTATAGCCTAGGGGTTATAAACACCCACATAGAAGAATTATTACCCACTATGGGATGGACCCTTCCACATCAATCATCTGTGAAGGCAACCTCTCACAGATATGGCCACAGGCCAATCTGATCAAGGCAATTCTTCAGTTGAGGTTCTTTCTCCCCGGGTGACTGTATGTTGTGTCAAGTTGATAATGAAAAATCACCAAGACTGAAGCACTGCCTTGACTTTTCCCCAGATTCCAGTATAAAAAAATTACGTAACACAGAACCAAATCACCTTTGGGAACAGGAAAAGGAAGGCTGAAGAAAATGAGGTATAGTGGGAAATTAACACTGCCTTGGAGGCGTGGGTTTGTATCCCACTTCTGACACCAGATATAGTGGGAAATTACCAATACGGAGTCATGTAGAAATACAAGGGTATTTAATAGGGAAAAGCCTTATTTACAGAGCGACCTAGCCAGTCGGTGTGGCAGCTGTCTCTGTAGCAAGACCAAAAGTGAAACCGAAAGAGAAACGCAGTCCCCTGAAAGTCTCACTCAACGTCACCCTGACCACGCCCTCGAAAGTGTGGTCAGGCACACCTGTAGCCAGCCCCTAAGTAGGCGTGGCTACAGCTTCCCCTTCAATGAGGCATTTCAATGTTCCTTTTCACAAAATAAATATTTGAGAAATTATCATAAATGTTGGTATCTTTTCAGTCAGGTGTGTTGGTGCACTCAGGAGGCAGAGGCAGGAGGATCTCTATGAGTTCCAGGCTAACCTGGTCTACAAAGCAAGTTTCAGGACAGCCAGGGTTACACAGAGAAACCCTGTCTCAAAAAACTTGTGGGTATATTTGTAATGTTTTTATATCTTTATATAAAGTGGAGGAAAGACTCCAGAAAATAAATCCTATAGTCTTAGGACAATAGATCTCAAACCTGGTTCCCCTCGCACACCTCAGAAGAGGTTTAGGGCAACTATGGGAGGATGGCTCGTGAACCAAAAGGATCTAAGTGAGTTGCCCCCCCATGCTATGAAAGTCTTCCATGTGATAGCACTTCCTTCTCTAAGTAAAAAAATATTAATGATAAGGAAAATAGAGATGGCATGCATCCATACACTTATAATATATGCAGGGTGGAAATCCATTCAACACTAATTACTTAGCAAATTAACAGGCTAACAGAATTGCCCAAAAATTGTTACTTAGTTATGTATAGCATAATACAGTGTGTTAAATACAAACTATTGCTGACCCTAGAGGAACTTTTATTTAAGAAGATGGAGGAATCATGCCTTAAAGCATTCATTTTTTTTTAAGCTCTCTGCCATCTGTTTGGGTGAAAGACCGTGTAAGGTCAGTAATCACCATTATCACTAATTATCTGTCACTAGGAATCTACTCCCGTTTACCATTAGCAATGCATTTGAAGCACGAAACAGGCTTATTAAATCCTAGGTTAGGTTTTTATTCTCCATAGAGATTTGTCTTTTACAAAACACTTTGATATTCCCAGGTGGACTCAAGGCTCAAAAACTACAGCACCTCCAACCATCTCTATGGCCAGCTCTGAGTGTGGGAAGCTCTGGAATCCGTTGGATGTAGGTATTTGTCCAGTTGCTAGGAAGTTCATGAATCTGTTAGAAGGGTTTCACAGGGAAATTTGGAAGACACATCTTTCTCTTTTTTTAAATTGTATTTATTTTTTTCTTTATTTATTTAGCCAGAATCTAATGTGTTGGGTGCTTCTGTGACATTCTGCCAAAGTGTATCTTTGTGATTCTCTGTCCCCACCCTCACCCTCTGCTGCCTCTGTTCCTGCCTAGCAGCCAGCTTCCCCCCCACACACCTTTCCTATTTCATGTCCATATGTCCTCCCCACCCCTCATTCCTCCTCATCACCTAATATTCTCTCTTGGTCCTTCTTGTTTAGACTTTAATCTCTCACACACATATGTTATAGGTTAAGATCAGTTGACGAGGGAGAACTGGATTTCAGGTTTTTTTTCCTGAACTTGGCTTACCTTGCTTAATGTTATACTTTTCAGGTCCATCCAATTTCCTGGAATATTCATGATTTCATTTTTCTTCACATCTGAAACATTTTTTGAGATTTTATTTATTTATTATGTATACAGTACTCTGTCTGCATGTATGCTTGCATGCCAGAAGATGGTACCAGATCTCATTACAGATGGTTGTGAGCCACCATGTAGTTGCTGGGAATTGAACTCAGGACCTATGGAAGAGTAACCAATGTGCTTAACCTCTGAGCCATTTCTCCAGCTCCAACAACTAAAGCATTTTTGATAAACAAAACACTGGTTCCCTTACTCTACACATTCGTGCAAACAGTTATTGCATCAAACAGTAGTTGGTCTACAGAAAAATCCCAATTAATGTTGTTGGTTGTGGTTATGGTGAGATGACTACAGGTATCTTAGCTTGATACTTTAATTCATTTTTAAAAAGTGATCTGCTGAGAGAAGAAGGAAATAGCCCCTCCTAAGGATGAGACTCTGAATTGGTTACCCAATACGAAATCATCGGCCCTGAGGTCATAACCGTGTAAACCATAGTGGACAGACTTGGGCAGCTGGGATGCTGTATTTACAAATATGTATTTGTGCGTGTATGTATGTGTGTGTGTGTGTGTGTAACAATCAAGAAGAGGCCATCAATTTAAGAGAGATGAGGGGAGGTTTTAGAGGGAGGACAGGGAAGAGGAAAGTGGTGTAATTATAGTTGAATTTTTTAAATGTTTAATTAAAAATGATCCACTAATTTCATTTTTTGTTGAGAATTAAGATAGCAAGAGGTCTACTTTCTTTAGTGTCTTACTAATCAAGCTCTTATTCTGGTAGTAAAAATCTAAATGTTTCAACTTGCATTTAATGCCCTTGACAGTTAACTGCCAGTTCATGTCACTAGTCTCATTGCCTACTTATCTTATGTAACTTGATACATCAAGTTTATATAATGATGCTTGAACTTTGGGGTCTAATTAATTTGAGGAATTTACTCAATGAACAGAAACTATACTTGCACCATTTCTTTTTCTTTATTTCCTTCCTTTCTTTCTTTCATTCTTTCTTTCTTTCTTTTTGTTTGCTTTTCTCTGTATTGCTTTGGAGCCTGTCCTGGAACTCGATCTGGAGACCAGGCTGGCCTTGAACTCACAGAGATCCACCAGCCTCTGCCTCCTGGGTGCCGGGATTAAAGGCGTGCACCACCAACGCCCAGCTACCATTTATTTTTCTAATAGTTTTCTAATTTCTCCCATGCCATGCCCCTATCCAAAGACGGCATATGAACTGTGTTTGGGGAGATATATCCTATTAAACCCCCTTCCCTGAGAACTGCCATCACTCACCGTACATCATCAGGGCTGACAAAAGAAAGCATTTTATCATACGTCCTCACTTCTGTCTCATGGGATGAGTCATCTGGAGTGTGCAGTTGACTGATCTGATTCTTCTCTGAGAATCTTGAAGTCACAGTCCATTCAATGTAGGAAGCTATGAAAAAAGCTTATCAGATGCGTTTTGAGTGAACGCCACAGCAAGCTCAAGTCAAGTATAAAACACATGTATGGGGGATCAGATAGCAAAGAGGCGTAGCTTCTATGCAAAACCTTGCATAGAAGGGTCCAGCAGCCACTGAAAGGCGTCCGTGGCAGCTTCTCCACTTTGCATCTTCTTTCCCAACTGTGTCTCATTTACAAAAGAGTGCTGCATCCTAAAAATAGACTCCCTTTCAACCAGAATGAATTGGAGAGGATTACTGTCTCTTATAACTTTGCCTTTTAAAAAAGTTATCCCACTGTCTTAGTTTGTGTTTCTATTGCTGCTACACCGTGACCAAAAAGCAAGTTGGGGAGGAAAGGGTTTATTTGGCTTGTTCATAGCCTAAGGAAGTCAGGAGTACTGCTCATGGCTTGCTTCTCATGGCTTGCTCAACCTGCTTTCTTATAGAATCCAGGATCAGCAATCCAGGGGTGGAACCATCTAATATGGGCTGGGTCCTCCCCCATCAATCACTAATTAAGGAAATGCCTTATAGCTGCATCTTATGGAGGTATTTTTTCAATTAAGGTTCCCTCCTTTCAGATAACTCTAGTTTCGTGTCAAGTTGACATCAGACTAGCCCACACACCCACTCAGTTGACAGGTAGTTCGTGGTAAGTTTTGAAATCTATCCCAGCTGGGCAGATCCTTGCCTTGCTGTGCTCTGTGTGTTAGTGACCTGCCTGTTCTCTTCTCCCTGTCTTCCAATCACTACCCCCACATAAAAAAAGTTTGGATTAGTAATCTGCTTATATTAGGGCAGGGTTCTCGATTTGGAGTGATTTCACCCTTGGGGCATGTTAGGTGCCCTCTCTTTACATAGCTTGATGGGGAAAGGTGCTAATGGATAGAGACCAGATGATGCTGAGAACCATCCTTTTACTATAAAGCAGCAGTATCAGTCTCTGTGTCTATGCAGAAGGTGGAAGAAATTCTATTACAGAGTACTGGGCAAAGGGCCTTCAAAAGTTATTTAACTGTATGCTTCCACAACTCTTCCATGAAAATAGATATATCTCCGACAGGGATCACACAGGAGTTAATATAATACCCTGGGGCCTTACTAATCTGTCAAAGTTATGTTAACACATAAAAAAAATCACATTCAATCATTATGCCACTGTAGAACTAATTTTTCCTTCATTTTAGCTATACTGAGGTTGCAAATGTCTTTGAGGTTATGGATTACATGGGTACCAATAAAACATTTTAGGATTCTGAAGGCTCTGATTAGAATGCACACAGAATAAAATTTACCTTCTTAATGATTTCTAAATGTATGGGGTTTTTTGGTATTAAATGCATCCATATTGCTGAGTAACTATTGCCCCATTCCTCTCCAGAAATCTTTCATATTGTAAATTTGAAAGCCTGGACTCATTAAACAATAACTCCCTGTTTCTTCCTTTGTTTGTTTGGTACAAACAAAATTTTGCATCTGTCTCTACGAATTTCATGATGCCAAGTACCTCAGATAAGTAGAGCCACAGGATTGGTACTTTTGCAGCTGGCTTATTTCATTTAGAAAAAAAAAAAATGTCCTCTAGGTTTTTTCATACTACACAATATCTCAGTATTTCCTTTTTTTTTTTTTTTTGACAACTGAGTCACATTCTGTTGTTTATATTTGCCACATTTTTCTCAACCATTCATCTGCAATGACACTGGGTTGCTTCCATGCTTTATCTTTTGACACTAATGGCTCTATGAACATGGCAAGGTATACACACGTCTCTTCCAAGATCTTGCTTTCAGTTGTTTAAGGTGGAGATGAAACTGCTGGGTCACGTGGTAATTCTACTTCACACTTTTGAGGAACTGCCAGACTGCTTGCTATAGCAGCTACAAAGTTTTATATTCCTACCAACAGTGCAGAAAGGTTCCAATTTCTTCCTATCCTTTCCAACAGTTGCTGTTTTCTGTGATGCCTGTTTATGTCTAATAGCCATCCTAATGGGTATTAGGTGGCTTCTGTATATGGTTTATTTGAATTATCCCCCAGATTAATGGCATGAGCATCTTTGCATGTGCTTATCGGCCATGCATGTCTCTTCTGTAGAGAAATGTCTATTTCAGTATCCTCCCTGTTTGTGAGTCAGGTTGTTTGCTCAGTTGTTTTTGAGGTTTAGGAGTCCTTGATACATTCTGGACACTTCTATTTTTACCAGCTATTTTCTTACATTTTGTGGGTTGCGTTTTGCTCTGTGGAAAGTATCTTTTGATGAACAGCAGCAACAAAAAAATGTATTATAAGTTCACTTTATCTATTTTTTTCCTCTGTTACCTGGGTCTTTGATATCACATATAAGAATTCACTGCCAAACAAGTCAATGTTGTGATTCTTTGCCTTTGTCTTTTGAAACAGTTGCTTACAATTTATTTATTTATTTATTTATGTGGGGAGCACATGTGGCATGTGGTGGCCAGATGACACATTGTGAGAGTTGGTTCTGTCCTTTTGCCGAGTTCTGGAGATCGAGTGCAGTTTATCAGTCTTGGCAAATGCCTTTACCCACTGATATGTCTCACCAGCCCTGACTTCAGTTTTTAAGGTGTTTTTTCACTATTATCTTGTTTTGTTTAATTTTTCAATTAGTGCTGGGGACTAAACCAAGAACCTTGTACATGCTAGGCAAATATTCAACCACTGAGCTGTACCTCCAACTCCCTTAGAAGCATTTTACATAATAGTTTATTCATATTTTTAACTTGATTTGTTTTAAAGAGTCTTATTTTTCCAGGTAAAAATCTGTAGCCTAAACCTGTGTGAGCTAAAACACACACAGATACATTCTTTGGTGCTGAAACACAAAAAGTTAGATAGCATTGAGAATGTCTGTATGTTGTGTGTGTACCTACTTATGAACAATGTCCAGGATATCAGTGCTAGAAATAGAAATAGACTTTAATAGCAATATAGGAAAAGGTAAGTATATTAATTAGGGTAGGCTAACAGGTGGACAAAGAAACAAAAACATACCATTTTAAAGAAAGAAGAATTATTTCTTGCTTAATATACAAAATGAATAGTAGGCTATCTTCCAAGTGATGATTCAGAGGATATGTTCTCCTTCTTTTTTTGTGTGCCATCTGTTACACACGGCTCTGAAGGCTGGTGTGTCCTTCCTGTCAAGCTGATAGAAAGGGACAAAGAGAGTAAAGAAGCCAAGCTGACTCTTAATCAGGCTATTTTGGAAGTGACACAAATAGCTTAGATTCTCGTGTTTTTGGCATAACACCAGTAGTCACCTGGTGTTAGGGTCTATGAAATGTCCACCTGAAAGCTTTGGTCCCCAGCTGGTGGATTCCATTCACTGAGAGCTGATTGGATCATGAAAGTTCTGACTTAACCAATAGACTATATCACTGATGGGTTCATAATTTGATGGTATTATTGGGAAGTTACGAAGCTTTCAGAGGTGAGGCCTATTTGGAGTGTAGGGATCACGGGGGCAGGCTGGTGAGGTATACATTGTCTGAGACCCTTCCCAGTCTCTAAGTTACCCGGCTACCATCAAGTGAGGAAGGCTTCTTTGCCACCTGACTGTTTCATCATGATTCTGTGTCATCTCATGCATGAAGCAATGAGTGAGAAAATCATGGGCTGAAACCATGAATCAAAATAACTCTTTCCTTTTTGTAAGTTTTCTCAAGTGTTTGTCAGATGGATGAAAATCCAATTAACATGCATGGCCATGCTAGGGACATGACAATCAGGAAATGCACTTCCTGCCATCACACCTGGTTTTCATCAACCATTCTTGCAGTAAGGTGGTTACCAACCACAGGTAGCAACTGATGTGGAATGTGTTTTTATTTGAGTTGAGATGTACTGTCTTGTAAAATGCACAGCAGATGTGAGGATTTACCATAGAAATGAGAATGCAAATGTCTCAACAATTTTAAATTGCATATTGAAATAATATTGTTGATTTATTGAAATAAATCATACTATTTAAATGTATTTGATCTGTTTCTTTTCCTTTTTTAACACAGCTTCTAGAAAATTGTATATAAGTAAGCCAGGCATGGTGATACACGGCTTAAATCCCAACACTCAGGAGGCAGAGGCACACTGATTTATGAGTTCCAGAACAGCCTAACTATTGCTACACCTTATCTAAAAAGAAAACAAACAAAAAGCCGATCGGGAGGCAGAGGCAAAAGCAGTTGCATCTCTGTGAGTTCAAGGCCAGCAGCCTGGTCTACAGAGCTAGTTCCAGGATGGCAAAAAAAAAAAAAAAAAAAAAAAAAAAAAAAAAAAAACCCTTAAGTGGCTCACATGTTATCTTTTTTGGATCATGCTCCTGTGGGAATCGGCCTTCTATGTTAGACAGATTAACTATTTACCTGTTGTACAGGCAGGAAGCATGCCTGGGCCACTCTCAAACTAGAAGGAATTGTAAAGCTCTCTAGAATCAAGCTGTATAGCTGGGTGTGATGGTAAACATCTGTAATCCGAACACTGCATGTTGATGGCAAGGTCCAGGGCAACCTATTCTACACAAATGTGTCGCAAACAAAGCAAGATGTGCGTTATTCCTTCTCCACTCACTGGAGCCACATACGTGATCACGATCTTGCTACCTATTTTTGTGGGTGAGCACGAGAGGGGCGTGCCCGTTGTGGGTGTGTTCGTGAGTGGGCGTGTCCGTTATGGGCGTGTCCTGCGTGCGCATATCTGTGTGGAGGCTTTCTGGGGAGGGCAGCAGACAACTTCAGGTAGCAGTCTTCCTCCTCTACCTTGTTTTCTGAATCAGGGTCTCCGGGCCTGGGGCTTATTGATCAGACTGCTGACTAACCAGGGATCATCATCTGCCCGTCGTCTTTGCAATGTTGAGATTATACGAAGGTACCACTGTGCCTGGCTTTTCACAAGGATCGTGAAGATAGACATTAGGTCCTCATGCTTGTATAGCAAACGTTTTACAGACTGAGCTGTCTCTCAAGCTCCACCCCCTCCAACCCCTTGCCTGGTTTTATTTAGCCTTCTTTCTTCGCCTGCATTTGTCTATCATGTCTCCACCAGTTCGCTGTAATCAGCAGTGTATCGTCATATGGTTTGCTGCCCACTTACTAGAAACAATGGAAACAGGCTCTCAAGAAGGGAATACAGTTAGGTCAGACAAACGGAGTGACATGCTTGCTCAGCATGTAAAATGTGTAAACACAATGTTTGGCAGCTTGGCAGCTGTTAACATTCCCCAGTTTTTATACTTCATATGAAAAGCATCAAAGGAAGAACTCTGTTGAATAGGTGACACATTTAATCTGAGGGTACATTACTTAACTCATGTCGTTACTAAAGAAAACATGTAACTGATCTTTCTTTCTAGGCTTTGTACCAATGCCCAGAAACAGTCAACATCTTTGACAAGTCTTGAATTACCAATGGCTTGGACTCCAGGAAACTCGTAGAACATCAGATTTGCCCCATAAGACTTGGTATTTTCTGTGTGCTATTCTCTGACAGGAGAGTTTGACTTTTAATTCCTCAACATCATGGTGTTTTATTTTACTGAATGTCTGTGGTGGACTTGGGCTCAGTAAACCACAGCATCCAATATAAATTGGTGTGAAGAAGGGGGCTAGAGAGGTGTCAGTGGTTAAGAGTATTATTGGCTGCTCTTCCGGAAGAACTTGGTTCAATTCCCAGCATTCACACAGCAGCTTTTAACTGACTATAACTGCAGTTCTAGGGGATCTGGTGCTCTCTTCTAGCATCTGCTGGCACCCAACACATATGTAGTACATAGACATACATGCAGGCGGAACAGCCATATATATAAAATAATAACTACTTTTTAAAGTCATTGATTTAAAAATAGTTATAAATGGGTAACATACTCCCAAATCCAACTCTATCCTAGGATGGAGCCTTTAAAGTCTAGTATAACTCTCCCTGGTTTAAGAAATATCTCTAAGTTGTCCCTGTCAGAATATCTATGTCCTGCAAAGATGACCAGATGTTCTATATTCTCCAAAACATGTATGCACCAGACACTATGCTGGATTCGTTATTACCATTAATCATTTGGTAGGAATAGATCTTTTAAATGTTATATTTCACCCAGAAGAAACAATGGGGCCTTTGAGGAATGGAATAAAAAGAGAGTGATTTATGTTGAAGGATAGGATTTGTTTTGCTTCGGAATATGTCCAGAAGAGATGAGATCTCAGGGAACATGGGGTAATTAGGGTGTGGGCTCAGAGGCTGGGTATGTAGGAGGAAAGGAATATGCCTGTTCTTTTATGCTGATGAACCCTGTGCTGTGACAGTTCCCCTGTCCCTGGCTGTATCGGTTTCCTAGCCTGATTTGAGGCAGTGGTCTTCAAAGTCACTGGGAGGCTCCTAAGTTCCTGAGGTTGTTCAGGCTAGTCTCTCCGCAGGGGAACTGACAAGGGACTAAAGCACAGAACTCAAGTCTGTTACTACCATTAACATTGTTTTTTTAATAAACACTTCTATTCACTAAAAGACTATTGAAAACATCTGTTGTTTCTATTACATTATTTTAATAAAGACACGTATACACAAAAAGGACATTTGAAATGTTTAAATGTGGTAAGAATTTGGATTTAATTTATGCACATTTACAAAAGCTTGGTGATTTCCTACCAGTGCTGTCTGGATAATAGTACAAATTTATCCTAATCTAAAGTTTTAAGTAGCCTCCCTTAGGGTCCTGAGCATTTTGGCAAATTCCATACTTAGTATCATGTGGATTCACAGGACCCTGGCACTTATAATAAGGAATGCTAGAAAACTGTATTCAAAACACAAACTTCTCAAGGGCTGGAGAGATGGCTCAGGGGTTAAGAGCACTAGCTGTTCTTTCAGGGGACCTGGGTTCAATTCCCAGCACCCACAGGGTGACTCCCAACCATCTATGACTCCAGTCCCAGAAGATCAGACACTCCCTTCTGGCCTCTGTGGACATTTGGAGCACAGACATACATACAGGCAAAGCACCGGTAAACATACAGTTTTAATAACTAAATAAACACGATTTTCTTGTATATTATCACTCACATTTTAGAAGGAAAAAAAAGGAGGCTGTGTTACTGGCATTTCAAATAAGTTTTAATTAGTTTCTCTGACAGAGCAGTAAATCTTTAAATTAGAGAGTTCACGAGTGCTTAGCCCCATAAATTCTCTAAGGGAATTTAAATAGGAATAAGCTTTAAACATACCACTCCTAGTGCTTCCCAGGTGGCCGCCAAAGTTGCCCCTTGACACATGTCAAACATAAATACACCTTGAACCTCCAAGAGTCCATCACATAATTCAGTAAAATAAGATGTCATGATGTTAAGGAATTAAAAGTCCAACTCTCTTGTCAGAGACTAGTACACAGAAAATGTTAAGCAGGGAATAAACACTGTGTTCTTCTGTAGTAATGGCCAGCATTTACTAAGTTCTTAATAAACTTGGTGGCCTGTTTAAAGTGCTTTCCATTACTTCAGTATTTGATTCTTTTACCAACTTTATGTAATGGTACTATTATTATTTCCATTCTACAGATGAGGAAATAGGAACATTAAACAGCCTTGAATAATATCCTGAGAATATACCACAAGAGGAAATATGTAACCCAGTCTGTAAGTGTGCCTACTCTATTTCCTTATGCTTTATCCATGTGATAAATACCCAGTTTTCACTTCTAACTCCTAAGGCCTGTGGTAACCATCTTTGTGCTAATCAAGACTGGTCAGAGTTCAGGACTAGAATCGAAACCTCTCCACCCCAGGAGGCCTCAACCAATGACCATCTCTCAGTTCCTTCATGGCTCTGGTAGGGCAGCTCTAAAGTTCTCATTCTACACTGGCCACCAAGAGTCCTTGAGTAGAATTAACCTGACTATCCACCACCATAACTTTCTTGGGAATTCTTCATTTATTCACTTCCATCTACTCCCCTCATTTCCCTTCTTAAAGATTTATTTATTTGTATTTTATCTAAATGGGTCTTTTGCATGTATGTGTACCATGTATGTGGAGACAATGCCCATGGAAGCTAGAAGAGGGCATCAGAAGCCCTGGAATTGGAATTACAGGAGGTTATGACCTACCATGTGAGTGCTGGGAACCAAACCAGGGTCCTCTGTTAAGAGCAGACAGTGTTCCTAACCACTGAGCCATCTCTCCAATCTCTATTCTCCTTCTTACTTTTTCACTATGTAACAGTGATTTCTAAGATTGCTGTAGTCATATTCTTGTCTCAGAGCCAATTTCAGATAGAATAGCCAGGCTAGAGGGCCGTAGCCAGGATTAAACTAAGACAGTCCAGCTTTGGTGCCTGCATTCTTTATCATTGTGATATGTTATCTAGTTTCCAACATGGAGTACATATGTTGCAAAAAGTCTCTCAAGAAATGATAGGAAGAAGAAGAATCTTTGTCGCCACATGACATATAATCTGAACTTTGACTCCTCATTGTGTATGTTGGTTATTTTTCCTCAGGCTGTGACAAAATACCCTAGAAAAATAACCCCAGGAAGGATGGGTATATTCTAACTTCCAGTTCAAGGGTACAGCCATCTTGGTGGGGGAGGCATAGCAGAAGTGTCAGGGGGCAGGTCACATTGCATCTGCAGGCAGGAAGCAGAGAAAGATGCATGCTGGTGCTCCACTTACTTCTTTTGTTGTTGTTGTTGTTGTTTCGATTTATTTTTATTGATTCCTATTTGTGTGTCTGTGGCATGTCTGTGCAGGTATCCATAGAGTCCAGGAGAGGGTCATATTTCCTGGAGCTGGAGTTATGGGCAGTTAGGAGCTACCCATCATGGGGTTTGGAAACTGAACTCTACTCCTGGTTCTTAATCTGTGAGCAATCTCTCTCTCCAGCCCCATCTTTTTCCCCATAAAACATTTATTTATTGATTGTGTGTGTGTGTGTGTGTGTGTGTGTGTGTGTGTGTGTGTGTGTGTGCGCGCGCGCGTGTGCATCTACACATATATACATAAGGGCATAAAAGTAGAGGACAACTTGTAAGAGTCCATTCTCTTCCATCTGTGGGTCCCAAAGATCTAAATCATGCTGTCATTGTATAATAGGTAAGAAGTCCTAAGCTAAGGAATCCAACTCTTTAATATAGTATATTGGTGACTGTTCTATGTAGGCGAATCCATGAGAGTCTGTTTAAAGGGATATCAAGGATTTATTAATATACACTCACAGATACACAATAAAGTAAATGACCACCGTGGTCTTCCACGATGCCTCGAGGTGAATGGAACCAGCATCCAATCTCTGACACACACACACACACACACACACACACACACACACACAGAGAGAGAGAGAGAGAGAGAGAGAGAGAGAGAGAAGAGAGAGAGAGAGAGAGAATGCATGCCCCTCTCTTTCCTTCTAAGAGGTCATGTCCACAGACAAGAAGCACACCGACCGCCTTTATTGGGCCAGACAGCCCAAGGTTATGGGCAGAGTGAATATCAACAAGACACCATGGTCACCTATAAGAGAAATCATTTAATTAGGACCTTGCTTACAGTTTCAGTGAGTTAGCACCTGACCATCATGGCAGGGAGCATGGCAGCAGGACAGCAGGCATGGTACTGGAGAAGTAGCTGAGAGTTCATAACTGATCTTCAAGTTGCAGGAAGAGAGAGAGAGACTGGGCTTGGTGTGGACTTTTGAGACCTCAAAGCCCACTCCTAGTGACAGCATACAGCATCCATCACTTCCCAAATAGTTCCACTAACTGGGGACCATGCATTCAAACATACGTGCCTATAACAGCCATTCTCATTTCAACCACCACATATGGACAACGGGTATATCACTGTTTTTTCAAGGCTGTTATTAAAAAATCCTTACAAAGGCTGCCTATAATAAAAGCAATCAGAGACTAGTGGATCTCTGTGTGTTCAAGGTCAGCCTGGTCTACAAAGCGATTTCCAGGACAGCCAGGACTACACAGAGAAACTCTTGTCTCCAAAAACATAACAAACAAACAAACAGAAGTCCAAGGTCATCTTTGGCCACACTACTGTAAGTGTGAGGCAAGCCTGGCCTGGGGTACATGAGACACTGTCACAAAAAAGGAAGAAAGGAAGGAAAGAAGGAAGGAAGGAAGGAGGGAGGGAGGGAGGGAGGGAGAGAGAGAGGGAGGGAGGGAGGGAGAGAAAGAAGAAAGGAAGGAGTCCAGGGCAATATCCAGACTCATGGGAAACTGTCCTTCAACACTGAAGTCAAGAAGTATGTTCAGGATTTTATCGCAGAGTAGAGTCATATACTGTGCATGGTGGAAATGGCAAAACAAATTGCAAAATTTCAAGAATGTTTATTGTGCTCAGGTTTTATGATTTTAATTAAAAAGCAGACCTTTCTTTTCTTTAATGCTCACAATAAACCTGCTACTAATAGCAATAAAGATTAGGCCATTTTAATTCAGGGGAATACCTCAGAAATATGCCATTCATTTTTTAATGTTCAATTTCCCCTTTCCTGTCTTTTTAGGGTGGTTTGCATGATGTAAATCAGTCACTGTTGAAGCTGAAAACAAAGGAAAGCTACGGTCTTAGAACTCAGATTCAAATAAGCCTCTGAGAATTATCAGATTTATATAGCATTTTCACTTACATGGGGGTAACATATATATTTGTTTCAGAATTCCATACATTTTCAAGTAGAGAAATATGCATAATTTGAGCACATTTGAAAGCTTGAGCCCTGTTACATTTTCAGACACAGTGTGGATAGTATCAGGATGGCTCTGTTTATGGTATGGCTGATACTTGAGAAAGGATATAGACCAAGTTCTACTACATTAAATTATAGTGAAAGTGCATTGTAAATTTGTCCTGTTAAGAAATCCTAAAGTGAATCCATTTGGGGAGAAGCAACAACAAAACTGCACTTAAATAAATACTCTGATGAGTGGGAAAAGACCCAGTCAGAGAGTTTTCTAGAAACTCTGGGATTCTAGTGATAATGAATTATAATTATGTGTTGTCATTTGTAATAAGATGTGGGGAAATGTCCCCCTTCTAGAATACTGTGCTTAACAGTAGTGGATATTAAGGTTTTGGTCTTGGCTTGAATTTGTTAAAGAGATTTTATAATTCATTTGTGGTTCTTTTTTCTTCCTTTGAAGATAAATCCAACATACAAAAAATATGTATATCTTTTTGTATTTTGGAGTTAGTTATTTAATTGCTCAAAAATATATTGGCTACACCATATATCAGAATGTCTTTAAAATTTCAGTGTTGTGCTGGACAGATGGTTCAGTGGGCATCGTGCTTGCTACACAAACATGAGGGCCTGAGTTCAGACCCTGAAACTCATATAAACCCAGACAGGGTAGTGTGCATCTATAACCACAAGGATCCCTACTGGAATATAGGAGATGGAAACAAGGGAACCCCCAGAAGCCTACAGACCATTAAGTCTGTCATGTACAGCAGCCAACAAGACCATGACTCAAGCCAAACAAGGTAAAAAATAAGAACTGATACCCAATGTTGTCCTCTCAATACACATTCTGTGGCATGCATATGCCTGAACTCACACAAACACGTGTGAGTGCACACACACAATTAAAACTCTGATGTTGAAGGGTACTCTCACAGGCTAGCTGAACCACATCAAAATGGTCTTTGTAATTTTCCTATCGGGTCCCACAAAATTTATCCAAATCCATAAAATGCACACTCTTCAGTAAAAACAAACATCACTGTAGTTGGTGAGAAAACCATCAATTAAACATATATAGCCTACTCAGATGTACCTACTTTATATGGCAAATTCATCTTGCTCTAAAACTTGAAAACTTGCTTCTAATATGCTGAGAAGAATATATTCAACAAAACTATATCTCCCCCCCCTTAATTTGTCCCTTGCAGAAGAGAGAGATGGTCTCTGTGGATAAAGATCCTAACAGTGTGAAAGCAAACGCACAAGGATGCAAATAGCATGAAAATGGACTGGCTGTACAAAACACATCCCAACCCCAAATCAGGGCTGCAAGAGTGTTTCCTTTAGCTGATAGCAGCATGTTGGTTTTGGTCTGCTTTGTCATCTCATTGACTTTATCTGTCACAATCATAGCATTTATCTCACCAGATAAACTTATCCTGTTTCTGAGGTTCCAGCCATTTAAGATTCAACCACATCATGTATTAATGCTCAGTTCACTCTGCATCACAGAGTAGTTTTTCAGAGCAAGAGGATGACTTATTAGAGAGGTCAAGAGCTTGGTGAAGGCCTTCCACATTTCCTGCTGGGGTCCCAAAACATGTTGAACCCTTCATGCAAAAGTGCAACAGCCAGGTGGTGGTGGCGCACACCTTTAATTCCAGCACTTGGAAGGCACAGGCAGGCGGATCTCTGCAAGTCTGAAGCCAGCCTGGTCTCCAGAGCGAGTTCCAGGACAGGTTTCAAAGCTTCAAAAAGAAACCCTGTCTTAAAAAAAAAAAAAACAAAAAGGAGGAGGAGGAGGAGGAGGAGAAGAAGAAGAAGAAGAAGAAGAAGAAGAAGAAGAAGAAGAAAGAAGAAGAAAGAAGAAGAAGAAGAAGAAGAAGAAGAAGAAGAAGAAGAAGAAGAAGAAGAAGAAGAAGAAGAAGAAGAAGAAGAAGAAGAAGAAGAAGAAGAAGAAGAAGAAGCGGTGGCAAAGAGGCCTCTTCATCATCTTCCAAATCCAGTGTGTGGGCAATGACTTTGTTTCCATTTGCCTCTGGCTACTCTAGTCTACAGGCCACGTGACAAAAGGAAACAGAGAATAAGGTTTTACTAAGTGCCTCTAAAAGAGACGCCTAGAGAGTGAAGGTGTCTATAAAAACATGGATACCTACATGACCTCTATGCAGTAGGTTTCGCCTTTCTGTGGGTCTGTGGCTGTTATGTGTTTCTCTTTGGTCTTATCATTTATATATGACAGCTCTCCTTTTAGTGTAGTTGGGCCAGAGATTGTAGCATGAAAATAAAAGACCCAGAGACAAATATTGGGGTTCAAGCTTCAAGCTGAAGATAGAGAAGCAAATCAGCCAAGCCAGTAGGTCTTACCTCCACCCAGCTGAAATGGTAATCCTGTCTCCACCAATCTTCAGGGGCAGAAGGCTCTAAATTCCTGTCTCTTCCTCCTTTAATTCTTTTCTCCACCTTCCTAGTGAGGGGATTAAAGGTATATGATCTCAGGTGGTGAGATCACCTTTGTGTGAGCTGTTTCTCAATCACGTGTAGTCAGTGTGACCTTCATCTAACAGAGATCTGTCTACTTCTTAATCCTGAGTTCTGGGATCAAAGGTGTATACTACCACCACCTAGCTTCTATAGCTAACTAGTGTGTGACTGCTTTGCTATTTTGATCTCCGGTGGCTTTAATAAATCATAAATAACATATCACCACATGAGTCGCACATTTTCATTAGCTAATCACTCAACACATATACCTCTTCTCTAGACCCTTCAATGCATTGGTTGCCATGTGAAATCTCTTTAAAAAGAGATAAATATAAATGTGTGCTGTAGTAGTAGGTGATAGGGGTCTATTTGTAAGACTTGCTCTTCCCCAATGCCTAGAATTAGTCATGTTTATTCCTCCTGCCACCTAATGAGATAGATCAGGCATGTAACCTATTCTTGGCCAATGAGCCATGGCAGTGTCTCTAACATCTGCCTCTGGCAACCATTCCCTGCTCACAGCACCTGTAAGAGTTTTTCCTTGTTATTTTAGCCCAGTGGTTCTCAATCTTCCTGATGCTATGACTCTTCAATACAGTTCCTCATGTTATGGTGACCTCCAACCATAAAATTATTTCATTGCTACTTCACAACTTTGCTACTGTTATGGTTAGTAATGTTATGGTTAGGTATGCAGATATGTGATTTGTGATCCCCAAATGGGATCATGGTCCACAGATTGAGAACCATTGCTCTAGCCCCAGATGAAACACATTGTGCTCTAGCCTATAAATGATATATATTGTGACTATAACTGCCTGCCACTAGCCAATGGAGGAGACTAGGGTCCCCAAAACTGCCACAAACGGCCTAGAACCTAAGTTTGCCAACTGAATCTGGGCTTCTTGCTACACAAGACAATGAGCTGGTTGCTCTTACACGAGTCAGAGATGGGTTTTCCGGCTTGATGAGAAAAGAAGTTTAGCTGATTCAGATATACTATGCTTTTCAGGAACAATATTAGTAGTTAACAATCGTCTGTTTTGATGTACTTTCTGTGGATACTCATCTACTCTATAGCTGTCAGGTAACCATATAGTAATTTTCTTTGTGTTCACAGAAACACCAGTTATTGATATATAAGAGTTGGTTGGCTTGTTTTATTTTTGAACCTTTTCTATACTTAGCCATGGTGACATAACATAACATGAAGTGGCAGTTGTGTAAATTAATCTAAAACAGTGGTGAATAAGTTTCTCAAACAAAAGAAAGGAAGGAAAGAAGAGAGGAAGGGAAGAGGTGAGGGAGGGAAGAAGGGAGGGAGGGAAGAAGGAAGGAAGGAAGGAAGGAAGATAGGTCAGTCTGTGCACAATTATAGGATGAGCTATGTTCTTTACAACATAGATGAACTGTACTTAGGGCACTGGAGAGATGGGTATGAGCACTTGCTGTGTAAGCATGAGAACCCAAGACGCTGAGGAGCAGGTGACAGTGAAAGTCATCCACCAGACAGAGTCTAGCTTATTTACTGCCACTGCCCCTGAATGGTGGACTACCTGTGTCCTTCACTCATCTACTCGTGGTTTTAGGTACGGACCTGATTACCTGTATCATCTGTGCTCATCCTTATACACAAGGACCAATCAAGTCACTTTGGCTAACAGGGTAGGAAGTGATAACTGCTATCCTCTAAGACCACCCAGAGTCAGAAATTCCCCTTGGAATAAAAGATCGGGAAGCTAATAAAAAGCATCCTCCCCTCAAGAACAGATACCACTGTCATCACTGTCATAATTAATTTCACCAAACATGTAGCCACTTTAACAATCAAATCATCTCAAATCATCTTGTTCTAAGACACCTGGAGGTTCATGCAGGGATAGGTGTCTTGTCAACGTGAATGTCAGCCACAGAGAAGTTCCACTTCTAATAGACTCATACATAAAAATGATTCTTGAGGTTTTTTTTTTTAAACTCAGTTAAATGTAAAGTCTGATTCATCTTTAAAAAATGTCTATGTTGCCAGCACCTCAGAACGCCCATTTGATGGATCCTTTACTCAAAAAGCCTGGTCTCCAGAGCGAGTTCCAGGACAGGTTTCAAAGCTTCAAAAAGAAACCCTGTCTTAAAAAAAAAAAAAAAAAAAGAAGGAGGAGGAGGAGAGGAGGAGGAGGAGAAGAGAAGAAAAGAAGAAAAAGAAAGAAGAAGAAAAAGAAGAAGAAGAAGAAGAAGAAGAAGAAGAAGAAGAAGAAGAAGAAGAAGAAGAAGAAGAAGAAGAAGAAGAAGACGACGGTGGCAAAGAGGCCATGAAATAATGAGAGGATCCAGAAGGCGGTGGCACAGAATCAACTTGTCTCTAGGAATTGTTTCATTGTATTAACTGGAGCTAGACATAGCTTTGTTGGTTTTGATGTCTTTTCATCAGTTGATGTTAATTCTGTCCTACCAGGGCTGCTTTAATTCACTCACATTGCAAATTCTACCAGGTCTAGATAGAAGAATTAAGCCTACGATTTCACTCTGAACAACACAGACAAGAGCTTACGGAGGAAGTTTAAAGATAATGCTATTTTATTACACTTACTGGCGGGCTAGTTTATACAATTACTAAATGTAGAATAAAATTTATACTATTTGCTTTCATGGCTCTCTAGTGCCATGCTATATCTCAACTCCAAATTTACCTTACAAAGAATGAGCTGATGAATTATAAATTTCAATATATACTTTAGCTGTCATGAATGAAAGTGATACACAATATAATTGCCCCCTAGAGGCTTCTTTCGATGTTTACTGTTAAAATGCAATTGGTAAGAGAAAATTATTTTCCTTTGAAATAAAATCTTGTGCAGGCTAGCATGATGGTTCAACAGGTAAAAGAACACCTGCCACACAAGCCTGGTGACCTGAGTTCAAACCCCAGGATTCACACAAAGGTGAAGGAGCGAACTGGCTCACTAAGTTATCCTCTGATCTCCACACATTTCCCTTTAATAACATGGCATTGTACAATGCAGATATACATGCTGTTACCAGGCATTTGGGCAACCCCACGTCTAATGACCTGTAGTACTTATTAGGAAACAAAGAAGAAAGAAAATCTAGCTCTTTCGTGCAAGGAGCTGGGACTCTCTCTACATCTGTCTTCTAATCTGAAAAGCATACAACTTCCCTTACCATGGTCTTGGTCTGTTCAAAATCATTAACTTCTAATTGAATTGGTAGGTTGTGAGCTGATTTAATAACCAATATCTTTACAATCAAACATGTGTGTCTGTAGTGGTGATTACAGAGGCTTGGTTTCCTGGATACCCAGAAACTCATAGCCAAGAAGAGGCTATTATTCCCTTTTACAGGCTCTTCACACCTTATGGTGCTTTTTGCAGACTGGAATTTAGAAAAGGGGCTGGCACACCCAGCTGCCTGGCCTGACATGTCTGACTACACGTCCCCCGTGCGGATAATGGAAACGGGGCCACTGTTTCCCTGTGTCAGGACACTGTCAGCAGGAGTAGGAATAATAACTGTCAGGCATGCAAGATCTAGTGTGTTCCTATTGCAGTGTGCTTGCTCTGTTGGGAAGGTGGCTGCTTGCACAAAAGATAAGACCCTGAAAGGTCATCTTTTATTTGCAAGTCAGGGACTACCATGAGCCATTAGAATAGTCTACTGAAGTTTAGACGTTTTTTTCATATACATTTTGAGGATGCTGCTTCCCTGGAAAGAAAAAAAAATCTCTTGATTTCTGCACTGAAATATACAGGAAGTTATTGCTCAATTCAATTTGGGTTTGTGGTTTCTAATTTTGAGATGTAAAGAACTTTTATGTTCTGTGATGATGGGTCTCAACTCATTTATTCACACTAGAACTTCACATATATAGTAGCTGTTCAATAAATACTTGAGTAAATAAATGAACAAATAAATCAGCAAATTTTCTTTAAAACTGATTTACTTATTTTTATTTTATGTGCATTGGGGTTTTGCCTACATGTATGTCTGTGTGAAGGTGTGGGAGGTAGTGTTACAGGCAGTTGTAGGCTGTCATGTGGTTGCTGGGAATTGAACCAATGTCCTCTGAAAGAACAGCTAGTGCTCTTAACCGCTGACCCATCTCTCCAGCCCCAAATCAGTAAATTTCTTAATGTGATTCAGTTTGAAGCATTTTTGTTTTTTCTTGATGCTTAAAATCTAAGAAAACAGGCTGGGCAGTGATGGCACATGCCTTTAATCCCAGCAGAGGCAGGGAGATCTCTGTGAGTTTGAGACCAACCTGGTCTACAGAGCAAATTCCAGGACAGTCAGAGCTACACAGAGAAATCCTGTCTGGGGGTGGGGTGGGGTAGGGATCTAAGGAACAGTTGATAGCGATTCTTTTTTATGTTTTTTTGTCTTTTGTTTTTCGAGACAGAGTTTCTCTGTGGCATTGGAGGCTGTCCTGGAACTAGCTCTTGTAGACCAGGCTGGTCTCGAACTCACAGAGATCCGCCTGCCTCCGTCTCCCGAGTGGTGCCAGGTGTGCACCACCACTGCCCGGCGATAGTGATTCTTTTAAATGCACTTAGTTTTTGCTTAAGTAACACAAATATGAGATCTGTGTTTGTGAAACAAATGAAAGTGACTATATCACTTTACAATTGAATAGAGATAGGTCTTAAGTAGTTAATTCTTCTAGTCTGGCCTTTGGTATTTTCCCAAGTTCATGGAAAACTGAGAAAGGTTGATGTACTATTTTTCATAAGGCTAAATGAATCAACGTTCTTTATTCAAAACTTAAATCTTCGCAATTGCTGAGTCAAAATATTTCTTTTATTAAAATTATAGGGATGATTGTTCTTGTAAATTTTTTAATTTAATTAAGTTTTATTTAAAAAAAACCCCTGCAAATCATAAAAATACCACATCCATAGACTTGATGAACCTCTGTAGTTAGAATTGACATTCAAAATGGAAGCTGTGGAGCTTCATATTAAATTTTACACTTTTACTACTGCATATATTTTATGCACTTATTCACCACCAAAAGCAAAAAAAAAAAAAAAAAAAAAAAAAAAGCCCTCTATCGTCCTTCATAACTTGTATCTATCACCTACATTCAGTATTTCCTGATTCCTTCATATTCTGCCTTTCTTATTCTCATTCTTCATACCCACAAGTACATTTGTCTACATATTACATATAGTATTGCCTGGAGTCTCTTTATGAGAGGGAGCATGCAGTTTCTTTCTTTCTGATTTTGTGTGAGCCCACTTAACATCATACATTCTAAGTCCATCTAATTTCCTGCAAATTTAACTTCACTTTTGTTTGTTTGTTTGTTTGTTTGTTTGAGACAGGGCTTCTCTGTGCAGCCCTGACTGTCCTGGAACTCGTTCTTGTTCTTGTAGACCAGGCTCACAGAGATCCACCTGCCTCTGCCTCCCAAGTGCTGGGATTAAAGCGAGCGCCACCACTGCTCGATTTAACTTCACTTTTCAAGCTGAGTAGTGAAAACATAAAACTTCTGAGTCAGTTTTCTCCTTCCACCTACAGGCACTAGAGATCAAGCTCAGGTCCCCAGCTTGGTGGGTATCTGTCTAGCCATCTCGATCATCTGCTTGTTCCTGTTTATTTGACAAATTATAATTGATAGTCTTCTAAGGGCTCTCCAGTTTCCTGAAAAATGTTTTCCTGGTATGTGGTATCTGAGCTGCAGCCTGGCTTTCAGATATGACCCATTTTATAAACACATACCAGTATTTACTTATTTTGTAGGAACTAATATAACTTAGGCCATATTGAATAATATAGTAACAGCCAAAAAGTACTGCATGGCTGCTTGATGGCTATCACATTTTTAAAAGTTTTATTATTGTTGTGCATGTGAATATGTGGATGTTGACATGCCATGTCCTCTGTGTGTGTTTGTGTGTGTAGTCAGAAAAAACAAAAAACAAAAAACAAAAACCTTTGAGAGTTGGTTCTGTTTCATTTTTAACCTTTAGTTAGGCACCAGGCATAAACATCAGGTTCATCAAACTTGTGTAGGGCAAGTACATCTACTTCTTACTGCTGAGCCATCTGGTCAACTTTTTGATGGCTTTTAAAACGTATTCACTCACTCATTCAAATCTGATAGCAACCCAGGAAGAAATATTGTCTCCATTTCACGGATGAAGCCCTCCAGACAAAATAGCCAAATCCTTGCCCACAAAGAAATTTATTACACAGTTAATAAAGTGGCAGGACTTATCTGGTTGGTGGTGGCACACACCCCTAATCCCAGCACTGGGGAGGCAGAGGCAGGTGGATCTCTGGGAGTTTGAGGCCAGCCTGGTCTACCGAGAGAGTTCCTGGACAGCCAGAGATGTTACACACAGAACTCCTGTCTCAAAAGAACAAAACAAGTGGCAGAGCTTAGATTGAAACCAATGCCTACAGAACATATATTTAACTTTATTAAGAAACGGAGCTATGTGACAGAACAGCCAACAGAAAAGTTTTATATTGTGATAACTATGGAAATGAAGATCAATTAGCATGCAAATTATATACTCCTATCCACACTTATTATGTTTGTCAGAGCCTTTCCTAGTTTTAACTAACCCATTTTTTATTTTTAGCTTAGTGTAAGCAACATTCTCAAGCTTCTGTTTTGATTAGTAAATACAGATAAACATACATCACACACACACACACACACACACACACACACACACACACACACACACTTGGTTTTTTGAGACAGGGTTTTTCTGTATAACAGCCCTGGCTGTCCTGGAACTCACTTTGTAGACCAAGCTGGCTTTCGACTCACAGAGATCCTCATGCCTCTGTCTCCCTAGTGCTGGGATTAAAGGCCAGTGCCATCACACCTGGCTGTAAGCCTATTTTTTAAAGTTTATTTTTCATTGGGGGCATTTCCACGTAGGAGAGTCTGGAGCATAGCACTGTAAGCTTAGACATTACAAATAATTTAGGGCTAATGCAATCATAAATAAGCAAGCTTTACTAAGTTTTCTATTTTAAAAAGTTACTCAGACCTCAGCTTCCAAATGCAGATGCACATCACAACAGTTTATTCAAAAAATTAGAAACCTCAGGAGAAAGTCAGGTTTTCCCTGTGGAGATGGAAACAGCAATGAGTAAGTAGGTAGATTAGGAAGTTGGAGTCATACTAAATTAAAAGCAAAAGGCAGTCAAACTAGACAGTTCCACTATAGGATGATAAAAGAGTCCCAGAGCAAACAAAAAACGTTTCCAAATCTACAGCAAACTGAATTCCACGGTGGCTTTTGTTTTAATGGTCTGCACTGCTCTTGGTAATGGTACAAAAGATTTGTTTGGCAGGCGTCTATCATAATGTTTAACACAGACTATTAAGATATTGTAGTACGCAGGGCAGTGGTGGTGCACGACCTTAATCCCAGCATTCGGGAGGCAGAGGCAGGCGGATCTGTGAGTTCGGGACCAGCCTGGTCTCCAGAGCGAGTGCCAGGATAGGCTCCAAAGCTACACAGAGCAACCCTGTCTCGAACCCCGGCCTCCCCCCGACCCCCCAAAAAAAGGGGAATAAAAAAAGATGTGGTACATTAGGCACTCGTTTTATTTCGATACAAACAAAAACCGGTTTTCACATTAGTAGGTTCTGGATCCTCCAGAAAATACCAAATTTACCGACAAACCCAGGAGCTAGCGCAGTGCAAGCAAGGAAGCCTGGTCGCCTCAGTTGTGAGGCGTTGCAACACCTAGCTCGATATAGGACATCAGCTTCTCATTGGGCACAAACTCTGCTTCCAAGTTTCTGGCTGGGGCTCAAGTACCCATCCCTAGGCCACGTGCCCTAGAAAAACACAGCCACAGTTCGAGGACGTTGAGCCGCCCCACGGGCACCCACGCCCTTGCCTGGGACTACCTGCAAGGGGGCTCCGCCGGGCGGGCGGGCGGGGGCCACGGCGCTGAAAAATCCCAGCTTGGCTCCCGGAACTTCCCCCGCCCACTGCCCACGTGACACATCATCTTCGCCCTCCACCAATCAGCGGCCGCCCCCGCCTACCGGGGGTCTCGGACGCTCCTCTTTTGAAAAGGCAGCCCACGCCTCCTGGCCCCGGGCCCCGCCCCTTTCCCGCCCCCAGGACGCTGCCCGCTGTCATTCCTAGCTCCGCACCCTCCTCCGCGTCCCCGCCCCTTCCTCGCGCTCCCTCCCTCCCGCCCTCCCGGCTCCGACCCGCGCCCGCGCCGCCGGCCCCTCCCGCGCCGCGGCGCGGCGCGCGCCGCCCCGAATCTCGCCGAGAATCTGGAACGTTGCCGCAGGCCGCGCGCTTCCCGCTTCCCCTCCCGTCCTCCCGCCCCCTCCCCCCATCTCTCCACTCTCGGCTCTCCTCCCTCCCTCCTCCCCCCTCCACCCTCTGGGCCGGATCTCGTCTCGCTGAGGCGGAGGAGGAGAAGGAGGAGGAGGAGGACGTTCGGCCTGCGCAGTGAGATGTTTGTCCGTCGCCGCCGCCGCCGCCATCGCGGAGGAGCGCGATAAAGGGAGCCGAGCCCGGCGCGAGGGGAAGCCCGCGAGCCGCCGCGCCAGCGCAGCGCCGAGCCCGAGGCCGCCGGCCCGAGCCGCCGCCCGCCGCCGGCGCGGCCCCGCGCAGGGGCCGGCCCGCTGCCAGCCGCAGCCCGGGGGCCGCGCCGCCGCCCCCGCCGAGCCCGCGGCCGCCCTCCCGCCTTCAATGTGACACCGGCGCCTCGGAGTGCGAGCCGCCGCCGCAGCCGCCGCACCCGCACCCGCCGCCGCCACCGGGGAGGGGCCGAGCACCATGTCGAATCTGAGCAAAGGCACGGGCAGCCGGAAGGACACCAAGATGCGGATCCGGGCCTTTCCGGTGAGTCGGTCCTCGGCGCCCGGGACCCGGAGCCGCGGCCGGGAGCCGCACGCGAGGCCGGGGCTGAACTCCGCCAACAGGCCGCAGCCCGCCTCCCCTCACCCCACGGCCGCCGGTGGCGGGGCGCGAGCCTTCCAGGGCAAGCGGGCGGCGCGGGCCGGCGCGGTCGCCACCGGGCGCGAGCCGGGCCGTTCCTGACGCCCCGGTCGCCCCGGGGCCTCCTTCGCGCCGGCCTCGCTTGCCTCGGCCCGAAGGGGACGCGCGCTGCCGCCGCCGCAGCCCTCGCGTGGGGCGTGTGTGTGTGTGTGTGTTTGTGTGTGTGTGTGTGTGTGTGTGTGTGTAACTTTCAGCTGCTGGTTTCCAGAAGGAGCCGGCTGGGCTTGGACGGTGGTGGGGAGGACCGTCCGCCTCTGCCCCCTCCTCAGTCAGGAGCCGTCTTGCCGCCCGCCTGCCCCACTCACTGACAGAAATGCCCGGTGGCTAAAGAGCAGCAGCAGCACCGAGCCTAGTATTTATAGCATCTTTGATCCCGCAAGCCTCCTGAGCGCTTCACCAGACGCTCCGCTCCGAGGAGGGCCGGCCAGGCACAGAAGGAGCTGCACTCTCCTGCTTTTCCATCTCTTAGCCAGGGAAGTCCCCAAGAATAGTCGCCACGCAGGCTAGTTTTACCTTGTACGTTTCTTTTAGCGACAGCAAACGTTTTTCTCTTGAGAAACTTTTTTTTTTTTCTCTCTTGGCGTTGCGTTGAGTCATATAGGCTTGCGGTGTTTAGTAGATGGAGCCTAACTTCGGATGTCATGCCTCCATCAGACAGCCAGTGGCAGGCAATTAAAAGGTCCTGTTGTAACAGAGAAACTGGACATACTTGCTCATGTCGCTACAGTAACAGGTAAAAGTCAAACGGGCAAACCCGCAGTCGGGCAAGTCCTCTTAAAAGTAAAACCAAGGAAAGTTGTTGTTTTTCTCTTCTGAGGCTCATAAGCATTCTGTCGTGTGGGTACCCTTTGCAGTGAGGAAAGGAAAGACAGACAGACCACAGTGTTGCCCGAGTTGAGTAACTTTGTCCTGGAGAACTTGAGGGCCACTGAATTCTTAATGTCAAAAAGAAAAGTATACAACTGATGCAGAATTGTGAATTTGCAAGGAACATATTGAAACTTTTATGTAAATAAATGGGGCCTATGTAAACAGGGTGGGTACAATCAGGAGGAAGAAGTATTTTGATATTAATTACATTATGAACGATTTATTTTTACATCAGAAAGTGAGAAATGCTGGAAAGACAACACTGATAAAGTTCACTACTATGTTTTCCTTTGTAATTGGGCAGTGGCCTGGGTTTATGAATTTGAGTAATAAAATTTTCCTCCTGAATCCACCATCCAGGTGATTGTCAAGTCTGATCCCTCCCCCCCCTTCTATTTTTTGGGGTGTGTGTGTCTTTTAATGAAATCGTGACACTGGTTTTCTAGGAAATGTTTGCTCTTGGTGCTGTTCTTTCTTGAAGTCTTTGTTTGGTGAGATGTGGAAGACCTCCTCTCTGACAAGTTGTATTCTGTCTATCTGTGCTTGCACCTCTTTGACCTCCTCCTCTCCCTGCTAGCACCTGTTTTCCTCTCCCATCCCTTCATTGCTCCAAGATACACTGAGTGCTGTATGCAGGTACTGTTCCTGGAGCTTTAGGATTTATCAGTAGATGTGTAAAGGCAAAGATCTTTGTTTTCTGGAGCTAGTATTAGGGATTAAAAGCAGGAGAGAATTTTATTCCATTAGCTGAAGATGATAATAGTGTTTGATAGGTTAGCTAATACATAGTACGGGAACAGAGATTTGTTTTGTGTTTTCGTTTTTTTCCTAGTTCATAAGTATAAATAACAGTCAAGGTAGTTCCCATTGAAAATAATCAGCCATTGTTGGGGGTAGATAAGGCTCCAGTGATATTTCATTGACTTCTGGGAATCAGGTCCTTAGACTGTCAGACTTTCATCCAGATTAGTGGTCTTGTCTAAAACTACAGCCCACATCAACTGCTACTCAGAAGTTATAAATAGTATTTCACACACACAAAAATACCACTTATGCTTATGTGTGTATATTCCTACAACTGGTGTATGTTACACTATGTGGATATATAGTTAGCTGTAACTTATGGCAAACCGTAGGTTAATGAAAAATTTCAGTTGCTCATTTCAGGGTCGTCCCCCCCCCAAAAAAAATTGATATGTAAAAGGAATGAGTGAGTTTGGATTTGTTTCATTTTCACTGTACAGTAGTGGTGAGTTACCTTACAGAATATTTCATATATACGAGAGTATTGCAGATAAAATTTTACCAAACAGGTTCTCTTTGTATTTTTAGTGTATATTTTAAGTTTGTTTTCACATTATTCAGCAGAGTGAAAGTTACACTACACTAGCTTAATGCACAGCTTGAATTTTTTCTGCCCCCACCCCCAGTTTACATTTTTAAGTAAACTTACAAAATTTAAGATTAAGAATTTCTGTACTTGAACTGTTAACAGAAAAAATTGTTGATTTAATTTTTAGACTTACTTTTATTATATAGACTATAGTTTATTTTACATCTTTTTGTTGGTAAATTTTTTAAAGTTTTTTTTTTGTTGTTTTGTTTTGTTTTTTGTGAGGTGTGTGTGGGTCTGTGCATTTTGAGTGTAGGTGCCAGCAGAAGGCAGAGGAGTCAGACTCCTTGGAGCTGTCCCGTTCTACCTGCGGGTGCTGGGAATCAGTGATGGTCTTCTGCAAAATCATTAGGCACTTTTAACCACTGAGCTACTGCTCTAGCCCCCGTTGATAATATTTCATTAAGAAAAAAAGCACACAAAATATCAGCTGGGGCTACAGAGCGTGATTATTACAAAGAGGGGACATTACATATGGATTTGGGCCAAGTAATTCCACTGGAAGAGATTAATTTTTTCCTTGCTGTTTCCATGTGTCTTCACTTGTATGTTGTCTACCCTGTATATACTCTTTTGGGTTAACATTTCTCTGAAAAACCATTCCTCTCTGTCTGGTCCAGAATTTTGTTCAAATGGGCAGGCATGGTTGGACTTGGAGGTGTGATTCTTGAGTGAAAATACTGTCCTCTGTCATTTGCCATTCTTGGCTTCACTTAGATTAGGAGACACTGAAAGTAACTCCTATGATGTGACCTGTCGCTCTACAAAGCTCCCAGCAGTGCACACTCTGTAACTGCTGAGTCAGCGCTCTTGCTCCAGTTTGCATATAATAGCAGTTCAGAAGAGTTGGGAAAATTAGTACTCAAAGTGAATTTTATTGTTTGTTTATTTGTGTATGAGGGAGAAAATGGTATCAGTTATTTAAGTGTGGAATGTGTGTATGTGTGTGTGTGGTGTGGGCATATGTGTCTGGGTATATTTGAGGCCAGAGGATTTTTGGGTGTCCTTGTCTATCATTACCTTATTCCCTTGTGATATGTTCTCTCACTGAACCTGAAGATGGGCTGGCAGCCAGTAAGTCAGTCCCAGGGATCCTCATGTTTTTGCCTTTCCATAGAGCTGGGGTTACAGATACTCATTCACACAACTGTGCTCAGATTTTGAGTTCATATCCTTATGCAGCAAGTATGCTTGAACCAAATAATCTCTACAGCCCCACGAATTTTAAAGCCTATTTTTACATAGTAGCATAGTCAATAATGTAAAATTTGGCCCTTTCTTTCCGTACAAGTACATTGACTAGGAAGTTGAATCATTCACATAAAATAGTCATTTGTTTGGTTATGTTTCATTCATTAAATGTAGCTTAGTGGTAGCAGTAATAACGTTTGTCCAGTGCAGGAAGAGTATAGGATTTTGACTAGAAATATTGTCATTTTTCTTTATATTATAAATATGGAGAACTTACAACAGATTTTTTTGTTACTTCTCCTTCAGGATTCTCAGAAGGGTAGTAGATAGACATTGGATGAATAGTTAATTTATGGTTTTTCAAGACAAGGTTTCTCTGTAGCTTTTGGAACTTGTCCTGGAACTCTGTAGACCAGGCTGGCCTCAAACTTAATGAGATTCGCCTGCCTCTGCCTCCTGAGTGCTGGGATTAGAGGTGTTTGTTTGCCTGTCCTAAAATGAACCCAAAAGTATTAACACTAAGAATCATTGAGGTAAAATATGGTATGTAATTCATAGATGTATTATGGTTTGACAGTTGACTTTCTAATCATGAAAGTGATATAGGCCAATGATAGAAAATTTGATAAAATATCCATGCTTAAATTTCCAATAAGCTGGGAGGTGGTTTACTCCTTTAAATTCATAGCACTATTTTATGGTGGATCATGCCTTTAATCCCATTACTGGGAGGCAGAGGGCAGGTGGATCTCTGTGAGTTCAAGGCCAGCCTGCTCTACAGAACTAGTTCCAGGACAGGTCAGGCTGTTAAACAGAGAAACCCTGTCTTTGGAAAAAAAAAACAAAGAGAGAGTAAACAAAACAATTGCAATAATCTTACCACCTGGAAATAAAGAATATTAACATTTGGATGTGTTTCTTTAACGTTTCATATCCCTGTGTGATTTCATAGCCCAGTTGAGTCTTTTGTGTGTGTGTGTGTGGTTTTTTTTTTGAGACAGGGTTTCTCTGTGGCTTTAGAGGCTATCCTGGAAGTAGCCAGGCTGCTCTCAAACTCACAGAGATCCTCCTGCCTCTGCCCCCCCACCCCCGCTGGGATTAAAGGCTTGCACCATCACAGCCAGGCCCTGTACTCATTTTTAATAATGGTTTCTTACAGTGCATATGGGTAGATTTTGGAAAACATTTTGTCACTGGTACTTTATAATTCCCACATTTACTTTATTGTTCACCTACTGTCAGGAATTTTGACTGACTCTAGGAATTTTTTTTTTCTCTGTACAGAATGCAGCTTAGACTCTGCATAATCCATTCTAGAATTACTGAGCTGAATAGAGTTCGCGTATATTATATAATGACTATCAAGAGAGGTGGAAATATAGCTAAAACTTGTTGAATGCTAGTTCCAGGACAGGCTCCAGAGCTACAGAGAAACCATGTCTCAAAAAGCCCCCCCCATCATAAAAGTAGCAAAATTACAGTTTTAAAGTAGTAATGAGAAGTAATTTTGTAGTTGAGGGTCACCACAACATGAGGAACTGTATTAAAAAGAGTTATAGCATTAGGGAGGTTGAGAATTACTGTTCTATACCATCTTAGTGTTATCTGTTTTACAGGTGAGGGCTTGAGAGTTCAGTTTGCTTGAGGTTAGTGTGTAAATATGAGAACCAGGTTATAACTGGTCCTGTGTGAATGTGAATAGGAAGTATACACTTCAAGGTTGTTTGACATCTTTGAATCTTGGCCAGATACATCTTTGTTATTTATTAATAGGTTAAAAAATAGTAGTTGAGGTGGACTTTGGGGAGCCCCTGTCAAGGGCCCTACCTTGCCTGGGGAGTGGAGGGTGGATGGGATGGTGGAGGGTAGGTCGGGAGGGGAGGGAGAGGGAGAAGGGATTGACATGTGAAACAAGCTTGTTCCTAATTTGAACTAATAAAAAATTACAAAAAAGTAGTAGTTGAATATCTTTTGTTTATTATTAGTAAGGATAAAACTATGGGTAGATCCTGGGGAACTTTTAGTTTTGGAGCATTCAACATATGTGTTAGTTGTGTAGCTAAAATTTAAAGAGGCTGAGAGAGTAGTAGTTAGAGTGTGGGCTAAAACAGCAGGTCCACATTATAACTTGTACTGCCTCCTAAATTAGCCTCACTTTTCTGTATAAAATGAGAATACTAAAAGGACCTGCCTTACCATTTTGTGTGATAAAGTAAAGCTTAGAATTTAGTTAGCACACAGTTAACTATAATTATGTCAATAGTGAGTCATGATTTTACCAAAATTTGAATATTAAAATTCTGATATTTTTTTGTAGGTAGATTGAAGTTCTGCATACTTATTTAGTGCTGTGCTCTCCCTCCCTATTTTATACAAGCTCTAGCTTAGTATTTCTGAAAGCCCACAGAACCAATTTGTGAAGCACCCAAGAATGCAGTCTGAAGAATATAGGGTTGGTACCTCTGGGGTTCTGTATAGGAATGCTACTGGCTCTTGGGGTATGGCTTCAAGAGAGAGTTTTCAGTAGTCATTCCTGCACAATTAGATAAACACTCTATGCTATGTGTATAATACCCTAACATGTTTAAGTAAATGTTCATCAGTTCTAAAGCAGCATTTCTCAACCTGTGGGTCTTGACCCTTTTGAGGGTCAAGCAACCTTTTCACAGGGGTTCACCTAAGACCATCTGCATATCAGATATTTACTTTAAGATTCATAGCAGTAGTAAAATTAATTATGAAGTACCAGCGAAAATAATTTTATGGTTGGGAGTTACCACAATATGAGGAACTGTGTTAAAGGACCATAGCATTAGGAAGGTTGAGAACTACAGATCTAAAACTACTTACTATTTTGTTGTTGTTGTTGTATTTGTTTTAATTATCTCCTGTCTTCCTCATTTTTGGTATTGATTCTCAGATTTCCCAGTGCTCACCCAGACGGCTTTTTTTTTTTTTTTTTTTTTTTTTTTTTTTTTTTTTTTTGCCTTCATTGCTCATGTTTTCTAGGCTGTGGTGTACCGAAGAAAATTGAAAGACAGTGTCACTAACTTAGACCCATTTCATATGTGTGTCTAGCTAGTGCATTTCTCAACTTTCCTACTCAGCTGTTTTATTTTTATTTTATTTTATTTTATTGCCTGCATGTATGAGGGTGTTGAATCCCCTGAAACTGGAGTTACAGACAGCTGTGAGCTAGCATTGTAGGTGCTGGGAATTGAACCCAGTTCAATATTTTTAACTGTTAAGCCATCTCTCCAGCTTCAGAATTTTAATCACTGCACTTAAAACTGTTTATTAAGAATTCTCAGCTGGGCGTGGTGGCACATACCTTTAATCCTAGCACACAGGAGGCAGATGGAGGTGGATCTCTGAGAGTTCAGGCCAGCCTGGTCTCCAGAGTGAGTTCCAGGCCAATCAAGGCTGTTAAACAGAGAAACCCTGCCTCGAACCCCCCAAAGGAATTCTCTTACCTCTCTTCAAGAAACTAACAATTGTCCCCTCCCCAGGAAAACCAGTGTCAGGAGATAGAAGTTCTTCAGCAATCTTTCTATTCATTTACACTCTTGAACATGTATCATTACTCAGCTCTTGGCTTCTGTTGTGAGAAGCAAGAAACTTTTTCTTCTTCATTACCAATTTCATTTTGTTTTCATGGCCAAGATTCCTGATAGAATGATCTATATCTCTTTATTTAGGAGTTTAATTTTCTTTTAGGGGAAGCATCAAGTCTTTATGAATTGATTTTCATCAGTCTAGTTATACTAGTACACAACATAGAATAGGCAGTATTCAGTAAATGAAATAATACAATGTTCTTTCCTTAGTCCGTTTTTTTCACATAAAATGACACACTGAAGGACAGTTTTTCACAGATTCTAATTATAAGGAGTAAATCAGAGTATAAAACTTTCTAATAGTGGTGTAACTAGGATATTTTAAAGAAAGTTGCTAATTGTAGAGCCAGAATTTTCATTTAAAAAATGTTTAGAGTGTGCTGTAGGGTAGTCACAGTCACAGATTGTAGAGGACTGGAGGGCTTGCAGTAGAAGGGTATCCTCAGAGTTGTCCTCTATGGTCATTTAGAGCTGCTTCTCTATTGCCATTAGTAGGGGATTCATTTAAAAAGGTTAGCCATTGCCTTAACATCACTAATCACCAGCCTAATAAACAGGGCCATACTTGCCTAACTAGATAATAATAATAGGAAATTGAGAACTAGTCTTGTAGTTGTCTTAACTAGCCCATAGTTTTTGCTATTGGAAATTATGCCTTTTAATCTTTTAAAGCCAACTAAAATTGAAGTAATTAAGTAAAACTTGTTGATTTGGCTTGTATACATTTAAGACTTAGAATCTAGAGAAAGGGGGGAGGACATACTTTGTTTTTTAAATGAAAAATGTTACTGCTGAGCAAGTGAACAAAACTTCAAAGGGGATCTTTACCTTCTTTGGAAAACACAAGATTTCTTGGAGATATTCTTCTAAAACATCAAGGCAGCATCACCAAGAGGGATTCTTTAACACTCTGCTTGCAAGTTATTCTTTAAAGTAGCTCTTGATGAACTGTTAGCCTCTGATACCTATGTATCCTTTCTAAGTAATGAACATTGTTTTCCTCTTTATATCCACTTACTTTCCATCTCCAACAAAGAAAAGCCACTTTATGAGATTAGCACACTGCTAAGGGTGGAACACCTACTTTATTCTGGATTTTGTTTTAAATATTTTGACTGATCTCAAATCCAAAAAACAAGTTTTAGTTGACAGTCTTTTTCCTCATGCTTTAAATGTTCTTGAGAGTTCTGAGACATCCACTAATAGTATGTAATATTACATAAACACATAGAAAAGGGTAGAGTCATTTTCCATTAAACTACCAGAACTGTCCAGCCTTTGAACATTGATTGCTACATGGCATTGTCAAATATAGAAGTACTGGGTCATATTCATAGTTATCTGAGCATGCCTACATGCATGCAACTCATGGGACACAGGTTGATCTTGCGTGTTATACTACATACTTACATTGTTAAGTGTTTTTCTAGTTTGTGGAATAATACGCTTTCTTAATAGATATATATTGAAAAAACAATTCTAAAGTGGTTTAAATTATTGCCTAAATAGCTGGGTGGTGGTGGCACATGTCGTTAATCCTAGCACGTCAGAGGCAGAGGCATGCAGATCTCTGTGAGTTCCAAGACAGCCAGGACTACATAGAGAAACCCCGTCCCAAGACCCAAACCAAAATAAAATTATTGACTGGTGACAGATCTGAGAGCCATGGGGCTTAGTACAGTGTATTCGGCTCAATGCAGTGTATCTTAAGTATGTACTTAAAAAGACTATTCCTTGAAGTTAACATGTTTAATTACTTCTGAAAAATGAGAGTATACTAAAGTACTGAACACTGAAGGTTGTGTGTGTGTGTTTATTAACACGTGCATGTGTGTATGCATTCTTATGGAATGCTAGGGTCCAAGTTCTGTGTCTTCAGTTTCTTTTCCACTTTATTTTTTGAGACAGACTGTCTTGGTTAGGGCTACTATTGCTGTGATGAAATGCTGTGGCCAAAGCAATTGGGGGAGGAAAGGGTTTGTTTGACTTAAACTTTCATATCAGCGTTCATCATCAAAGGAAGTCAGAACAGGAACTCAAACAAAGCTGAGCATGACCCCGGAAGCAGGAGCTGATGAAGAAGCCATGGAGGGTTGCTCCTCATGATTTGCTCAGCCTACTTTTTTACAGAACCCAAGACCACCACCAGCCCAGGGATAGTACCCAGAGTGGGCTGGGCCCTCCCACATCAAACATGCCTACCACCCGATTTTATGGCGATATTTTCTCAACTGAGGATCCCTCCTCTCTGATGACTCTATCTTATATCAGGTTGACATAAAATAGCCAGTACACAGGCACTCTCACTGAACCTGGAGCTCATTGACTAAGCTGTATTGATTGTCCAGAGAGCTCCAGAGATACTTATGTCTCTACTGTCCTAGTACTGGGGTTCAGGTATGCATCACAATGCACAGAATTTTTTACATGGGTGCTGGGGACCCAGACTTAGGTCCTCATACATTTTATGGACTGAGTCATCTCCCTAGTTCCTAATTTTAAAAAGCTAGGTAGGACTGCTTTAGTAACTGTAACAGCAGACCATAGACTGGCCAACTTATAAAGAACAAATACTTATTTTCTCATATTTTGGGGGCTGGAAAGACCACGATCATGATATTCCCAAATTCAGTTACCTGGCAGTCTGTTCATTGTTCCCAAGATGACACTTTGATGCTACATACTCCAGACAATAGGAATACTTTTCCTCTTTTGGCCAAAAGCAAAGGGCCAAGGCAGTTAACTCCCTTCATCAAGCCCTTTTATAAGGTTACCTAATTCTACCCATGAAGGATCCTCCCTTATAACCTATATCTTGTAGGCTTCAGTTCTTAGTATTGGCATATTCAGCAAAGTAGGAGCTTTGGAGCAGACACACATACTCAAACCATAACAAGAACTTTAGAGAAAATTGGCTATTAATTTAACAGATGAGGAAATTGGAGACTAGACAAGGTGATTTCACCTAGGAATTTGCACCTTATTTGAATTATGGAAAAACAACTACTAACATCTGATTTTGTTGTTGTTGTTGGTGTTAAAAGATTGTTTCTGACCGGGTGTTGGTGGCACACACCTTTAATCCCAGCACTCGGGAGGCAGAGGCTGGCAGATCTCTGTGAGTTCGAGGCCAGCCTGGTCTCCAGAGTGAGTGCCAGGATAGGCTCCAAAGCTACAAAGAGAAACCCTGTCTCAAAAACCAAAAACAACACAAACAAAAAAAGATTGTTTCGGTGGAGCAGACTGATTCATGTGTAGCCATAGTAATTCATTGTTAATACTGGCCTTAATTATGAATTTCTAGTATGGAGAGGCTTGATAATTTGAGTTGACATGATGCAATGGAGAGACGCTTGGGCTCCTTCATTGTTCTAACTAGTTTTGTGGTCTTTGATAAGCCACTTAGTCTGTTTCTTATTTTGTAAAATGAAGAGGTTTTTACTTGGGGTTTGCCTTAGGCAAATTCTAGCTCTTTTTCTATGTAAATCTAGGAAATAATGCTTATGTGTGTTATGATAAATCTTTCCACCAAAAGCTGCCAGAGCCCTACCGCCCTGGCAGTCTCCACCAGCTGCCTGAGTTCTGCCCGCCAAGTTAGGGCCCCAATTAATGCACAGAGTCTTATATTAGGTACAAATGCTGCTTGGCCAATGACTAGATTTCTCATCTGTTAGCTCAGTCTTAATGATCATAAATCTATATATTTTATAAGACTTATCAGATGCCTTCCATTGGCGTCCGCCCTTGCCAGTGGATCACATGGCAAATCTGGAAGAAGAGAGGGCCCACTTCCTTCTTCCCTTGTTTATGTATGAGTCTCCCTACTATGTCATTTCCTGCCTGGATCATCACTTCTTTACTACATTTCCCAGAATCCTCTTTGACTCCTAATCCTATCTAACTTGCTGCCTCATTGGCCAAACAGTACTTTATTCAACAATCAATAAGATGAACATACACAGAGGTACATTCCCCATCATATGTGCTCTTGTAATTTGTGTAAAACATTTGTCACACATTTCAGACATTTTTATTTAACTTTTCAGAATTCAGTTTTTCTCAAAAGTGGAAATGCTGTATTCCACTGATGGAGGCTAAATTTTTGTATGAAGCAATGGGGAAATTAGCAAAGTTCTTGCATGCTTCTTTTTGTGAACTGACCATTTTAGGAAAGGTTAAGTATAAATGTATGCGGTGGGTCTTTTGCTGTCATAACTGATTACAGTTAGGTCTATTCAAAGACCAAGCTAATAGTAGTGGCAAATTACACTTTCATTTGTTTCTCCCTTTGGCTTATGTATAATTGATTTTCCAGTATGGCTACAATTTGTTGTTGTCTTACAGTTTATAGAGATTTTCTTTGGAAAGGCTGTTTTATTTATTTAAAAAGCTAGTCATTTCAACTAAAGGGGAAAATGATAATGGTAATGTCATTGTTATGACTAATTTTTTATTATAGAAGTATGAATTTAAGTCATGCATTCATTTATTTTTTTCTAACAGCTACTTTGAGGTTCTGTTTTTTTCTGTATCAACTATGAAAAGAAGACCATCGATGAGATACTGGCCTGCTTTGTGCTTTAGTGGGAAGACAGTCTATTCATCCGAGGCGTCTTTATTAAATCTCTACTGACTGTACTTGTAGTCCATAAAGAGTGCATTGACTATTCGTATAACACTTATATTGCATAAATATTAAAGTAATGTAGAAATGACTTAAAAGTATTGGGAGGGTGTATTACACAATTTTAGGTAAGAGGCCTGAACATTATCCAATTTTAGTAAACCCATGGTTTCTGGAATCAGTCTTCCATAGATGCTAGGGATGGAATGAATGTCTTTACATGATTGCCTCCTGCTGTGGTCACATTGGATTATGGATATGTTCCTCATATATGAAAACATCAAAAGAATATAATTGAAGTAGAATTAAATAGTAAGATCTATAAACAAATGGGCTTTGATAGATTAATCTAGAAGCATAATCTTCTGTTTTTGAAAAGTAAGTTCCAAATTTTCCAGATGTTCAGCATGATACCTGAGCACTCATGTGCTAAAGGTTGAAATCCTGAGCATAATTGAACCTCCAATGATTCAACTATTTTAATTATAAGTGTAGTTGTCCTATAAGTTAATATTAGAGGGCAGTTGGCTGTAGATAGGCTTATTTTGTGCTTTCATGGAATTGTCCCAGGCTGCTGTGCTTTGATTGATGATTTTTTTTCTTCATGACACAAGTTATTGAGGTGATTTTCTTTTGTTTTTAATTTTTGCTTGGTAGCCACACTTTTATTTCCAAATGGTCTCTATTGAAAAAGAAAGCATTTAAGCAAACATCATTGATTTTATACTCAGTCACTAAGCAGTGCTCTCTTGTTCCGTAAAGGAAGAAACAAATTTACATTTATTAAGCAAATGCTGTGTTCTATGTGCTTTCATAAATGTTCTTAATTGCCATTCAGTACATCATCTCTTTTCTTCACCACAAACAGATGAGGAAAGCCAAGTTTGGAAATTTTAATAACTTGTTTAATCAGTGTCTTTCCACTATGCTGTTTCCCTCAAAGCTTGGCTCTTTGTCTAATTTTGATGGTAGACATTATTTAAGAGATTAGTACTAGAAAATGAGGTTATTGCTAATATTATATATCATTGAATCCTGTCATCAAGTAAGATCCTTTATTAATATTAGCTAATGTCAGCTAGTCATCATGCCATGTGTATATTATATATTATTGGGCATACAATAACAAAGGAGAGACCACCTTACTAGTCAGGTGTTTGTAGCCTAAGTGGGAGGTGCCTTGGTAATTAATTAATGCTTCCGTTGTAAATGGTAAGATTACTGTGATTCCTCAGAAAAGTATACTAAGGAAGCCTAGTTGAGGCTAAAGCTTAGAACTAAGCTCCAACATTTTCCCATGTCTATACATATATGTATATATTATATTTTAGATATGTCACTCTGAATTGCTTGGAATTTGGGTACACACACACACACACACACACACACACACACACACACACACACACACACCCACCCACCCACCCCCGCTGCAAATCTCTGGTAGAATATTATTCATAAGAGACTGAAAACTTCTTGTACTTTGTGCATAGTGGCTACAAAGAATACAGTTCTCTTCTTCTTAGTTTTAACTTGTTTCATGTTGTAGTTCTACCCAAGCTTTTAATAATTGCAGCACCTTCAAGATGTCTAAGTATATAGGCAGACATCTTTCCAAACCAGGCCTTTGGAGGTTATGCCATTTGAAATAATATAGATGAGCATTACAGTTTTTGTTTTTTGAGACAGGGTTTCTCTGTGCAGCAGCCCTAGATATTGTGGAACCAAGCTGGCCTCAGACTCAGAGGATCTGAGTGCTGGGATTAAAGGCATATGCCTCCCCTGCCCAGCCAGCATTACAGTTTTTTCTTTTTTAAGACAGTAATTTTTATTGCTGTTGCCTAATGAGGGAAATATAAACTATTTGAGAATAATTATATATCTAATTACATCTTTCCTTTAAATATAAGCTTTTCTTTCTTGTTAAAGGAATATATTTTCTGTAGCTTGAACTTCTTGGGCGGGATACTAGATGTATTTGTAATCACATAGCAGACATTAAGTAGAATACTCTGTGTGTGTGTGTGTGTGTGTGTGTGTGTGTGTGTGTGTTTGCATGCCTTTGTTGTGAAAAACTCATGAGTTTATTTGTAGTTATAGCAAACGTAAGCACATGTTATCAATGGGACAACTAAAATTCTCAGATAGTTTAGATTGTTACTTTAAAAGATTTTTTTAATGTACATAGGATAGAACCTTAAGATTTTTTTCTCATCCTGTGTAAAGTGTAGTATGTTTCTATAGTTGATGAAATAAGTGTTGAGTGAAAGATAAAACTTATTGGTAAATTTTTTTTTACCAGGATTGATGTGCTTAGTGCCAGAACCAAATCATGGAGGAATCTATATTGACTGCCTGTTTCCTTTGTTTTATTGTTCTTATGATGCTTTCCTGAATGGCTTATTCAGTCCACTAGTTCTTCCCAGCTAATACTTAATAATGAAAGTACTGCTTAAGCAGATTTCTGGAGTCTTTGATAATGGGTAAGATAAACAAGTAAATATGAAAATAGTGCCTGATAGGCAATTTTAGAGCCTGTTGTTTGTCCCTTACTATTCCTTATTTTCATTTTAAAAACATTTGAATATTTGAAAAATTAGATTGATTGCTGCAGATAAGCACATTTAATGTTTTTCCATTATCCTTGTGCCTACTACTGGTTCACATTTTCAAAATTCATTAGTGTAATAGTGGGTAAAGCAACCTTCATTTGTCAGTCATTGGTTTAATGTCACTAAAGGGACATTGAAGAAAAAGACAAGTCTCTCGGGATTCTCGTGGTCCAGTGGAAGAAATGGGACGAAATAATAGGCACAACGAAATATGGGATTGTAGTGATAGACAGACCCTAAATGTTAGGAATGATCTGAAGAAGAATAAAGAATTTTGGTGTGGCCAGGGAGAAAATCCGAGAGAGTATGGTACCTGAACTGGGTTCAGAATCATGTAAGAATCAGATCCAAAAAAGGGGAGTAAGGACAGTGAAAAGGCTCAGTGGTTAAAGGCTTCTGCTGCCAAGCCTCATGACCTGAGTTCAGTCCCTGGGATCCACGTGGTAGGAGAGAGCTGATTCCTGCAAGTTAGTTGTCCTCTGATTACACACATGCTGTGATACTCATTCCTACCCTCCAGACATGCACACACAAACAAAATAAGTAAAGTGTAAACAAACAAAACCCATTGGCTAGGAGGTAGATGGAGGAGGTTCTGTGACTGGAAATACATTGAGAAACCCTAAGTGGATCTTGAAGATGTGTCTGTCCCTTTTAAGGCACTTCTCCATCCTCCTCGCCCCCCCCATAAGGGTTTTGAAAAGAAAGAATGTAAGATAAATTTTATGCTTCTGGTTTGTAAAATTCAGTGACTTACAATGCTAAAACTGAATAAAGAGGATGATTTGGACATGTGTGTAGTGGTGACTTTACTTTGAATGTGTACATGGTTACATCTGTTTCTGGAGCTGGTTGGAGATAATGCAGCAGGTAGTTGAGTACAGGAGTTTTAGGCTTCAGGGCAAAATCTGAGCAGGCAATCTGGATTTGGGAGCCACATGATTTTATTAAGGTAAAAATATTAAGTCATGTGAGACAAAACTAAACCCAGATTGAGAATTCTGATTAAAAACTAAGTACTTGCCCTCCAGAAAAGAAGTGCATACCAGTTATTTTCGCAAAATAATGGATATAGTTCAGGAAATTTTAGACTTCTTGCGAACAATCTAGAATCTGAACCCTATGTATGGATAGGAATTATAGCCTTAATGAAGAGTAAAGGTGTATGAGGGACCCATTATAGAGAGTGACAAGAGCCAAGGAGAGTAAAGGGGATGAAAATTACTTAAATGTCTGATAAATGTTGAGACAAAAAAGGTATAGAGAAAAATGCTTTTGAAATAAAGCTCCTTTACACTGATAGACATTTTGCATAGATTTGCTCTTAAGGACTTTTGTCTTAGCTCTTACCTGTTTATATACAGAGGGTTTGAAAGCTATTTCTGAATTTTGTTTGAAGAAAACATGAGAATTCAGGAGATTCTATCAGGAAACAATACTGTGCCCAAGAATGAATCATGCCAAATTTGCTGACATTCTCATTTACTTTTTACGACAGTCTTTGAAATAAGTAATGTTCTTAGATGTGTTTTTGAAATGAGAAAATCAAGTTCTAAAGGAGTTAAAGGATTTGTTTAAGGTCTTATGGCTTGACAGTGAGAAAACCATGATACAAATCAGATGCGCCTCTCCCCCCAACACACCTATGTTCTTTACTAGTGTAGCATACTGTGTTTGTAGAGATAATCAATGTCTTGTCTGATTTACATGTGCAATGGGAGGTGAGTCCAGTGGTTTGAATACAGTAGTATCTGGTGATTTGGGGTAAGCTATGTAATTTATTTGTGTTTATTTTTGCTTAATTGATTGTTAATATTTTTGCCGTAGTAATCACTACAAGTAACATGTTTGTCCTCTGGCTCTAATCATCACTCTACCTAAGAAAAATTCTAGTTACTGACCTGAGTAGATAAATAGAATACAAAAGGGCTTGGTCAAATATTAGCAGAAGGATTGTTCAGTCAGCAACTACAAATACCTGTTATGTGCCAAGTATTATTTAGGGTCTATTTCAAACATTTTTACCTCCATGAAGCTAACGTGAAGAAGAAAAATAGTAGGGGTAGATACGGGGGCCAGTAGTGAGTGGAGGCTGGTATTGTAAATAGGATGGGCACTTAACAGTTCATTGTCAGCTGGCAGGGTTGAGACATTCAGATATGTCTGAGGGAAAAACATTACAGATAGAGAGAGAAAGAAACACAAAAACTAAAATGAGTTTATTTATGTATTCCAAAGAATAATTGGGAAGTAGGTGTGCACAGAGTACAGTGAACACGGGGGAAAGGATGAAGTTGAGATGAATGGGGTCAAGTAAGGCTTTGTCGGAGAACCTTGCAAGCTTTTGACTTTAACTCCAGGGGGTATGAAAAGTCATTTAAGGGTTGTGAACAGCTAAGTGACATGATTTGATTTATGTTTTCAGGAGATCACTTTCTGGAGGCAGGCCAAGAATTGTGAAGTAGCTGTTAGAACTGTCTGAGAGATGGTGGTTGGTTTTTTGATTTGGTTTTTTTATTTTTTGTTGTTGGTGGGTTTTTTTTTTTATTTTGTTTTGTTTTTTGTTTTTGTTTTTTTTTGTTTTTTTTTTTTTTTTTTTTTTTTTTTTTTTTTTGAGACGGTTTCTCTGTAGCTTTGGAGCTCACTTTGTAGACCAGGCTGGCCTCAAACTCACATCGATCTACCTGGCTGAAATGGTGGGTTTTTTTTTTTTTATTTTTTTTTTTATTGTTGTTGTTGGGGTTTTTTTTTGGTTTTTCGAGACAGGGTTTCTCTATGTTGCTTTGGAGGTTGTCCTGTAACTCCGCTCTGTAGACCAGCCTGGCCTTGAGGCCTTGAACTCACAGAGATCCTCCTGCCTCTGCCTCCTGAGTGCTGGGATTAAAGGCATGTGCATGTGCCACCAACACCTGGCTGAAGTGGTGGTTTTACCATGACTGTATTTATTAATGGAACTGTTGTGAAGGGGTGTTAAGATAAATCTTTCCGCCAAAAGCCACTGAGCCCCATCGCCATATGTGCACTTTATGCCAGCCGCCTGCCCGTGTTAGGGCGCAAATGAATATATAGAAACTTGTATTAGGTTCAAATGCTGCTTAGCCAATGACTAGGATTCCTCATCTGTTAGCTCAGTCTTAGCTGTCATAAACCTATATATTTTATAAGACTTATTGGTCGCCTTATTGGTGTCCCTCCTTGCCGGTGGCTCACATCCCACCGCTGGAGGAGGCGAAGGGAAAAAGGGACACGTCCTATTTCTCCGTCTCAAAATATGAGTCTCCTTGCTATGTCACTTCTGGCCTGGATCACCACTTCTCTACTACATTTCCCAGAATCCTCTTTGACTCCTAGTCCTGTCTAACTTGCTGTTTCATTGGCCAAACAGAACTTTATTAAACAATCAGTAAGATACACATACACAGAAGTACTTCCCCCATCAAAGGGGTTTTACTCTCTGATTGTATTTTGAAAGTAGGGAACAAGATTTATATTTTGAGTTGGAATTGAAGTGAGGGATTGAAGTGAGGGAATAGCCAAAGATGATGACATTTGCACTTAGCACCTGGAAGAAAGAAGTAGACATTTTTTCAGTTGGAAAAGACTGCAGGGCTCAAGTAGAGTGTGGGAAAGATTCGGACTTGTCTTTGAAACTTGATGAGTTTGAGTTGCTTATTAGGCAGCTAACATACCACTAGTGTACAACAGACAGGTCAGGATAGGATATAGGGTATTTGAGAGTAAGTCATAGAAAGAAATGAGATCTCTAGAATGTGAGTGTAGGTAAGAATCAGAAGCAAACCAGATGGTGGTAGAAAGCAGTGAAACGGGAAGAAAAATACGTGACTATAGTGCTTGGAAGGCAAGTTAAATTTTTGTTTTAAACAGTAGAATTGGTGAGCTCTTTCAAAATACTGCTAGATAAGTCTAGTAAAATGAGACCTGGAACTTTAACCATTAGATTTATGAACATAGAAGTCACTGACTTTCACATTTAGTTCTAGTGAAATGGTAGAGATAAAAATTATATTGTTGTGGACTAAAGATATAATGGGAAAATGGAACTTGGAAACACTGAATAGGAAGGACCATTCCAATCCTTTGCTATTTAAATATTTCATTGTAAATGGAAATAACTTATGACAGGCCTGTGAAGATTTGTGTTTAAGATGGAAAATAGGAATGTAAATAGGAATGATTTAGTAGACAGAAAATCAGTGGTGTTGAGAAAAGTGATTGTCAAAAAAGAGATCCTTTAGTAGTTGACTGGGCATGGAAGACTTCATTCTGTATGCAGTTTGCTTAGACTTTCTGTTAAAATGCAGGTTGTTTTCTGTAGGCCTGGGGTGGAGCCAGGCATCATATATTTGTGGTATTTACTTCTGGTTCCTGTACTATACTTGTAGTGTAAGAATTAGCAGATTATTTTGGCATAGAACCAAAAATGTTGGTGGATATGGTCAGTTTGTATAGTGCCTCCTAGTTGTTTCTATTTTTCCATGCAACCGGAAGCATTTGAGTGACGATATGGTGTAAAAATCATCTAGAAAAGTATAATCAGTATACTAGAAAATTGGACTTACAGGGTTACAGGAAGGTCAGTTGAACTTGTAGTCGGTATGAATTTAAACAGGTCAAATATAAGTAATATGTTATTTTTAACTACATGGCTTCATGTGAAGGAGTAGGTGGGCTGTTGGAATTTAGCATGGCAAATTTATCAGGGAGCAAGGGAAGGTTAATAACAAGTTATTAACTTGTTAATACTTAAATCGTGACTTTAGAGTAGAGTGTTTTGGTATACTAGAATGTTTATTGGCTCAAGCAACTTCAGTTGTATCTCTTATTTTGCTAAAATACAATAGTTGTTAATATAAATCATATAGGTTTGTAATCATTGTCAAAATAGTTATGATATGAACAAATATAGAAATATTCTCAACCTTTTTTCCCCTTCTCTCTCTTGGATATTGCAGATGACCATGGATGAAAAATACGTAAACAGCATTTGGGACCTTCTGAAAAATGCAATTCAAGAAATCCAGCGTAAGAATAACAGTGGTCTTAGTTTTGAGGAGCTCTATAGAAATGCATATACAATGGTTTTGCATAAACATGGAGAAAAGCTCTACACTGGACTAAGAGAAGTTGTTACTGAACATCTCATAAATAAGGTACCCAATTTAAAGGACTGTTGCTAATAAAATTCTGATTATAGAAAATCCTTATACCCTGTTGTATTTTGACCAGAACATTCTTTTCAAGGCTACAGGAAGCCTATATTTAACATGTCACTGTATTGTAAAACCTTACGGAAACCTGTTGGCTGAATCACAGTTTATGGTAGTAGAGAAGAGAGGAAGAATATATAAAAATGAAGAAAACATTCAATTACAAATGCTTATTTATTAAATGTTGATTATAGATGATTCTTTTTAAAAATATTTCAACTAGCCATTTTAGCTTTTTCTTCTGTATATTTGAAAATCAGAAAACTTATTTTTAAATATTTTTAAATATTCTAAGACTTTCATTAATGAAGTAGACTATTCATTTTAGCTAAGTTTTTTGGTAAATATGAAATCTTTAAAGATAAATTAGTGGTTAACATTGTAAAGTGTTTTCATTGAACAAGACTGCAAAAAAACCTAAATTCATTTATGAAATACCCTTACTACAATATCTTGCTTTAAGACATATGGGGGGAGTGTAGAAATGTTTTGTAAATAGTAAAATGAACTCGTATTTCTAACCTATACATTTTGCCACATTTTTTGCAAGTCATTCTATTACTAATTTTTATGTATTGTAATTGTTATTGAGCAGTTAGAGAATAAGGTTTACCTTCATATACCCTAAATTTTTTGGTAACAGTTCTCCTGTGAATACAGAAGTTCTCTTACATAACTGAAGAGGCGTGAAGAAAACCTGACAGTTTAACATTAGTGTAGTACCATGCTATCATCCATATTCAGATCTACTTGTTGTCCTATGTAGCAGTGATGTCCTCTATAGTAATCTTTTTCTGATCCACGATCCAATCCAGGATCACACATTTGAGTTCCTTAGACTTTCGTCTGCCTGCACATTGGCAATTTTGAAAGTTGTAGGTCAGTGATTTATAGATTGTCCCTCAGTTTTTGGTTTGTCTGATTGTTTCCTCATGACTAGTTTCAGGTTGTGCATTTTTGGCAGGAATAATACATAAGTGATGTTGTGTCCTCAGTGCATCACATCAGGAGGCACATGCTGTCAGTTTATCCCATTATTGGTGATGTTAACTTTGATCACTTGGTGTCCGCCAGATTTCTTCACTGTAAAGGTACCATTTTTCCCTTTGTAATTCCTAAGTAATCTGTTCAGTGATATTTTGATACTGTATGAATGTCCTATTCTTATAGAAGCTTCTGTGTGGTGGTTTCAGCGTTCATTGACGGTTCTTTGATGAGTCATCATTTTAGGGTTGCAGAATGGCTTTCTCTTCCTGTCCATCTTCAAGAATTTCTTTCTCTGGAAGGTGGGGTGGAGAGATTACATGAGCTAGGTACTTCAGTATTTCATGACGTTAATAAGATTGTTTTCATGCAGTCAGATTTTTGTTAAATACCTGTGCTTTTTTTTTTTTCAATAAAAAATGCACTTAGGTGTACATATAGTATATGCCATCCCTGTCTAGGGTTGTTTTTACTTTGATGTGAGAGATGGTACACTTTCAGTGATAGTGTGAAACCCTATACATTAAGTGGCAAATGAGTTGTGTAGGTGTTAATAGTAGCTTAGGTATTATGTGAAAGAAAAGTTAACTTGACTTATAAGATTTCCTGAGAAAGGAGAAAATTTAATGCAGTCTTTAAAAGAAAGATTGAGAGATGTATCCAAACGCTGTGGGAAGCACTCCAGTATAGCAAGTAGGATATAGTTTTAAAAAGGAACAACTGGTTACTCTTAGGGAAAAGGGGGATGCTAACTAAGGAACATAAATTTGGGAGTATTGAATTATTATATAGCAAAGAGCATTGGAAAAGATTAAGAAAATTTTACTGTTTTACTAAGGAATTTAAACAGTGGTAGAGTTTAAAAGGTACAAATGGGTGACAGTATAACAATAGAGATTGCTAATATTGAGGATGAGATATGAAATGTAGAATTGGGTGGGTGTTTATTAGAATCAGAAGAAAATCTTGAAAAATCTGAGTAAAAGGATAGACTAGAAAAGAGAGAATGTTAGAGATTTGGAAATAAGGCAGGCAAAATTAGTTATCTCAGATTGTGGTGCACTCAATAGGAGTCCAGTAATGTCAGAATAAAAAGTGATTTGCAGCAGATAAAGGATGGGGTAAGTTTTGTTTTAGTTTATATTGACAGTTTTTATCATTGGAAAATACCTTAGAAGTCATTTTACATGTGAGTCATAAGACCCTCAAATACAAGTATGTGTTTGTAGATACACTTGAAAACTCAGAATTAGTCCTGGAGATTTGTTATTTGATAGAATGTCCTGAGGAATAAGCATAAGGTTTCAGAGAATGAAGTGACCAGAGTCAAGGGATAAATGTTGAGGAGGAAACTGATGGGGATAAGGAAGATTAATTCCAGAAGTTTAGACATTCCGGGAAAGAGGAAAGATGAGTGTTTGCTTAAAAGTATTGAAGGGTGGAGGATTCGAACACTTGAGTTTTTAGATGTGGGATCAAGAATGATGGAGAAATAAATTAAGACAGTTCTGTTCACATTTGTCAGGGAATAATGACAGTAATGATCATTACTTTTTTGTATGTTAGTCCCAGCCCTAGTCAGTGGGGCTTTCAGGTTAGTTGAATGTAATAATTTAATAATCTGGGGTTTTTTTTTTTTTTTTTTTTTTTTTTTGGAAATGAGAAAAGATATGTGGTCCTTGTGAAGACTATACTAGGGAATTGGTGAAGGGTTTTGGTGGGAGTTAGTTAAAAGGTGCAATTTGTAATATTACTATTATTTTAAACAATGCTTTGTAACTTGGTCACAGACTCAAAAAAAAATCTACAGTCGTATGTTTTGAAAATTGGTTCATGGAAAAAGTAAGGAGAAGTGAGAGTATGAGGGTATGAGGTCACTGTTTAAGTGAATAATTTTTGGACTCTGAAATGTGATTAAGTACATAGTGAAGTCATTAGAATAAACCTCCATGAGGAATGTATTGTCTGTAGACTATTTCCTATTAGGAAACTTTGACCAAAGAACTTACCGAGATGCTTGAGAACACAGCAGAACATGGGGCATGAGACCTTTGTGCATCCCTTAAGAAAAATTCCGTCTTAGTAAGCGTGAAAATTTCTCACAGCTTTGTTCTCTCCCCTGTCTAAATAATTTTGAAAGCATGGCTGAAAAAAATATTCTTGATGCTTTCTGTATTTAAGAAGTTTTATATACCAATTTGTGAGTACCTCAGAAGCATCCTATGGTTTGTCATGACAGAATTCAACATACCAGGTATTTATTTGGCAGGCTCTGAGTTGGGTATAAAGAATATATTAAACAGACATATCTGATCTCCACTCATGGAATGAGTATGTTTAGTTAAAAAATACAACATGATAGAGGAAGAGTAATGAGAATAGATGCATGAGTCAAGTTAGGACTATTTGAGGATGTGGTGATGTTTGAACTGGAACTTAAAGAATGAGCAGGCTCTCAAAAGAAGAGAGTGTTGAAGAGCATGTTGGCCAAAGAGAATGCCTGAATGTCACGTTTTTCTTTTAGAACACCAGATAGTATTTTTGTTTTTGTGAGCCAGTCTCTGTCACACTCCTTAGCTCTTCTCCTAAGGCACAAAGCATCAGGTATCATATGTAGCAAATGCTTATTGGTGGGATTCCAGTGAGGCTTTGGTTTATAGGCAGCAGAACATTGTTTATCAACTCCTAGAGTAAAGATACAATCTTCTGTGAAGATGTCTTGGTGGTAGTTGCTAGGAACAGGGAATGAAGTTGGAGAGAGTCACAAGCCACTGTGCCAGGTCTTGAAGCTGTGACAAAATGGCTTGGTTCTCAATTATATACATGTTAGAGCCAATTGCAGTTTTAGAAAAATGGCAACATGCTGTTGTGTAGGTTATTAAAATCCTACTTGGGCTGTTTGGAAAATTAAGAGGTTTTAGGAGTTGAAATGAAGAGGACTAGAACAAAGTAATCTGAAGTTGATTTATACCAATGATGATAATAATACACACTAATATATTAAGAGTTACAGAGCACAGTTGTGAGATACACAGTATCTTGAATGTGGAAGGAATGTTACCTGCTGATGGTTGGTGTGCAAGGAATTTAGAAATCCTGAAAGTCAGCTTTTCTTTGTGCTTAGAAATAGAATAGTGATCTTTAGTTTTGCCAATTGTAGATAGGGTAAGGATGAAGTCAGTTTCCTTAGATGCTTCCTGTTTGGGATGCTAAATGTAACTGACAAGTCTCTCGTGTTGTCCTGCAGTAAGGAAAGTATCCTGCCTTCTGGGTACCTCTTTAATAAGTAACTTCGATGTAGCTGCAGTGGGGACAGCACTAAGTAGAAAAGAGATGCACTGAAAAGCCTGCTTCTGCTGCTAATCATTTTGAACAAATGAACCTGAGCTTAGAATGTATACTTTCTTAATCTTAACTGTTCAGTTATAAAGATTGTATGATAAATCTAGGGTTTTGTTGTTTGTTTCTATTTTTCTTTAAAAAATTTTACCCTTTTAATAATTTATTTTTGTACTTATTTATTGAGACAGAGTTTGACTATATAACCATGGCTGGTTTGGAACTCAATGTGTAGAAGAGATTGTACTTAAACTCACAGAGATCCACCTGCCTCTGGCTCCATTTCTTTCTCTGCCTCCTAAGTGCTGGGATTAAAGGCATGTGTCCGCCATGCTGGGTTGTTTGTTTGTTTTGACAGGGAGTCACCCTGTGTAACCCATGTTGGCCTCAGACTGGCTATCTTAAGCCTCCCGTGTTAGTACAGTAGACATTGGGGACATTTAGGTTATTAAGACTTGGAAACACACAATTTGTGATGCTTACTGTTTATGTCTGAACCAAGAAGAAACTAGTTTTGATGAGACTTTATTATTGTCTGTTATTAATACTCAACATGTTTTCTTGGGTTTGGTTTATTATTGATACTAATATTTTCATTAATACCCAATAATATTAGTTGAATAATGTATTTTATGAATGAACTTATGAATTCTTTGGATTGGTTATAGCTAAAGAAAAAAAGTGTTCACTTTTAAAATCTAGAAGATTCTTAACTCCAGTGGGATTTCGGGATCTTTTTATCCAAGCAACTTGCTCTTTGAATGCTATTTTACTTTGATTGAATGGGAAGAACGGAGAATATAAGAGGGGACTGATCATGCTCATTTTCATCATTCAGAAAACTGTTCATTGAGGACCTCATATGTTCTAGGCCCTGGTTCAGGCAGTTATAGTCTGTCAAGCAAAACTTCTTTGCCTTTGTGTGCTTTAGAGGTTCTAGTTCACATAATTGGCTGTAGATCTGACCTCTTTGATGCTTCCGTTTACAGATAAGGAAATTGGAATGGTGAAGAGGCCATAGTTAACAAGTATTTTGAATTGCTTTGGAAATGCAAAATCTTACTTGTAGAATAAATAGCTTGTTTCCATTTTTTTTTTTTTTATAATTTGTTACCCTGTGTGGTAAAAAAAAATTGTATCTGTAAACCAATTCTCAGTGTCTTGATTCTTCTCACATTTTTGAAGAGAGAAGAACTGTATTAAATCTATATAGGCGATTTAGGGCATTTTTATGTGAGAGTACTAGTGGAAATGAAGTTGGTAACTTAAGCTTTGAAGTGTTTTGTAGGTCAGTTGAGAAGACTCCTGTATTAAAACTTTGAGTCTTCCTGTCTGTCTTAGGCAAATGTAAAACAGTGTAGAAATAAATTTTAATTGCATTCATGATTAAAATACAGTGATAGAAACTATTTTTTCCCCACTGTGTATTTCCCATCTTATTTTTTTTTGAGTTTTTTTTTTATTAGTTCAAATTAGGAACAAGCTTGCTTCAGATGTCAATCCCTTCTCCTTCCCCTCCCCCCCAGAATCCCACCTGCCCCTAGCCATCCCCCCTCCACTCCCCAGGCAGGGTAAGGCCCTCAAAAGAGGCTCCTCAAAGTCTACCACATTACGGTGATAGCAACTCTTGAGAGGACTACTGGTAAGAACAATGAGGGAAAGCTTTCCATTAGCTGGTCATTACCTTGTTTTCATTAGTTTTAGTTCAGACACACAGATTCTAAGTTTTTCCTGTTTTTTTCTCAGCCAGCCTAAAATGAGACAGGGTACCTTTCAACAAGAAGCTTTAATGGGATAGTCAGAATTGAAGGAAAAATTATGTTGCCTGGGGAATTCAAGACATGATACAAAAAGAAAATCAATTCTGGGCAGCCCTTAAAGGATTATTAAAGATTTAACGTGAGAGCAAAGACGAAATAACACTTGGAATAGGAAAATACTACATTTGAAAGAAGTTAGGTCTGCATTTGCTCAGTGTGTAGGTGGCTGGAGTAGGAGAGGTCTTCAGAGGCATCTGAGGCACTGAGGATGTGGGGTGGACTCTGGAGAACCTATTTTGTTTGATACTGGAGTTGCTTAAGGTGGTAATAGGAATCAGAGGAAAGGCTGCCTGCTAGGCAGTAAAGTCTCTGATCCATTGCATGGTGCTAGTAACCTGAGCACAGAAAGGTGATGATTGGAGCTAGGGTAAGAAAGGGGATTATTAGAGAATGGAGTAGAGTAACTGTTGGATATGAGACACATAAGAAGTTGAATAGCTACTGCTTTGAAGGATTCTGGAAAAGAGCTGTCAGAAGAGCCAGGTTTAAAATGATGTTGTTTAACATTTCCTCTGTAGTACCCATCAGCTGTTGCATAACTTGTTAAGTAGACTACCAAGCACAGCCAGGCAGTTAACACCTTTCTCTGTTTCTGTTACAGTTTGTGGTGGTGGTGGTTTTTCAATAGTAGATATGTGGATGAGTGACCTTTTGAGTGAATTATAATAGAAATGTTAAGACCCTTTGTTCATCTCTGACTCTTGCCCCATTCAGTGGTTTGTTGAAAGGAATCAGCAAATTATAAACAACCGTGTTTTTTTTCCCACAAATTTCTTACATGTTTGTGCTTATTTACTCAGAGTATTAGTAAATAACCATTTAAGTGTGTCATGTGATTTGGAGGCATTGTGTCCCTCAGCTTTTCAGTTATTTTTGTTCTGGGATTTGAATGTATCTTCTACGAGAGCTAGATTGTTACCTGACAATTAACAGTGCTCATACTTTCCTTGAGTACTTGTGATGTGATAGCTTTTAACATCTCTCTTGACATCTTAGTCAATGATTGCTTTTAAAATGTTCGATCTTAGTGGAATCCCTCTGTGGGAGATTTTTTTTTTTTTAAGCCTGCATCCTTTTGAAGAAAAATTGTTTTTGCGTGTGTGTGTGTGTGTGTGTGTGTGTGTGTGTGTGTGTGTGTTGGGGGGGTTTGCATTGTTTAAGGCATGCATGTGGAAGTCTGGAAGTCAGAAAACAACTGGGAGTTGTGGATGGAAGTTTTGAGCCCACGGCCATTTAGTCCCAAATAAACACACAGGAGCTTATATTAATTATAGACTCTGGCTGATAACTCAGACTTTGTATTGGCTGGCTCTCTTAATTATTAACCCATTTCTATTAATCTGTGTATCTGCACATGGTCTTGGCTTACCCATGATGTCTGGGTCTCTTGATTTTTTTTTTTTTTTTTTTTTTTTTTTTGGTAGCTACATGACATCTCTCTGACTCCTGCTTGTCCATTGGCTGAAAAAGCTTTATTCATCATCCAATAAGAGAAACATATATTCTCAGCATACAGAAAAGGACATCCCCTATTAGGGAGTCAGTTCTTTTTCTTTTATCATGTGGGTCACTTGGATTAAACTCACATCAGCTGGGCATCAGGTGCTTTTACCCATGGAACTATCTTAAAGGCCTTGTGTATCTCTTCCCTCACCCCCTCACACCATAAAGCTTCCTTTTGTTTCATAGTACTATAATGTACATCAAAGTCATGCTTCTCTAATGTGGGTTTAACACAGGTTTAAAAGAGTATTTGCAGTGCTGAGAATTGAAGCTATAGTCTCTCTCATATGTGGTGGGCAAATGCTCTACCACTGAGTTGTAGCCCCAGAGTTGAAACAATATTTGAAAATAAGAATGCTTTTTAGGAGCCTAGAAAACTAGCTGGTCTTCTATGGGACCTACATTTGATCCCGAGTACCCATATGGTAGCTCACAACTATAGCTCCAGTTCCCAGAGCATCTGACACCCTCTTCTGGCTTTCGCATGCACTACACATGTGATGCACAAACATACATGCAGGCAAAACAACTACATGCACGAAAATGAAGAAAATGAAAAAAATAAAAAGAATGCTGTTTAGGCTGGACAAGGCAGCTTTTCTGGTAAAAGCATTCAGCTGCCAAGCCTGACATCCTAAATTCAATCCCTGAGACCCATAGGGTGAAAGGAGAACTGACTCTGGCAAGTTGTTCTCTGACCACCCATGCACACAATAAATGTAGTTTTTTTTTTCTCTTCAAAAGAATGCTTCTAAATAAATATCAAGTTTACATTGTTTTCTCTTTGTCCTCACATGTAACAGATTATCTTAATATGTGAAATTATGAAAATACACTACCCAAAAACTTCCTGTATCTCTACTTTGAATCACAAGTTGATCCTAATATTAGATTCCTCCTATTCCTCTGTAAGGTGATTGAATGCTTCTTGTATCCCACCATAGTGTTGTAGCATCTTGCTTTGCCTGATGTAAGTCATTGTAAGTCTGTCAGTAAAAGGAAAGCTTTTGGTATACTCTTTTGAATGGCACTTGATATCTGATATTATGATTTCATTTCTTTGGAAGCTTTTAGACAGCTGGGGCTGGGAATATTTGATTTGAAATTGAAAGTTTGTGTGGTCTTTGTGAAGGCCTTAAAGTTGTATTACTAACTATATATGTTAGTAAAATTACTTCTAGAAAAATCTGGCATTAATCAGAAAATTTTGTAGTAAGTTTATTAGTACTTTAAAAATATTATTGGTATATCTTTGATTCCTACCTTTATTCTTAACTGTTAATAAAAAGTAATTAGAATAATGCCGTAACCTAGCTAATAATCAGTGAGTTTTATGACATTCAGGAAACTCAGGGAGTTTTGAATCATGGATGGATGGATGGGTGGATATAGATAGATGGAGATATTGAAGAGATTTGTCTATTTAGACTAAATATTGTCTTGAATTTTGAGACTTAAAGGAGGAATTCCTCAGTTTTCACTTTTTTTCTAATTATGTGGCTTTGTTACAGTTTTGGTAAACTTTAGAATTATAAATTTACCACTTTGTTGTAGGTAATGATTTATGTTTTACCTAGACATTTGATTAAAATCAGCTCTTTGGAATTTTTGCCTTAGATATTGAAATTTGAAAGGTGAGAATGTTGTTAGTGGTTAAAATTGTGTGTGTCGGAGGGTGGAATATTCTGACAGATTGTCTCCCATCCCTTGTGGCCCAGCCTCAGCCTTCTTGTCCATCTACAGGAACTTTTGGAAATTCAAGAACAAAGAATTGGTTATTCTTTCATCAGCTGTCTTATCAGGTCCTGTTCCTTCTCTTTGTCAGTAGTTTCAGTGAGTAATGAACATAGTTTGTGCATCAACAGATTTTTATTACTGAAAAATAGAGATTTGTTTTGACTGAATTCTACTTTAATTTTAGCTAAAGTTGAAGTTTTTTAAAATGTAAGGAAAAAGCTGGATGGAATCACAGAAATAAATAATATTCAACTTGGCTAATTGCAGCTTAAGATGTTGAAGTTATTTAACAACTCCAGCATTTTTTATTTTTTGGCATTTTAGTTCTTTTAACACTTGCTTAATTGCAGTTTATGATAAACAGGTTCAGCTTGAGAATTTTATTGCCAACTTTTTAGTGAATATACAAAAATTGGCCTTTATTTCCATGCAAAGTTCTTTGATTCTTGGCATATATACATATTGATGCAACCACCACTACCTTAAGTGTGGAAAAGTTCCTTTACTCCTGAAAACTCAGTGATGCCCTCCTTGTCCCCTCATCTCTAGCAACTACTGGTCAGCTCTCTTCACTATAGGAGTCACAGTTTATTACCTTTGTGGTGACTGGCTTCTTTGATTCTGGCTTCTTCTGATTTAGGTTGGGCAGCATTGGTTCCTATTGTTGATGACCAACTCATACTCTGTTGTCACAAGAGTTCACCATTTACTTATCGATTTACCTTGTGCTTAATAAAAGATGATTCTTGTGCCTAGCTTTTTGAGATTGTAAATAAAGCTTATAAATAAATATATGTGTACAAACTTTGTGTGGTTAAATTTTAATTTCCCTGAGATTAGTATTTAGAAGTGAGATTGCTGGGGCATATGATAGGTATGTATGTATGTATGTATATAACTTTCTACGCCTAAATTCCTGTATGGCTGTTCTAATTTGCTTCCATTTGCTATAAATCTTTGTTAGTACTTGATCCTGTCAGCTTACTTTAGCAATTCTAGCATAGTTAATTTCTCATCCTGGTTTTAGTCTACATTTTGAAAACTTGCCTTTGCCTTTTGTGAAGTGTCTGTTTAAGACACCCATTTTTAAAATGAATTCTTTGCTTTCTTTTACTGAGTTGTCTGATTTTTTTTTGTTACTTTGTATTTTGTTTTCTTTGATTTTTTTTCCCTGCTAATCTGTAGCTTTTTCTCATTTTAGCAGCATGTATAGAACAAAAGTCCAGAATTTTCTGATGGAGTCCAGTTTATATCAATTTTTTTTTCTTTTTCAAGCCATGCCATTACCAGTCAGGGTGACAGTTATTTAAAATTCTCAAATGATACATTTTCATTATAATAAAGTCCTTCTTTGATCTTCGCAAATACAACCACAAATTGCTATTCTAAAGTGAAGGTTAATGTAAAATAATGATTGGTGTTTTAAATATCAGAAGTCAGAATTGTGTAAATACTGTTGCAGCAGTATAAGAACGGTGGTGTTGAAGTGGTTTAAAAGCCAGAAAGGTTGGTGTGGCTCTTTAAGCCTGCACCAGGGCCTTATAGCTGAACTGCCTAGGTGGCATTTACTTTTGTATGCATTGTCTGCCTTCAGATTTAGGGTGGCCCTAAAATTTGTTTAAGTATCCTTTGTTTTCCAGCTTTCTAGCAAAATGGAATGGAAGGTGGTACAGTGATTTTCCCATTTATTGGCTCTCATTGCCTTCCCTTCAACCAGCATCCCTTATGGAGTGGTATATTTGTTTGTTAACCCACATTAATTGATTCCTCATTACCACCTAGAGCCCATGGCTTACGTATGCCTTTAGTGTGAGTTGATTCTATGGCATTAAAGGTATAATTTGAGGCTTGTATGTAACTATTATAGTCTGCTGAATACTTTGACTGTCCAAAAATTTCTTCTGTGTTCTGCCTATTCATCCTTTCCCTTAACTGACAATCCAATAGTCACTGATTTCTTAGTTTCACCTTTCCTAGAGTATCATGTAATTGGAAGTACACAACATGTAGCCTGCTCACATTGACAGTGTTTGCTAGAATGATGCATTTAAGTATCTTCTTCATAGCCTGGTCCCATATTTCCTTTTAGTGCTTAGTGATATCTCACTATTTGTATGTGCCAGAGTCTGTTGATTTTCACAGTGAAGGGAAAGAGGTTTGTTTTTGTTTTTAAATAAGAACTGTTTGCAAGCTGGACAGTAGTGGCACACGCCTTTAATCCCAGCACTCTGGAGGCAAAGGCAAAGGTCTTCTCGTTCTCTTGATTGTAATCAATTTTTTAAAAGTTTTCAAGTGGTTTTAGTTTTCTGCAGACTGATTCATTGTTCTGTGAGACTTTCTCATTCTTTTGCAAGCTCAAGTACCACACTCAGCCATTACTCTTTCTTAACTTCTGATGTGGTTACTTCCATGTTTCTTCTTGTGTTGCTCTTCAAATGCTAGCTCTTCACCTGAATGAACTTACGTAAGTTTTCTTTCAGTACTTGGTGTCAGTAGTCCCTTTATTCTAGTACTGCCTCTACAGCAGGTTCTGGTTATTTGCCCTGCTGGTGGAAACAAAAAGTAATGGTGATGTTAATGGGTGATATTAACAGGGTTACTACATAGCTACACATTGCTCTGCTAGTCTCAGAGCAGTTGTGTTAATTTTAAAAATGGTTCAGTTATTTATTATTAATTTAGGTACATTTTAGTTTCTGTGCCAACTTACCCTCTTTTTAAAAAGTTTTAATTTTTAAATAAAAATTGAATTTTCATTTTATTTTTACATTTTATTGTGTGTTTGAATAAATAGCTTCACTTTTATTACTTAAGGGTAGAAAGATTTCTGTAGGAAATTGTTAAAAGAATTTTCTCATACTGTAGTCTTGAATAAATCTGAATAGAATAAATAGGTCAGGAGTTCAGAGCACTTGCTGCTCCTGCAGAGGGATTGGGTTTGTTCCCAGCGCTCACAACAGGAGGCTCACAATGCTTCTAGGGCTTTGAACACCATCTCCTGGCCCTATGAAGACTGCATGTACATAATGCACATACATACATGCAGACAACCAGTCATGCATATAAATAAGTCTTTAACAATCATAAAACAACTTTTAGTCAGATTTTTCTACCTGGTAAAAGCTCCACTGTTAACTAATAGCATAGTTCTTTGAAAAATGATGCAGATAGCATCATTTGCAGTATTTGCTGATTGATGTCTTTTTAATTTTGCCCACAGGCTGGTTGTCAAGTTTTCTGTTAGTGTAATAAATAAAACACATGACCAAAGCAACATAATAGAAGGAATTTAACACAATTTTGTAATAGTTATGTAAGTTCAGTTCTCAATAATAATTGGCTAGATGTTTTGGTATTTGGAACACATGACTTTCATGTGTAAATGGTATAAGGTTTTTATTTTTGACAAGTCTTGCTATGTAACCGAAAGCTTCTTTGGAACTTAGAATCCTCTACCTCTGTCTCCTCCCAGTGCTTGGGTCCCAGTTGTTTACTACCACGCCGGCCAACATTGTCATGTTCTCAAAACATAGTGGTCCAATAAAGTATATGGAGCTTGATGAATGCATTTGTAAATGGGCATGTTTCAACTTGCTTTTTTTTTTTTTTTTGTCCTCTAGTGTTCTGTACCTTCTTGATATTTACCTGACAAGCCCTATATTTATATTTAAACATATAGACTGAAACTATGTATTCTGTGTGAAACTATGCATGTGAAAGTATTTGATTAACATAACTATCAACTAACACACAAGTTTTTTCTTAAATTTCTTTTGATATAGTCAGTGTATTTATGTCCTGGGGCTACACCTTAAAATTAAGGGTCTGAAAAGCTAAAATATGTCATATTCTGGGTTTATGATATAGGCTGGTAGTTTTTCATGCTACACATTGGGTAGGTTATGTATATGATCCCATCATTAAAATGTATAGCTACCTTTCTCCAGCATATAAGAAAAAGTGGAATAGTACTTCTGTCAAGTCAGTAAACAGGACCTACTTGATAGATAGATAGATAGGCAGATAGATAGATAGATAGATAGATAGATAGATAGATAGATAGATAGATAGAACCTATTTTATTTTGTGACTTTCACATGGACTTAACACTCCCATACACATACATCTATGCATATGTGTGTGTGTTCCAGGTCCCCAGAGCAACCAAACTCCAGTGTTCATCTGCATGTATGTACTGTTCAGCATGTACTCCTGTGTACCTGAACTCATCTAAGTTGCATATAGCAAATACAGTGCAAATTTTTTGGAAAGGCTTTTATGCTCTGTTGTTTGGGGATAATGATAAGAGAAAAGGTGTGCACATTTTCAGTAAGAAAGAGGGTTTTTCTCCCAAATATCTTTGATTGATTGTTGCTTGAATATGTGGATTTGGGACCCATAGATACGGAAGTCTAACTGTAATTTCAAAGACTTACATGACCTTGGGAAACAACCACATTACTTATTCATTCTAAAGTTATAAGCAGAGAAGAAAGTCTTTTCTAGGTAAATGATCTTTCCGTTGGGCTGACAGCATAGCAGTAAACTTAGAGTAAATAGTAGCAAGCTTGTAGATTAGGAAAGACTTCTGGGGTTGTTGTTGTTTTTTTTTTTTTTTTAAGTTGGGATTGGATTAAGAAGGCATATCAGACACAAGGAAACTTTATGAAAATGTTTAACTTGTTGAAAGTGACAGTTGATATTGATCATCTGTATACCAGGCACTGTACTATTTGTGAAGGAGTAACAGCTAAAATAGAGGCATTGTACCACCATGGAGGCATTCAGATTTTAGTGGAAGAAGCAATAGATAAATAAATATGTTATGTTGTCAGATAGCAGTGAGTAGTACGAAGGAAAATGAAGCAGAAGGTGAGGAAGTAGAAATAGAATATATTAATAGAGTGTATATATATAGAGATTTTGAAATAGTGTAGGTGGGGAGAGGGGACCTGGAAGAGGTTGGGGAAGAATGGGGGTGAAGTTTGAGTAGAAGAAAGTGAAGTGAGACCATGTGATTTGAGTGAGCAGGACAATGGCCAGTCATGGTTGCTGCTGGAGGTTTATATTTATTGTGCTTAGAGAATAAACAGCACTGTTTTCTGTACCTTAGTATATTGTTCTCATTTCAATCCTGCAAGAGTGTAACTGTTTTATATGTCAGGAAATCAAGTTCCGTAGGTGAAATCACTTTTCCAAAGTCACAGAGCTCCTGAGAGACCTAGCATTGGCAGGCACTTTTCAGGTTCATACCTGGGGAAGTGTATGAGAAGGATGGGCCTGGTGGCTTGGGGCCAGGAATAAAGTCTTGTTCACTATGAGGATTTGGGATTTTATTTTATGATGTTAAGCCACTGGGTAGTTTGAAATACCTAGGAGGTTGCTTTTGATTCTAGAATTCAAGAGAGAAATCTGGATTCTTTGAGCACATTTGTTAGTCTGCTGTGTGTAGGTTATAGATTGACTGACCTATAACATATTTCTTTAATTTAAAGCTAAGGATTCTATTTGATTATTGAAAAAATAATACATGTATGGATGTATATGTGTGTGTGTGTTTATATGCATAAACTAATGAATTGTTCTGTTAATAGGTACGAGAAGATGTACTAAATTCATTGAATAACAACTTTCTTCAAACATTAAATCAAGCTTGGAATGATCATCAAACAGCCATGGTGATGATTAGAGACATACTAATGTATATGGTAAGTACAGTTTTTCTTATTCTTTTTCCCTTAAAAAAAAAAAATACTGAGACATTTCAGAACAGTGACTTTCAGTTATAATTGGATACTGGCTACATCTTTGTAGAAAGTGTTTTTTGTTTTTGTTTTCTTAATACTATTTCACGTATGAGTGTTTTGCCTGTATGCATGTATGTGCACCACTTGCTGCAGTGACCTTAGAGGTCAGAGGGCATTGTTTCCCCAGGAACTAGAGTTACAGATAGTTGTGTGCCACCATGTGGGTAATACAAACTGAACTCGTCATCTGCCAGAACAGCATGTGCTCTTTGCCACTAAGCCATCTCTCCAGGCCCTGGTTTTGTCTCTTTAAGTAAAAATATCTCCTTTGTAAAGGCCACCCTCAACCTGTGTAAATGAAGTGTTAACCATTCACATTCATTTTAATGTTAGAGTAAAACACTGAGAAGGCATGACTTTAAAAATTGTTTTACTGGGCTGGAGAAATGAGGCAGCTCAGTGGTAAAACACTTGTCAAGGAAACAAGAGGACTGGGGTTTGGATCCCTAGAACCCATGCTGAGTAGGTACAGTGGCTCATCTGTATATCAGCCTTGCAGGGTGAAGTTAGGGTCCCCAGAGAAATCTGGCTAGCTAGAGTAGCTGTGCTGTCTGTATTGGCAAATTCTGGGATTGGTTGAGAGATTCTGACTCCAAAAGAATGAGGAGGAAGAATTGGACTGCCACATGCACCTGCATTCATAGGTGGGAGCATGCATATGAAAAGAAGAAAAGAAAAAATAAACCAAAATATTTAGTGCTTTTGCTTCAAAATAAAAAGTATTTAAAGGCCTTATTTAATACCTCTTCCCTGAGGTGGTAAAGATACTTACATGAGTTGAAAGCTGAATGTTCTAAGTTTATGAAACCTAACTATAAATATTTTCAGCAACAAAAATGCCTTATTAATATAAACAATTTCTCATAGTCTTCATAGCCTGCCATCCATCTTTTCTGTAAATTCTTGGCAGTGTATTGCTACAGTTGGTCTTGTTTTAGGATATGAGCTTCATTAGGTATATAATCAGATTACTGCTGTTTTTCATTTTTTATTGGTCAAGAAAAAGATGTTTAGTGAGATGGCTTGAGAAACCTTGGGTTTTACTCTCTTGCTGTCTGTGCCCCACCCCACCCCCCCATTCAGGTTTTTTGTTGTTGTTGTTGTTGTTGTCTTTGTAGCCCTTGCTGTCTTGGAATTCATTCTGTAGACCAGCTGCCCTCAAATTCTGCTTTTCGAGTGCTCAAATTAAAGGCATGCACCCAGCCTCAGATTTTATCATCAGTTAAAAACTACTTGCAAGCTTATAGAATGAATCTAAATTATTTCAGTTTAATTTATTGCATCACTACAGAATTAGTAATTTCTAATGACTTGTTTGTTGTCCCTGTGTTTTATTTCTTAGCTTATGTGCATGAGTATTTTGCCTTCATATGTGTCTATATACCCTGTTTGTGCAGTGCCTGTGGAAGCCAGGAGCATTGAATTCTGTGAACAGGAGTTAATAGTAAACCACAGTGTGAGTGCTGGGAATTGAGCCTAGGTCCTGAAGAGCAGCCAGCGCTCTTAACCAGTGAGCTATCTCTCCAGCCCTTGCTATCAGTGTTTGGTAGAGAATTGGACATAGGGATTTTAGTTCAACCCTTTACTGTCTTCAAGAGTTTTATTTTCAGTTCTTTAGTTGCAGTATAACAACAAAAGCTTGTCCTAGTTTCCTTCACTTAATAGAAGAAAGCAATGTTCGGAAAGTATTTCCAGTGAGAAAAAGCAACTAGAGTTTTTTTGTTCTGCTGAGTGAATTCAAGCAAGCCTTTACCCCTGATTTTGTGAGGTCTTAGTGGCAAAAGGGTGAGGGAGAGGTCACCTTATTTCCTAGGATGAAATCAGAGGTTTACCAAAGAAACCACTTTCTTTGTCAGGTTATGAATCCACCTTGTGTTAACAATTTTAAGATAAATGAGATAGCACATGAAAACAAAATGTCTGACACACAAGGGTGAAGGAAGCTTGCTAGCTAATCTTGTTCTCTTTGCAGTTTTAACAGGAGGTAGCCTTTAAGTTCAGTACCAGTGGCTAACAGTTATAAAGCCACTTGGAATTGGAATTTTATCATTCACTGTCTATTAATGAACTATTTTAAAGTTATGTGTACTCATTTTTTGAAGCTGTTTCATTTCTGTTTTCAAATTAATGAAATCTCAAGGTTTGTATATAATTCTGCTTCTTACATGACCATGTCAAACAGTTTATTAATTCCTGTCACGTTACTCATTTCTAAAATGAAAAAACTACCAATTGAGGCTTATGAACCATTTATGTAAAGTATGGCCATAATAATGAACTCAGTAAAAAATTAGCTAGTATTATTTCTTCTAATCCCTTAATTTTTTGCTAACCTATATGGTAGCACAATGCTGGATAGATCCAGTGACTTATCCTACCCTTTCCTGTGCTCTGCTGGAAGAAACCTCATCCTAGATGGGTCAGTGTCAGGATTTGTCCACTGTCACAGGTCTTCTGGTAGCCCTCCTCAGAGTCCAGGTTTAGACTCCTTTTGTCTGGTGAAAGGGCTCTCCTGGCTGTTGTTCTCCATTCTTCTAGTTTTGCCCACTGGCTTCTTTCCTAGTAAAAGATTTTGCTATCTCCCTCTTAGAAAAGTGAGATTAACAGGTAGGATCTAAGTGCAGTGTGCACTTCTTTTCTTTTTTCCCACTTGGAAGGCATGGCATTTACTTCTGTTACAGGCCAGGTTTTGTTTGTTTGTTTGTTTTGTTTTGTTTTTTTCTTCTTTTGCTGTTTTAGGGGCCATAAACCCTACTAACTTGTCAGTACCCTTAAGTATTTGGAAGGTCTAATGTTTTTGTTTTTAATTAATCTTATCAGTATTGGGCATGTTCAAGCCACTCACTCTCAGGATAAAATTCAACTAGATTTTTCTGATGTACCACCATCTCCCAGGGTTCTTACCTGACTCTCAGGCAAATGTCTCATTAGCAAATGTGGAAATTTGCTCTCTCTTTTTATATCTACCCTTTAAACACATCTCAATTACGCATCTACCTCAGTTTTTGTTCTATTTTTTCTTTATTGGGATCACCATGGTGGGATTGAGCTATATATGTCTGAATACAGAGAGCACTGCTAATCCTCTTCTTTGTTAACTTTTTACCAGCAATTGGCACAGCTGGCTGCACTTTTCTTTTAATATAGTGAGCTCTGCTTACTGTGACACAGCACTGTGTACCTCCAACTTCTGCGTTTTCCTTCTCAGCTACTGCCCCTCCTCCACACCCTCCTCCTTTTCCTCCTCTGTAAATCAAGGGATCTTTGGATGTCTGATATATATATGCATGCATCAAAACCAATCCTCTTCCATTTCTTTCTTGAAATTAGTGTAACTAGTCTTAAGAAGTAAATGTGTATGTGTGTACTAGTCTTAAAGCATCTACTGGGCACTACTCTATTCTGTTTTGTGGATCTTTCACAGGTGTTCCTTTGATTTGTTTGTTCATTTGGTTTTTGTTTGCTTTCTCCTTGGTACAAAAAAATACCACTTTTAATTCTGAGAATTTTTATATCCTCTGTTTTGAAAAAGTCTGACATTGTTCCGACTTAATGTTTTTAAATTTCTTGTCAAAGCTGGGGTGGAATTAGTGGTGACCCACCTATGATCCCTGCATGGAAGGCAAAGTCAAGAGGATCAGGAGTTGAAGATCATCTTCAGTCACAGAGTGAGTTAGAGACCAGCCTAGGCTACATGAGACCCTGTCTCAAGGAAAATGACCAGTTCCTATTAGCGGTCTCTGATGGGTTTTTGCCCTGTTTGTTGGTTAAAAATATGCTCTCTTTGTACTCAGAACTGTTCTTCAGCAACATTCATAGCCATCATTATGGTGTGTAGCTCTATCCCACCATTTACTGAAATTGGGAGCTGTTATGTTGTATAAGAATTATTTGAATAAAAGAATTACTTGTAGATCTGAAAACTGAGTTCATAAGTGGAGGTTGGGGGTAGGGTGCTGGCCAATGCAGTGTGGAAATTCTGGACAGAGCATTGATTCAATCTGGTCAGAGTGAGATGGTGAGGTTTCTTGTCCTTGAAACGCTGTATGATTTTAAACTTAGGAAGTGTTTATTTCGAAATTTTACATTTACTATTTGGAGCCACTGAAAGCAAACCTTCAGAAAAGGTGGACTATTGTCCTAACTGTATTGTGTGGTTTATCTACTAGACTGAACTGAGGAGAGGGACAATGAATGCCTGTATAACCATTGTGTTACAAAACCTAGTACAGCTCCTTGTGCAAACTAGACACATATAAGCAGTATATTACATTGTCTTTTTTAATTGACTGCCTTTAGTCTTATTTTAGATTCAGAAGAATGTCTTCATTCCATAGCCAATTTTTTTTTATGTTTATGTCCTTCATTTTCCTGTTTTACACCTTTTAAATATACGTACTGTTCTGGTTTTAATCAAAATATACCAGAAATGACATTTTAAAACAAACAAAAAAATGTATCTGAAGTATTAGTATGTATTATTTACAGTTTTATTAATTCTTTAAGAATTTTATACTATGTTTTGATCATAGTCATCTCCGTCCTCAACTCTTCCCATATCCTCCCCCACTTCTCCACCCACCCAATTTCATGTTCTTTCTGTGTATCAAGTCTGTGTTGGCCAAGTATTCCTGAGTGTGAGTAGTTGTGGATATGCCATGTGGTGGTGTATCCATATATACCATTAAAGATGACTTGAGTTTTCCTCTCCTAGCAGCTATCAAATACCAGTAGCTCCCCATTTTGGGATGGTACTTAATGCTTTCATCCTCTGGGATGGGATTATTTTTCTGGTTTGAACTTATTCAGGTCTTGTTATTCTGTCATATTTGATATGCATCTTTCATGTATCTATCTGGAAACAAGTTTCTTTGAAGTCATCTAGCACCTTTGGCTCTTAAAATGTTTTCACTCCCACTCCCACATAGACCTTCAGCCTTCTTGGGGAGGAGTGAGATTTGCATTACCCTATTGGCAGGTGAAGGCATTAGAGTTTATAACTGCTTTTTTTTTTTTTTCATTTACTTTTTAGTTTTGTTGGGGTTTTTTGTTTTGTTTTATATTATTTTTGTATGTGGGTTTGCCCCCATACACACACACACACACACACACGTGTGTGTGTGTGTGTGTGTGTGTGTGTGTGTGTGTGTGTGTGTGTGTGTGTGTGTGTGTGTGTATTTGTACCGTTGGAAATGAGAAGAGGGCATCAGGTCACCTGTAACTGGAGTTAGTTGGCTCTGCTTCACTGTGTGGGTGCTGGGACCTAGGTCTTCTGTTGTAAGCAAGTACACTTAAGCTGAGCTTGGGCTGCAGCTCTACATTCATTGCTTCCTTATGTGTAGCTTTTAAGATAGTTTGGGGCTGATTGGGGGAGGTTTCACTTTCAGTTTGGATTATCCAGAAAACTAGTGACTAGGGGAAAAAAATGAAATTTTTTTGTTTTGGTGCAGAATTTCATGTAGTCTAGGTTGGCCTGAAACTCTCCGTGACAGAAGATGACTGGGAAGTTCTGATCCTCTTATCTCTACTTCCTGGGTTCTGGAATTGCAAGAAGGTGCCATCATGCCTATGATAGTGAGGAGGGAACCTAAGATTTCATGCATGGTAGGCAGGTACTCTACCAATTGACCTACATTCCCAGCTATATTTGAGTATTTTTATATTAGTTTTAGTTATTTGTGTTAATTGTGAACTATTAACATCTGGAATTTTTTTCTGTATACTATGGAAATAAATAAGGGAGAATTTAATTTATAAATGTTCTATAGGCTGCCCTTAGCAACTAGAGTTAATGTCAAAGGAATAGAAAAGCATTTCTATCTTTGTGGGGGTGGGACTAAATGATTAGCTAGAGCCAATCAATATTCTCAAATCTATATTCCTTTTATAGACAGTATACCATGCCCTTTATAATATTTTTGTTATTTTTAAAAAAAGATCATATCTACGTTTTTACGACAAGTCATTTTTACTTAAATCAGGACTGTCCCAACAAAAACATTGGTGGTAGCCATTCATGATCTGAATTTTGGTGTATGAATTAAATTATGGTACACATTAAAAGTTATGAGACATTTGTTTTGTAATAAATAAGGTTGCAGAATTACTCATTAGTAGCCTTTTTAAGATAAGTTATTAGGTCCGTCCTCCTTCCCTTCTCGTATCCAGCGAAGATCATATTTGTACCAGGGATGTACTTTTTGGCATTCTCCAAATACTCCATCAGGGTATCCTCTACCCAGGTAATGCCTTTGTTCTTGCTGGCATCTATGTACGAGACTCCAGCAGCCTGACCTGTCTTCCTCCCAAACAGACCATGGAGGTTTAGTGCAGTCTTATGCTTACACGGTGTGGCACTGGGCACACTTCTGAGCAAAAATATTCTTGCCTTTCTCAATATTACTCATGTTTAATTCACTCCGGGGTGATCAACACCACAGCTGCAACCTGAAGACGGACTTAAAACATTTTTGACATGATCTCTTAAATGAGGAAGAAAAAAAAGAAAACAACACATAAGGGATTAAGGAGTTGATAAAGGAATTAGTAGGAAGGCAAAAATACATAAATGTGTTCAGAAACCATGTCCAATAATCCCAACAAATACATTCTGTGTTGAGCTTTGAAAAAAAAGTGTTGATAGACTCTTCCAGATGACTGTCCTTATCCTCCACGTAACAGAAGGCTCATATGGATCACAGTAATTTTCCTTTCCACTTTGTCTGGACCTAACTAGAGTATTCAGAACTGGATTTTGTAATATATTTATAACCCTTTTAATATTTTGTATACATTTTGATCATCATATTTTTACTCCTTCCAGATCTACCCACCTGACTTCATGTTCTCCCATAGATTCCTCTCTGACTTAAAAGAAAAATCAAATCAAAACAAACAAAAAACCCAGTAAGACAAAAAATAACGAAGCAAAATGTACACAAAACCCTGGAGTTTATTTTGTGTTGCCCATTTACTCCTGCACATGAGACTTCCCCTAAAGTGTAGTTGATATACCCAAGTGACACTCCATTGGAGAAAATTGATTTTCCTTTTCCTAGCAAATAGCTATTGCAAATAGTTTTGCTAAGAGTGGCACTTTGTGTACCCTTTTCAGTTCAGTTCTAAGATTTTGTCTGGTTTGAAACTGTATTCAGAGCTTGTGCTTAGAGCACAAATTTCTTGATGAAGTACATGGAATAAAGCTCACTTTGGAGTGGAGTGCTGCCAATTTGTGTGGGAAGTTTGAAACAGTGAAAAAATGCTTAATAATGAATTAAGAGAGTCTTGGCTTTAGTTCCTGCTTTGTCATTCATCAATTTACTTATTTAACTCTCTGGGCAAGCCTGTTTTTTCCATATCTGTGAACTAGATTATTGTGTAAGAGCTCTGGTGCTTTCTGAGAGCCAGAGAATTCTTAGTGCATGGTTGAAATTCCTGGATCCTCTCTAGAAATAGGCATGTGTGTGTTTATGTACCACACAAAACTTGCTTTTATTTTCATGGCAGGGGCATGAAACCATATGGAGAATCTGTTAAGGATGTGTTGGTGAGATCACTAAATTTTCAGGGTTCTTTCAGCTCTAAGGCTTTGAACTTTTTAAATACTGAATGTGAACAGCAAAATATTGTATCTGGGGAATGGGGAAAAGGAAGAGAAGAAAACCAGGGAGCTTGGTTAGATTGTTATTAAGTGGATCAGTTTCTATAGGAACTCAAAGTAAATTGATAGCAACCTTGTGTAACAACACATCTACTCAGTGATAAGTAGATAAGTGATCTACTTAAGGATAGCTGACTACACTTTCCTGAGCCAGGCACTATTTTAAGCACTTTATGATTTAGACTTCATGATATGTGTTATTGTTTTTAAGTAGTTATAGCATTAGAAGTAGTTAATCAATAAAAATAAAATACTTCCTTGAGTATATGACAGTAAATATCTCTTACTACATAGTTCTCTCTAGCTTTTACATACACTGCTTATAAGTTGAATATTATTGTCTCCATTTTGTGGATAAAGAAATTAAAAGTGTAGTAATTAAGAATTGGGGTTAGGGAGATTGATTTAGCAAATACTACCAGAGTAGTGAGCTGATTTCCCAGTCTTTCCCATTCTATGCATGTGGTCTTCACCACTTTGTTGTCCCACCCTAGAATATTAGTCAGTCATACAAATCATCTCTGTCTAGTAGAAGTGGTGGTAAACCCAGAGTTGAACTAGTGTTCTCCTTGTATTTTGATTCAGTAATGACTGGCCGTGTTTTCAGGTTGTTTTCTCTTCAATCAGCAATGTCCTAATGTAGGAATCCTTTTAAACAGTTAATCCTGCTTTCCCTTACCTAACTTGGAAATGATGACCAAAGCTATGAAAACATTGAAAAATGGTTTCTTGCATTTTATGTTGAAAGTGATTGTAAAAGTCTCACTGAAGAAGTTACTTTCTAAGATCAGTTATGGGTAGCTCTTAAAACCGTTATGGGAACACTTAAGCTCTGAAACCATGGGCACCCTAGCAGTTAGGCTGTCCATTGACACATCATAAGCCTGTTTTGTCTGATACTGCTGCTAGCTCTTTTGCTAGTGCTTCTGCGTAGCAAACTTACCATTTTCTTTCTAGCTTTCTATTTTTAAAGTGTATCACTTGTACCATGTAGTATAGCGTGATTTATAATCCCATCTCTCTTAGTTTCTTTTCCCATTGCTGTGATAAAATACTCTGGCAAAAGCAAATTCAAGGAGGTTTACTTTAGCTCACAGTTCAAGGTACACCGTGGCAGGAAGTCAGGGTATCAGGAGCTTGAAGCAGAGACAACTGGGTGGGTAGTGGGTGTGTGTTGCTAAGTTTCCTTTATGTGTTCACACAGTCCAGGACCCACAGTGAACTTAATTCACACACACACACACACACACACACACACACACACACACACACACACACACACACACACACACAATGCATGACAAGAGTCCTACTTCCCAGGTGATTCTAGATGCTGTCAAGTTGACAGCACTAACACCACAGCCAATATTAGGTTTTAATTTTAAATATTGAATATTCATCTACACTTAATATGATTATTAATGAATTTCAAATTTTATATTTTCTCTTTATTGTTCTTTTAGGTCTTGTTTTAGACCCATTAGCTAAAGATTTATATAGTCAATTGTTAATTTAGTGGTTACTATAGTATTTACAGTGAGCATCCTTGCCAGTCTTAAAGTTTTGGGGTTTGCTTTATTATTTATTTGTTGATTGGTTGATTGATTGATTGATTGATTGATTGATTGATTGATTGATTGTACAGTGTTCTGTCTGCATGTCTGCCTGCATGCCAGAAGAGGGCATCAGATCTCATTACAGGTGGTTATGAGCCACCATGTGGTTGCTGAGAATTGAACTCAGGACCTGTGGAAGAGCAGCCAGTGCTCTTAACCTCTGAGCCATCTCTTCAGCCCAAAGTTTTGGTTTTTTAAAGCTGCTTTCTGAGTAAGGCAAGGGTCTTAGAACACTGGTTTTCTGGGTTGTGTTGTGTCACACACCCCTACCCCATCCACCCTGTTGCAGTGTTCAGACTTTGGAGTCTGACTTACTTGTTTTGTGTTGGGGGAGGGCAGCATTAATAGTTGTGGATTGAATGCTAGTATTACTGTATGTGAAAAACTGAAGGCTGTGATGATGCCTTCTTCTAAAGAAAATTTTGTTTTAGCAGGCTGACAAAATAGGAAAACATGTTAAAGGAATTGTTGGTGTTGACCTGCTTTTAGTTTGTCCTTTTTCTTCTCTCTAGGCTATAGCTCTACATGGTGGCTCTAGCTCCTTTTGAGATATCAGTTATTAGCCACGCTGTTTTGCATACTGCCATGCCTGACTCTTATGCTGGCAAGTCTGCCAGTTAACCTCTTAGTGTTTTGTTCTCTTTGTTCTATTGTGTTTTGACATTTTATTTTGGTTTGGGGTTTTTTGCCTGTCAGTAACTGCCCAAGTCCTACATGGCTTAGTTCTGGAAACCTGAATGGGGCAAAAAGGGAATGTAGAAAGGACACAGACACAGTTGTAGAAAAGCTAAGATGGAATGGGTTTGTGCTCTGTAATGGAGACCCACCACTAACAGCCATCTAGAAACTCAGCACTTTTCATTTTGTATGTCTTGAATGGAGGGGGTGGGTGTATGGTACACAGCTGAATGAGGAGGCAGGTGGTTTAGCTAATCTCAACTTGTTTTGTAGGGGAGAAGTTTCAGGCTATAGTTGTCCCAGGCAGAGCAGGAAGCTGTGGCTGATAGTTACACTGTCAACTTTCACACGTGAACCAGAGGAAGCTTTGCCAATTCCCATGGGTCTGAAGATTGGGGTCCTCAGGGCTGTGCTTGTGTTGGCAGCACACATTCAAGTAACCATCTCATGATAGGCTGAGTTTGGTTCTTTCTTTCCTCTTCAGAACCTTTGTCTGTTTGATAGCCAGCCCCCATATACTAACTTATGACATTGTGCCTGACAGTAAGTGTATTAGTGCTAGCCTGTAGTGCTATTCTACTTGTACCTGCCTTTCTTGACCCCAGTAAGTTCAAATTACCATGTTGTTTTTAAACACTGGGATATGTGTGTAGGTGGTGGTTTGGAATTTTAAGATTATGGCAAACAATATCCTGTAGAATTCTTCTTAGAAAACTGGAACTCTACCTAGTCTTGTATCAGTAAATTTGATTGCTATGGGTACCATGTGTAAGTAGAGCAATATAGAATTGGTTCTTTTCCACTTAGCACCTGCTGCTCTGTGCTATAGAATATGTTCCTTTGTTTTTTTTAAGTCTGAATAATACTTCATTTTATATATACACATTTTGTCTGTCCCATCCACTCATCAGTGGTCATTTTAATTGTAACTTTTAGAGCTTGTGGGAATTGCTGCTGTGACTATTGGAATGCACATAGCCTCCAGGACCCTTCTTTTTGTATTTTGGGTGTATACCTAAGAAGTGCAACTGTTCAACCATAGGCTGACTCTGGTTTTAATTTTTTGACTGTCGTTGATGTTGTTTTCTATTGCATCCTGACCACCACCTACACTTGTTTCTTACTTGTTGCTCCCGTTTTGTTCTGAGTTTTTGTGTATTTATTTATTTGGTTTTTTGAGACAGAATTTCTCTGTGTAGCCCTGGCTGTCCTAGAACTCCTAGGCTGGCTTCAAACTCAGAGATCTGCCTGCCTCGGCCTCTGCCTCTGCCTCCTGAGTGTTGGTATTCAAGGTATGTACCACCACACCCGGCTTTAGTTTTTATTTTAATAGTGGGTTTTTATTTTTACATTTGAAGGCTAAGTGGTAGCTTTGGCAGTTCTCTCTATTGTTGATATTGCAAATAAATGGTTGCCATTTGAGATGGATGTAATGAATAAAGAAACAGATATGAAGATCATATTTATTGACAGAAATAGGACTGATTAAAAGAAATACTTTATGCTCCTTGAATCTGTGCTCTTTTTTTTTTTTTGCCTGTGATGTCTGTGTTTCAAATTTGTGTAGTGCCTACCAAGGGCAGAAGAGGGTATCAGATCCCCAGGAGTGGAGTTACAAACCATTGTGAGCCACCATATGGGTGCTGGGAATTGAACTTGGATCCTCTGGAAAAGCAGCCAGTGCTCTTAACCACTAAGTCATTTATCCAGCCCCAGATCCAGCATTCCTAACCACTGAATTATGTCACCTGAATACGTGTCTTCTGAACTCACATAGGTCTAATGGAGATTATTTCCTAGTGTCATGTTTTTTCTTCTGCTCACAGATTATAAAATTTTACAGTGGAGAACAGGACATTTTAGTATGATTTGATACAATTTATATAACTTTACACAAACATGGTTTTCATTCATCTTGTATTTTGGTAGACAGTTTACAAGATTTTTTTTTCTCTCAACAACTAGAATGTTATTTAAATTTTTCCACATCCTTGTGAAAGATTGAAGCCCACTTTACAGTGGTTAATTGAGTTTAAGGCATCCAAGTCTTCACAGCAGGTTTTTTCTTAATATATCCTATGCTTTTCTACTAAGCTTATCAGTAGGTAGTACTGTGTATTCACATAGTTAAGTGTACAGCTTACTATTTTACACCTTGCCTGGTGCCCTTTGTACAAAATGAAATAAATACTTGGTTCATTTTGTAAACTAAGAGCTAATTAGACTGCTTTTTCTTGATTCTCTAGAACCTTTTTTGTGCTCTGGCTTTTACTGTTGTTTCTGCCTTCGTTGTTTTAGGCCATTTTAAACCTGTATTTCATGGCTTGAAAGGATCCTTGTTTGAAAATACTTCTGTTACTTTTTGGTAAGATGATTGCCTTGTGATTAGGCTTATTTGAGGTTCGTCTAAACATGTTCTTACAGTCACTTCGTGCTTAGTTTATGGGTATTTTGTTGTTGGGGGCTTTTACATAAAAGTTATTAGTGTTTATTTCTTGCTTACCAGTAAGATAATTATTTAATATTTGTAAAGATTTTTAAATTTTTGTTCTTTTCCTAATGTAAGAAATGAATGAAAACATCGTTATAGATGCTCATGTGAGAAATTGGGTTTAATTAACCCTCTTGACAGCTTAATTCACCAACTTTCACAGATGTTAAGAGCATTTATAACTTTGGCCATAATAGTGAGGTCAGCCAGGAAAGTGTAGGTGAATAATCCATGACTGCTCTGGCTTATTACTGTATTGGCAAGTTGTTAAAAAGTATGCAACTGTTGATCTTTTGAGAAGTCAAACTTTTCATAAAGACTTCCCATGTACAGAACTAAGTTTTCAGACTTACATATATACAACCCAAAGGTTAGTCTTAGAATTTGTGTCCTAAAAACTCTAATTAATTATTGTTCTTTTCTCTGGGGCTTTTCAATTTTTTATTATGTTTACTTGCTTTGTGTATGTATGGAGGTCAGAGGAAAATTTGGAGAGGTCTCTCCTACCTATGTTGTCCCAGGAGTAGAACTGGATCATTAGGCTTTATAGCAAGCACCCTTGCCCAGAGGGCTATCTCCAAGGACCCACCTTTTTGTTTGTTTGTTTGTTTTTAAAGATGGTTTGCTTCTGTTTGTATAGCCCAAACTGACCTGGAACTTGGGATTCTCCTTCCTTAACCTACTGAATGCTGGGTTTATAAGTGTATCCCCCCCCCCCGGCACCTTTTTAATATTTTTTTTGTTTGATCTTGTTTAAAGTGAATACTAGATAGGAATAGTAGAACTGAACTTTCCCTCATTTTGCATACTGATTACTTTATGAGCCTACAGCCACTTAACCCTGACTTGCTTTTTCTGTAGCATGACTTTTAATGCCATTTCTTGAGTAATAAAATCATTTGGCCCACTTCTGGAGGTATTCCTTGACTCTCTTTAGGTTAGCTTTCTCAAAAAGTATACTTTGGCGTAGTGTGTTTTGGGACCTCTAGACATCTTTTTGTATTCTGAGTTTGATCTTTTATGTCCTAGTAAACAGGTGTCTTGGTGCATTTGAGCCATCAGGAGGAAAATGATGCATTTTGCTAAAAATGATAGAAGCTTTAATATCTGTGGGTAGAGCCAAGCACCTCCTAACTCTTATTTGTTGGGAATAATAGGGACCCCTAGACCTTACTTAGTTTTTAGAGGAAGGAATTTGGCATGAAGATCACCTGGTTAAAGCTATAGAGAGACTGCATCTCTCTACACAACTTCTACAGATCTCTTCATCATAACTGGTATTTTTTAAACAAATAGTACTTTCTTAAAAATTGTTAGCCAGTCATTCTTAGCAAGGTCTGAAAAACTATTCTTTCTCAGATATTGTATTATAGATGGTGTGTTTAAAAGTTGGTTTGTGAGGAGAACTATGAGTAAAGTCAGTGGCAGGATCTGACTCCTTTTCCAGTTCTGTGAAAGGATGGGCATGAGATGGTAGCCATGCTTGTTTTGTTTTTTGAATCCTCCTTTTGCCCCATTGTCTGCCTCCCAAGTTCATAGACTACTATAGACTGCTTGGGCAAGGGATAACTCCTAGGAGAGAACTATAAATAGATTTAAAATGTGGTTTATCTTTATGCTTGATGAAATGAATATTTCTTCATGGAACTTTGAGATACTTTTCAGAATGTTTTATATTTAAAATGTCGGAATTTTGAATTTTGAAAAGCAAGTTACAAGAAGGCAATTTTGTTTGTACTCTTGCAGTCAATAGTTACTAATGTTGGCCGTAACATAACTGCACTTTGGTCTGATCCTGAGATTACAACATTTAAAACTAGTCATTAATGTATTATCTGTCTTTTAGGGATAGCATTTTAAGTCCTGTCCCTTTTTAAGATTAGTAAAGCGTCTTTTTAAATTAACATGGGAACATCTGCAAAAACATAGAAACCTTGCAAGGATTTTAAATGGTTAGAACTACATTATTACTGCATTACATAAAATCAGCAATGTAGTAGTAACAAGGAGATTCCTATTGGAGTAGTTGTGCAAATGCTCTTGTTCACCTCCAGGCTGAATTCCTTCTCAGTGCTAATAAGCAGTAAACAAAACACTTGGCATTCCCATAAGATACATTTTAGTGTGTCTTATCTTACTGTCCAGTTTTTTTACTTGAAGATCTTGTGAACTAGTTTAATATATGCTGCAAATTGTAGCCTTTGTCTTCCTTGATGGTAATTAGCCATACATGTCAAGCATTTGCTATAGATGAGTATTACTAATTTTATATAGCTACATTTAAGTTTCTGGGGTGTTCTTTATACTTTTCATTGGCTCTCTGGTATGTCTCTTTGTAATAATTTTGTAATGTTCCATAGGCTTATGATGGAGTTGAAACAGGACTTGTTGCAATTACCAGAACTTGCCATTTTTATCTGCTGTATAGTAGACAAAGGGTTTTTTAATTTGTTTTAGTAACCATGGTAAATTGTAAAGATTTAATTTTACATAACTTGAGAGATACTAGAAATTCCAAAGTGCTTAAGATAATTTGTAGGTTGTGATTATTTTATATTTACATCAATTTTGCTTAACATTTTTTTTAACTGCAGGACCGTGTGTATGTACAACAAAATAATGTAGAAAATGTCTACAATTTGGGATTAATAATTTTTCGAGATCAAGTTGTACGTTATGGGTGTATTAGGGATCATCTTCGGCAAACTTTATTGGATATGATTGCCAGAGAGCGGAAAGGAGAAGTTGTAGACAGGTATACCATTTATCCTTACTTTTGGTTTCGGTTTTTTAGTGTTTATATCTTAAGAACTGATTAATGTCATAATTTCATAATTAACACAATTAAAAAACTTCAATGTTCAATACTTATTAAAATCTAGGCTTTCACTGTCTTCAGTTACCCGGAATTTAAAGACACCATCTTAAGCCTTTTTATTTTTTAAAATAAGTTGATTTTCCATTTTGGAAGAAACAAAGCTATCATTTAACTCTTTTTGCTATGTAATAAACTTTTTCCTTTAAGGGCTCCTTTTAAAGGTTTTTCTCCTTCCTGTTTTTTTCTTTTTTTTCTTTTTTTTTTTTTTAATTTTTTGTTTCTATGCATTCCTGACAATTGAATCTAGGGTCTCACCCATGCCATGCTGCATCTGTGGCCTACCCCCACAGTAGCAGGGTCTCAGTATGTTCACAGACCAGTGTTGAACTTCTGACCTCAGGTATTTCCTCTCTAGTTTCCCCAAAAGCCTTGACCATAGGCATATGCCATTGTGCTAATGTGAGCTTTTGTCTTGCTTTGATTTTTTTTTTTTTTTTTGGTAGAAAAATACTGAATGTAGCCTAAAATATCCCAGAACCACTTCCACCCCTTACCCTATCACTTTTCTTGACATGACAGTACCATTTTTGTGACGTTGCTGATGGAGTGGCTTGAAACATGTAATATTCCTTCTCTCTTTGGTTTCAGAGGAACAGTGAGCTGGCAAAATTCTTACTGATTGAACTTGGTGTTTAATCAGGATTGCTCAAATGCCATTTATTAAAAAATCTTGCATTGCCTTGGTTTTAGGTGTAGGTTGCCCTACTGTCTGGTTTACTAACTTACCCGTCTACCTTTTCCTCTCCAATCACATCCCATTAAACTACCTCTGTATTTTTAAGTAAGTAAAAATTTTAGGCATATTTTCTTTAATTTTTTTTTGTATGACAAGGTATGGATAACTTGATAAAGAGCTACATAGTCAAGATGTGCTTTTTGATTAAAATTATTCAATATCCATGCTTAGTAAATGAGTTTCCTATGGAAAACTGGTCATTTTGATAGCAGCTAAACGTTACAAAGGTATTTCTCTCAACTTTTGTATATTTTACATGTCTTTAATATATGATTATCAATGAATTGAACTTCTTTTGACAGAGGAGCAATAAGAAATGCTTGCCAGATGTTAATGATTTTAGGTCTTGAAGGAAGATCAGTCTATGAAGAAGATTTTGAGGCTCCTTTTTTGGAAATGTCTGCAGAATTTTTTCAGGTAATCAATGATTGTATAAATAAATGCTTTTATGATGATCATAAATCATCAATGTAGTTAATCTGAACATTTTTACCTGTTGGCTAGAAACTATTGGAGAGGAGATGGTACCAAAACAAAAACCAAAACAAACAAAAAAACCTCTTTAGAACCCCTACTTCATGTTCCTACACACCATTGAGCTGCTTATTGATAATGAAAATTTCTACTTTAAAATTGTATGTTAAAAAACCTAAACTTAGAAGTACCCTTAAGATTTTATTGTATTTTTTAATTACTATAAATTCACAGATACTGTATCACTAATCAAATCTCTCTACAGGCTTTTTTCTATCAGTTAACTAATACAGTAAACGTTAACGGTGTATGTGATTCCATATGGCATATTTGGCTAACTGATTAGGAAAGTAAAAGCTGACTTTAAGCAGGTAAAATTGTTAAAAATTACATGCTGCTTCAAACCAATTAAATTCTAAAAAGGAGGCTATATTAGAACAAATTAATGATGAAGTATGGTAATAACACTGAGTACTGACAAATGTAAAAAAGAGTTTAAGATACTGGTAACCAGGTATCCTTCCTTTCTGTAACTGTTTTACAGAGGAAATGTAGTGGTGCCCAAGCAGACGTCTTACTACAGTACTAAGTTTCACTCTGATAGTATGGTTTAAAAATAAATGAATATAAAATTACTATTAACTTAGAGAAGTGTTTTATTATGTAATGTATTGGTTAATGTTACTGTTGGGTACATTAAAATCTTATTGGGATGACACTAGTAACTCTGAAACCAGTAAGGATAGTGTTTTATAGACAAGATTAATAGTTATTTAAACACTCTTTTTTTTTTTTTTTCAAATTGCATATATGAGTACTTTAAGCTTGGGAGTGTAGTGGCAGGAGAACCTCAGTAACAATGGTGTGTCAGCAAAGCATATGACAGACACAGTGAGTCTTTCTAGTTACAGTTTACCGTTTACAATAATAAGGGAAGAAGTTCCCCTGCTAACTTGGGTCAGATGCTTAAATTTGAATGTAGTATATTAGCTGATCTTTAAAACACTGCTTACAGATAATGTGTTAATTTAGTTGTGTGCAAATCAGTACTTTAAAGGCTAATTTAGACTAAATGAATCCTGTAGTAAGAAACTGAGTGAAATGTCTTTAGCTATTACACTTCTTGGTATGATTCATTGTAAATGCTATAGAAACCCTGTTAGAATATAAACACTTTTCTGTTATGCTTTTAAAATTCTTAATGGAATCTTTCTGCAGATGGAAAGCCAGAAATTTTTAGCAGAAAACAGTGCTTCAGTATATATAAAGAAAGTAGAGGCTAGAATTAACGAGGAAATAGAGCGGGTGATGCACTGCCTTGACAAATCCACAGAAGAGCCCATTGTGAAGGTAGTTGAGAGGGAGCTCATTTCCAAGCACATGAAGACTATTGTAGAAATGGAGAATTCTGGGCTAGTACATATGTTGAAAAACGGAAAGACAGAAGGTAAGTGTTGTCAATTAAAAATAAACCTTTATTCTGCCCAGCTAGTCATTTTTAATTCTAACGTATGAATGCAGTTTTCAAAAAGCTACATTTTATAGCAATAATTTACCCCATTACTACTAGGGTGGGATTAATGATTGTATTATGCATGAAAATGTTAGATGTTTCTAGTGAATTCAGTGGCATTTTCCCATGCTTTTTACATTTGGTTTCCTCATTTTGTTTTCATTAGTGCAAAAGATTAGGAAGTTTATGTTTAACCACAGGCCAGTGACTTCCTCCTGCATTTCTATACTTTCTTTAATATCTGTTAGCTTGAGTGCTCTGTGTAGTCTCGTATACATTCTTACAAGGTTGTAGTTGGTGGTGTGTGTGTGTGTGTCTCTGTGTATCTGTGTCTGCCTGCCTGCCTGCGATTGTGTGTGTTTCTTGTTTTCTGTATTAGAATATTTATAAAATATTTTATATTTATTTTACAAAATAAAATATATATAAAAACTAGTAGACAAGTAAAAAAAGTTCACATTGTTTTGAGATAATGGAATAACTAGCAGTTATTGTGAACTTTAATTTGCCTGGAAAGGTTGTGAAAATGATTGGTATTCTGAAAGAAATTCTTGGTTTTGGTGCTTTGCTTTGAAGCTTTCATTTTGCATGACAGTGGTGATGATTTGTTTTCAATAGCCATGGTTTTTCTGCTTCCTTGATTAAAAAAGCAAAGTCCTTCCTTGGCTTATGCTTTTAGTTATAGTTTTAACTATGTGGTGGAGTCCAAAAAAAGAAAAACTATATGCAGAGTTACTGGTTTTTATTAACAAAGGTGCTTTTTTTTTCTTCTTTTTAAAAAAGGAACTGTTCTTGTAAATCTTTGAGAAAACAAATCTTCTAGTTATTTGCTGTGTCTTCTAAAGTACAGTACTCTTGGATACTTGTCTAAGTCAGATATTGACATTTTTCAAAAAACAGTCTTACTGCATTTATTTGTGAGTAAATAAATATACATTCATGGAAGTCAAACAACTTGTGGAAGTTGGTTCTCCTTCCATCATACCATCCTGTGAGCCCTGGGAATTGAATTCATGTCATCAGGCTTAGCAGCAGGTGCTTTTAACCCTGAGCCATCTCACAAGCTTCTAACAAGCATCTTGGCAAAGGAATAGATAACAGATACTTGAGGCTTTTGTGCTGCTACATTGATAATCACTGACAATGATACCAAAGGAAAGAGCCTGGCTGTTTGTATAAACTCCATTTATGGAAATTGAGCTTAGGGGCTGGGAAGTATTTGAAATCACTGGACATGTTTAAATGACAGTATTTTTGTAAGCTTCATAGAGATATGTGCTGTGAATATGGCAAGCACTCTAAATAGCAGAATAGCTACTTACCATTATTTTGCTCCATTTAGTTCTTAATGTTGTTAGCAGGTAGTCAGCTACCTGTGATTCTAAATTAGATTTTTTTGTTTTTCTAAATTAGATTTTTAAATTGTCTTTGACTTCCCTCCCCTACCACTAGGAGCTTAATTGAAGAATGTGTTAATTGTGGTGGGACCTTGCTCATGAGAAGTTGTTGTCAGACACAGTTGTATCATTGTTAATTCTAATAATCAGAAATCGAAAGAACAGTTTGCTTAATGTGAATGAAAAATAAATGTTCATTAATCATTAAATACATACAGCAATATGAACTAACAAGTTCAAATGGTGTTGCTTTATTGGCTTCTTTTTTAATTAAGTATAGAGAAATAATACATAATTTTTGAATGCCAAACAGTTTCCAATTAGCTTGTTCACGTTTTCTACTATCCCTTATATTTAACTACAGTGAATCAAACAATACAGTAAGATTATATTGATTAATGCACAAATGTACAAATGAGTAAAATTTAAAATATAGGAACAAAATAGACTTTAGAAAGAATTTGCTACAGGTTTTTGGCATGCAAAGTTGCTGTAGTTTGTAAATTGCTATTGTACTTTATAATGACATAAAATGGGAAATTTTGGTTGTAATCTATTAAACAAACAGGATTTGCCAATATAGGTTACCTTGGAAATGTATTACAGATAAGAACATGTGTTAATGAAGTTGAGATTAAGACTGTGAATCAAATATTAGTGACCTTGTTTAAGCTGTGCTTCTCATTTTTAAAACACCAACATTAATTTGCTCTTATACATAAGGCTCAAGGTAGACAGTTATGGTTTGTCAAGTCTGGCCTCTTAACAGTTTTTTTTTTTTTAAAAAATAATAACAGAATGAGAATAGTATGTGAGGATTTATATAAATTTCAATATTCATGAAGTTTTAATTAAGCAGCTACAGTCGATCATGCTTTCTCTTTGATTACTTGCTTACTATGATGACAAAACTGATTTTGCGTCCAATTTCTTATGACCTACTAGCCTAAAATATGTATTGTCTAGTGCTGAATAGAAAACTGTTAGCCAACCTTGACCGAAAAATTGCTGTTCTAATGCCATTTTCAAAAGTTACTGACAGTAAAAGTTTTCCTGGCATCATAAAGTTCTGTATTACCATCTCCAGTAAACAACTCTTTGGAGAAACATTGGACATATGAAAGAAAATTACTTTAGATCTACATTGTGGTAGTGTCGAAAATTGTATGAAAGACCAATTGTATGTTAAGACCAAGAGTCTAAATTGAAACAGTGTGGTGTGATGGACCAGTATTTAAAATAGAGGTCTAGACAGTGCCATTAGGAAATAACTAGTAATTGCCCAGAATTACTCATGGTAAGAACATTTTTAGAAATGGGTATTTAGGTTGTAAATTTTTACCATGAGATATAATGAAGTAGTAAATCTTGTCTTAATGATTTCATTTATTGTAATGGTTGTCAATTCAGTTGTAAGATATTAATTGGTATTAAATTTCTTCCTTGTGTCCTTTTGACATATATTGTTTCTACATTAGAGTAACAGGATGAATTCTGTACAAGTTCAAATATTTGTCCCTTTGGTAGAGTTGTTTAGTGTGCTAAGATACTTTATTGGTGCTTTCATCACATCTAGTCAAGCACTCACAAATTATAGCTTTCAACTAACCCCATCTTATTAGTTATGTAGACAGCAAATGGTAATAATTCAAAAATAACGTCTCTTGAACAGATTCACATTTTACCTTAATCTTTAATGTAACCAGTCTGTTTTCTAATTCCAGACCTTGCTTGCATGTACAAATTATTTAGTCGTGTGCCAAATGGTTTGAAGACAATGTGTGAATGTATGAGTTCTTATTTGAGGGAACAAGGAAAAGCTCTTGTTTCCGAGGAAGGAGAAGGAAAGAATCCTGTTGACTATATCCAGGTAGATAAAAGTTTTGCATTCATGATAAGCATTTTGCAAATGCTTTGTGGATCACTTTTAAGTATGTTATATACCTGAGCTAAATATTTTAAGATGTTCATTATATGTGTCAGGAAGCTGGACTCAGCTGCTGTTTATGGTTGATTTCTTAGTAACCTATTCAAGATTTGTTTAGTATGAATAATAAAAAAATGAGTTGCATTTTGTTGTGTGTTGGTGTTTAAATACAGGAAAGGCCAACTTGTGTTTTAAATGCTTAAATTTCAAAATATTTTTAAGTAGTTCTTTAACTAAACTGTATTCTAAGTTTTTTTTAATAGGAATAATCAGTGTTTTGTATTTTTTTAAAACTTTGTTCTATTTGGCTACCATGTTTGGTTCAGACAAGAGGGTGAGCAGAAGCAGTAACAGGGCCTTTTTGTTTGTTTGTCTTAAATGTTTAAATTTCATTTATGGGATGGGGTGTGTATACACACATGTGCCTTGTAGAAGTCAGAGGACAGAGTCATTTCCTTCTATCCTGTGGGTCCAACAAGTACACTTATCTCCTGAGCCACCTTTGGGCTCTGTTTGATTTTTGATATATTGCACATATATGTAATATGGTAAAATGCTTGCCGTCACTAACATTTGAGCTTGTACACAAACTGGAAAATAATAATAGTCTATAAACATATAAAAACCAACAAAGTTAAGTATTTTACTTATGACATTTTTAAAATGTTTCCTAAATTTTTTTATTTTTAAGGGCTTATTGGATCTGAAAAGTAGGTTTGATCGCTTCCTCCAAGAATCCTTCAATAATGACCGGCTCTTTAAACAGACTATTGCTGGGGACTTTGAGTATTTCCTAAACCTCAACTCCAGGTCTCCTGAATACCTCTCATTATTTATTGATGATAAGCTGAAAAAGGGAGTCAAAGGGGTAAGTAGTAATATATTGGAAAGTATTAGGTTTTACTTTGTGATCTAAAGTTTGGAAATAAATTTAAGAAGTTTTACAGCTAAAAAACAAAGCAGGGCTCTTTACTGTGCTTATATGCTGTAGTCTCCCAGACAGTTCTGTTTAAGTCTTAGACATGCTCAAAATTTGTTTGACATTTCACAATACATTTCTTGTATAGTTTTCATTTTTAAAAATACTCCCTAAAAGAAAAGGCACACTTGCAGTTTTTAAAATGATTGCCTTTTTAGCTAAGAATTAGTTGTGTGAGGGATGACAAAACCAAAAAACTTGACAGCAGTTGTAGATAACAGCTTGCTTTTATCTGGGTCTGGGTTTGTAGGGTATCAAGCAGGGCTTGGTTTTTGAGGATTTTGAAGGCACACTTGGAAGAACAGTTCTCTGAAATACTTTCTTTGAAAGTTCCACACACTAGCTGGGCGTTGGTGGCGTATGCCTTTTAGTCCCAGACTGGAGAGGCAGAGACAGGTGGATGGATCTGTGAGTTCGAGGCCAGCCTGGTCTACAGAGCAAGTTCCAGGACTGGCTCCAAAGCTACACAGAGAAATCCTGTTTCAAAAAATAAAAACAAAAAAAAAGTTCCACACACTGAAGCTTAATTTTTAAGTTTCATCCAGGGACCTTAGGAGCTCACTTGGAACCATAGAAAAACAAATGAAGCTATTCTGATCACATGTTGTCTTTTAAAGCCTCATCTTAGAAATTTTGAGACAAAGGAGAAAAATGGCAAATAGCTGCAATTACAGAGGCAGTAGCTGAATGAGAAAACAAAATCACTGACTGCAAAGAAAACACAATACAACCTACTACATTATTTTCTTTCCCTTATTTAAGAGATAAGGTAAAGAAGCCTTTTATTCCTTTGGATTTAACAAAAATTTACCCATTTGTTTGCCAATTTTGAGGCTTTTAATGAACTTTTAAAATAATTTATGGCTATGTAAATTTCTGCAGAAACTTAATATATCCTTTGTTAATGAAATTTCATCTGTTATTAATCCAGCCCTGTAATAATTAATTTCACATCTGAGTAGTAGTCCTCCACTTTTTCAATGCATTGGAGAGTATAGGGATATATGAGGTTGGGGCCCATTCTCAGATCACATCCTTTCCCTTAACCAAGTATTATGTATGGTTGGTTTTCACCTGGATTGTCTGTTGATTACTTTTGCAGCTAACAGAACAAGAAGTAGAAACGATATTGGATAAGGCAATGGTCCTTTTTAGGTTTATGCAAGAAAAAGATGTATTTGAACGTTATTATAAACAACACCTGGCAAGGAGACTGCTCACAAATAAAAGTGTTTCTGATGATTCTGAAAAAAATATGATTTCTAAATTAAAGGTAAGCTTTACTTTAAAATGAATGTAGAATGCCTAACTAATGTTGATTGTGTGGTTGAACACCAGCAACATCAACATATAATTAGAAATTGATTTTAAATGTTTACTTCCAGACTTTCTTAGGGTAGTGTGGTTCTGAGCAGGGGGCTTTACTTCCACTCACTCAGGGTACAGACCATCAAAGGTTGCAAGTACTGTTGTATACCGTGCTTTCTAAACTAACCTATACAAGAGTCACATGAAATGGTGTAGGGAATGTCAGGGTTTGAGCCCCATTTCCCTTTATATTGGAATCTCTGAAAGAGCTTGAGAATGATATTTAAAACTAAAATCCTTAAGTTATTCTTAAACACTCTAAATTTTTAACAGCCATACACATATATACAGCAATCAGTAGAAAGACTTTCATAGGAGATAATCAGGGATGGCAGAAAGACTTTGTTTCTACACTTTTTCATTGGAAAGTCCACTATTTATTTATTCTTACTTGTGTTCTTTTCTCCAAAGACGGAGTGTGGATGTCAATTCACATCAAAACTGGAAGGAATGTTTAGGGACATGAGCATCTCAAACACAACTATGGATGAGTTCAGGCAACATCTACAGGCAACGGGGGTAAGAGATTGCATTAATTTCTCATCTCCAGTGTTGGATCTTTGCTTTTATATTTATGAAGTCTATTTCTTCAGTTTTACTAGTCTCTTTGGCTGTTCTATATACTTTGAGGTCACTCTGTACATGCAGTTAAAAGTAGTTGTTGGAGGTTGGACAGTTGGCACATTGGTTAAGAGCTTTTATTAGTTCCCAGCCTGTTAGCTGGCTTACAACTGCCTGTAACTCTACCTCCAAGGGCTCTGATACATATATATCTATATATGTATATATCTATATATCTCTATATCATGAGGGCAACTGCACTCGTGTACAAACTCCTCACACACATGCATATATAAACATAATTAAAACTAACAATTTAAGAAATATTTAAAGTAACTGTTTATGCTGCAGACCTTAAGCTTTAAATCTCCTAAGCTTTTCCCTGTGTTGGAAACAGTTGATGGGCAGAGCAGAGTCAGCAAAGCAAGCCGTGAGCATCCTGAAGTCTTTGAATTTATTAAAATGTTGTGGATCTTCAAGCTGAACACAATTCCTCTAAGGATTTGGGCCAGTTGAAGTCTACTCAGCACAGTGGTTTCTTTTATTTACTTTCAGGAGCCATATAACAGATATTTTGCTTTATATAATGCCTGTGATTATTTATAAGAAATTACAAGTGTTTATTCATTTTCGTCCTCTTCTTGGTTTTTTGAGACAGGGTTTCTCTGTGTAGCTTTGGAGCCTATCCTGGCACTCGCTCTGTAGACCAGGCTGGCCTGGAACTCACAGGAATCGGCCTGCCTCTGCTCTGCCTCCCAAGTGCTGGGATTAAAGGCGTGTGCCACCAACGCTTTCCTCTTTCCTTTTTAAGAGAGCAGAAAGCCTAATGGTGAGAGTAATGCTAGTATGTATTGAAGTTGTCATCCATCATATAGATAGATTTTTATTGAAGACAGATATATAACACAGGACCTACAGCTAATGTTAGTTATCTAATGTAAAAATGTTAAAAGCAGAGGTGAAAGATAGTTTTGTCTAAAATGATTCTACTCACATGTAAGAATTACCTTGTGTTCATTATATTTAAATTTTAGGTAATAATTATAATTACTTGGAAAACATTAAACAGATCCAATTATTAAGAAGAGCTCTTTTCTTTATTAAATTCTAGACATGAAGATATCCACTTTACAACTACTTTGCTAATTGTAATAGAGACTGTATGGGTAGGTAATGAATCTAGTCTGTTGTAGTTCATCTGTTTCTATTTGTATAGGTATCTTTAGGTGGTGTTGATCTCACAGTCCGGGTTCTCACAACGGGATATTGGCCCACTCAGTCAGCCACACCAAAGTGCAACATCCCACCAGCACCAAGACATGCTTTTGAGATATTTAGAAGGTAACATCTCAATAAGACTTTCTGAATATAAATAACCAAATTTGAATTTTGTTTTCACATTAATTAATTTACTGATGGTAAATATATTCCACTTTAGACCTCATATTCAGAAGACTTTATGTTAGTAACTTTTTGGAGGGGGAGGGTTGGAGACAGAGTTTCTCTGTGGCTTTGGAGGCTGTCCTGGAACTAGCTCTTGTAGACCAGATTGGTGTCGAACTCACAGCCTGCCTCTGCCTCCCGAGTGCTGGGATTAAAGGCGTGAGCCATCAACACCCAGCTTATGTTAGTAACTTTTTTTTTTCCAAGAAACCATTTTATTCGTCAAGTCCTAATAGGACCATTAGGGTTATGGTTGTATTAGGTTTCCATTTAACATTTCAGTTTTCAGGTATTTCTGACATACAGTGTATGTTTTCAAGCCAAAGGAAATTACATTAAACAAAAAGTGAGAGATAAAACAATACAATTGCAATCTATTATTTAGAATCGACCGAAATAAAATAAGATGAAAAGGAAGATAGTATTTTTTGATAACATTATGTATTTTTTTATTGGAATTACAAACAAGATTGAATTACATGACATTCCTAGTTCCCTTCTCCCTCCCTTCTTCCCCTACCACTCCCCAACTAAAAACCACCCTACCTACCACATATCCTTTCTTCTAATCTACACCTGACCCAACCTTTTTGCTCCCTGATGACCTCTGCATCCTTCCTTTTCTTCCCGTCTCATTCTCGTAGCTCCCTCCCACCTCTTCCCATGTTCTCAATTTGCTCAGGAGATGGTGACCCTTTCCCCTTCTCCAGGGGACAACAAACTTATGTCAGTAACTGTTAGCATGTAAGAACAGATTAAATAAAACTTCAGAAGAATGTCAATGTCCTTTGTCATTGGTGCATGTTAGTAGAGTTACGTTTTGCATTGTTAGTGTCAGTCACTGGCTTAGGACAGGCTGTGGAGAAAGCCTTCTGAAGAGCTGGCTTGGTCATATTATGCAAGAGAAATGATTTAGTGTATTGGTACCTAGTTAAGTTCATTCATCTTACATCATCACCCCATAACCCTGCCCCTACTTTCCTTTATTGATTAAAAAAAAAAACAGGAACAGAACGTAATTCCTAAGGGCCTCCTTCATCTTTTACTGTCTCTTATCTATATGTTTGCTAAGGGTTGTTGTCATCTTAAAATTTGTAATTTCAAATGCATAAATTGTATGGTTTCTTCAAACTGGGTTTACTCTGCTACAGATTCTACTTAGCCAAACACAGTGGTCGACAGCTCACACTCCAGCATCACATGGGTTCTGCAGATCTCAATGCCACCTTTTATGGTCCAGTTAAAAAGGTAAATATTGATGCTTTAAGTATACAGACTAACTTAAAAATTCATGTACAGAGCCTGTGTGTGTTTTAGGTCACACCTAAACTTCCATCTCATAAGTTGGAAAGCTTAAAAATCTCTGCTTTTATTTATTATGTCTATTCTTTTATTTGCTAACTGCATTTGAAAATAGGAAGATCATGTCTTTAAAGAATAAAATAATAGAGAAATTATGGATTTTATTTAAAAGATTAAGCTGGAGACCCTGTTGCCAAATATAGCTTACAATGTAAGTTGATTTGAGGGCATACAAAGCAAACTACCCCTTTTCAAAATTCTGTCTTTTAGTTCTTTTGAAATCAAAACCAAGAGATTGGCACTTGATACTTACAAGACATGCAGATATTTATAGAATCATTTTTAAAGTGGTATGCAAATAACTTGTTTCTTCTTTTAAAGTCTAGAGATCTAGACTAAATCTATTCTACTACTTGGTTTGAATCAAACCAAAGTTATTTGCCTTAAAGTTGAAAATTAATCAATTTAGGCAGCAAAAAGTTTTAATGTAGATTGTAACCTAGACTTGCTGTGATGAGTTGTTATGACACCAAAGCATTTTTAGTGTTAAGTGCATGTATAAACATTGTTGTGTTTATATGTAATTAACACTGATGAAGAACTTTATAATGTTTTTAGTTGAAAAATATTTGGCACTATTATCTTTAAGTGTATGAGTACTTTCTTGGCTAAATTGAAGTAAGTGTTCACTGTGTAGGGAAATTGAGGACAATCCCTTAGTAAAGGGGTGTGTGTGGATGCAAGTGTGTTAAGTAGGCTTTCTATTATATAGGAATGAGTTGTATTTATTGGAGGGAAGGAGATTACGGAATTTATTTCTGAAAATATGATTACAGTTGGTAGGAGATAATGTCTTTTATTTTTTTAAAAAAATACAACAGGAAGACGGATCTGAGGTTGGTGTTGGCGGTGCACAAGTAACTGGTTCTAATACCCGGAAGCACATACTGCAAGTCTCCACTTTCCAGATGACCATATTAATGCTCTTTAATAATAGAGAGAAATACACATTTGAGGTATGGCTTATAGTAGTAATAAACCTTTTGACCAGTTTCTAACTCTTCGTTACTTGATTCTTTCTTAGTAGAGTAAACTTGAGAGATACTCCTTAAATACCACTAGGAGAAACTGCATAAAATTCAGCCATTGAACTTTGTGAACATCATTCATTACTGGGGCATGTTTTATTTTTGTTGTTTTAAATTGACATTATTTAAATATAATTTCCATATTGTATGAGTACATAGCTTGCTAAGCTTTAAAAGTAGGGTACCTATGTATTCATTTTCACAGTCATGACTACTACCTCCTATATTTCTATGTATCCATCTGTAGTCAGTTCCCTACAACCACTCTTGGTGCCAAGTAACTAATGATTAATGTTTTATTTCTGTGGGTTGTTTTGCCTTTTATAGGATTTTATATATGTGTTTGTGTTGAGGTTTTTTTAGATTTGTTTCTAATCAGTAGTTGGTTCTTCTTACTGTGTGAGGAATTATTACGTTTTCTTTATCAGTTCACTTGTTGATATGATAAGCTTTTGGGTTGGTACCAGATTTGGTGTGTTAAGAATAGAACCATGGAACTAGAAAGATGACTCAGTCAGCATTGAGCTGCCTGGATTTGATCACTGGAACCACCGCTAGGCATGGTGGCATTTACCTATAATCCCAGAACTGAGGAGATGAGCCCCAGGCTTCTAAGAGGCCATAAAGAGAGGTGAAGAGAGAAAAGGTGACTACCTCCTGAGAAACTACATCTAAGGTTGTCCTCTGACTTCTACATATACTCTCAACACACACACACACACACACACACACACACACACACACACCCTACCTACTTATGTGCTTAACTTTTTAGAAACTACCAAGACTGTGCCCTAAAGCAAGAGCTCCATTTGCTATCTTCTGTAGTCCAAGTAGTTTTTGTCAGTTTAGTTTATGTTCAGTTGTGTCATGGATTTAATCTTTAATGACTAATGATGTTGCATATCTTTTATGTGTTTGTAAGCTACCTAGGTATACACACACATACATATGTATATATGTATATGTATATACACACACACAAAATAAAAATGCTTGCCTGCCTCTGCCTCCCAAGTGCTGAGTTTAAAGGCATGTGCTACCGTGCCTGGCTCATTATCATTTATTATTTTAATATTCTAAAAAATGATTTCCTACCATGAGATTTATAGAGATTTACTTCTAGTACTTTTAAGTAGTTTATAATTTTAGTTTTTATATTTAGATACGGTAATTTTCAAGTTATGGTATGAAGTAAGGATTAAAATTGATTTTTCTGGAGCTGAAGAGGTATCTCAGCTGTTTAAAAGCATTAGGTGCTCTTCAGAAGGACCTTTTCAATTCCTAGCACCTACATGGAAGGCAGCTCACAACAGTTTGCAGGTCCAGTTCCAGGGGGTCTTACACCCTTTTGGTCTCTGCCAGCACTGTACATGTATTTGTGCAGAGATGTGTATGCAAACACATAAAATGTTAAAATAATTTTGAATAATTGTTTCTCTTCATATATTTTATTCTAGCATCATTTATTAAAAGTGGTCTTTTTTTTTTCCTGTTTGGTACTATTATTATTATTATGTGCATTCTTTTTCACCTGTCTCATTAATTTATGATTTTGTTGCATTAACTTCTTAAAATTAAACACTTTTATTTATTTTGTGTGCACATGGGAGTGTGTGGTATGTGTATATATACATGCTAGGATCTTCACTCTCCTTCTACCATGCAGGCTCTGAGGATCAGGGTTAGAATTCCAGTCATCGGGCTTGGTGGCAAGCACCTTTACTGCTAAGCCATATCAAAGCCCAGTTATATTACATTTAACTAGTTTTCTATACCTGTAAAGAGCTACTTGGTATTGAAATGGGTATCATCTTAATTTTTGAAGTAAGGTATTAAGTATTTTGAAAGGCTTAAAAATTGCCTTCATATTTATTGACGGCCAATTTTTAACTACAGAAGAAGAAAGGAGTATGAGTTTAAAATTAAGAGCAAGAAGATTAAATTATACTTCTGTTTTGATACTGTCATGCTTCTATTTTCTGGAAAACATTAAGAGAGTACCATTTTTATGTGATATATTAAAAGAAAGCTTATGATGTGTTTTTCTTTATATTTAACAAATAGATTCTACCTAATAATAATACTAATTTTCATGCACAAATTATGTGGAATTGAGTCCCAATAATATTGATGAAGCAAACCTGGAGTATACCTTAGTCAAACAGTATACATAAAGCTTTTCTACAGAGAAGGAATTAGTTGTCATTAGGTATTCTGGATTTACAGGTGTGGGTTACAACATCAAGTTTTATGTGGTGCTGGGGATCAAACCTAGGACATCCTGCATGCTGGGCAAGTATTCTGCCAACTGAACTATAGCCCCAGTTCCAATAGGTGTTTGTTTCAGTTTTTGATTGTTTTGAGGGACTGGGTTGAGACAGAGTTGCTCTCTATATAGTCTGGCTATCCTAAAATTTTAGAATTCAGTTCTCTCTCTGCCTCCTGAATGCTGGCACTAAAGATGTGCCCCACTGCCACCTAGCTCCAATAGATTTTGGTTTTTTGAGACAGAGTTTCTCTGTGGCTTTGGAACTAGCTTCTTGTAGTCCAGGCTGGTGTCGAACTCAGAGAGATCTGCCTGCCTCTGCCTCCCAAGTGCTGGGATTAAAGGTACATGCCACCACCGCCTGGCTAGATATTGTTTAATTGAGGTTTTTCATGAATATTTTATGAAGAGTATGTCATTCCTGATAAATACTAAAGTTGATTTTGAGAGCTTTAATTTATTAAAGGACTCAGAAGTGTGATGGGATAATAACAGTACAAATTCATCTTCCAAAGCTACTATAGAATTGTTGTATTAACTGCAGTGATCAAAGGCACCTTCCCTTTCCCAACCAGCTTGGGATCCATTGATGTTAATGAGCAAGTTTGAGGTGGTAGTTAAGTGGAATATCACTCTAACATTGCCAGTTTTAGCTAATTCATATACATAGAGTTTTCTGTGTAGAATTTCATGCAGTGTAATGGACCTCAAGACCTTAAATCTAAGGTGTTGTGAGAAGATACCTGGTACTTCACTTGTGTTTTACACTGTTATATCTTGCTTAAATTTCATTAACCATCATCTCTTTCATAGAAATTAAAGAAAATATAAGTACTTAATACTATTAAAGGAAGCTGACTTTATAAATAAGAGTTTTGAGTTCAGGAAAGTGGTTGTATTAGCCACATACAAAATTCCAAATCCCATGTGACTTAAAGCACTTACTTAACAATCTGTTATGTCTTAGTTTCTCTGAGTTGAGTGTTTTAACTGGAGCTCAGTTGGGTAGCTGTGGCTTGAGGACCTTTTGGTCCTTGGCAAGGTTGCATTTAAATGGCAGGTCTTAGAAAATCCACTGGTTTCACTGAGTTTAAGGAATACACTTCCAAGGTGTTTTGCATGGTGGGCAGATTTGTTTTGGCTATTGGTAAAAGTCTGTAGTTTGTAGTTTCTTTCCATGTAGGTCTTTCTACTTGATCTGTTAGTTGTCTTTACATAGTAGTGCCTCAGTTGTTCTAGAGTGAGTGAGCACTCCTAGAGCCCCAAGAAGAAACTTCATTGTCTTTATTGATAGAGCCTCGGAACTCACATATTGTCCCTCCCTTACTTGTTTGATCACCCAAGTCTGTCTCGGCTGGTGAGATGTCACAGAGTACAAAAGTGTTCCCAGGTAAATATGTTTGCCACCCAGCCAGCTGACCTGAATTTGATCCCAGGACCCACATGGCATAAGTTAAGAACTAACTTAATTTCCACAAGTCAGTTGACACACATGTACACACAGACCCAACAAATACATAAATGTAATTTAGATGTTTAAAAACACTACTAGGATTGTTATGAGCTGTCTTGAAAACTGACTTGCAGGAAAGATAATTTTGTGATGTCACATTAATCCATAGTAACAAAATTGTTGAGGTTTTTTTCTTTTCATGTGTTTTTTTTAATTAAAAAATCAGTGTAATCTAAATTAGTTACTAGTAGCATAGAATTAAGTAGCTTATATCCTTACTTTTAATTACTATATTTAGTTTTGAAAGCAATATGGTTAATCATTCTTATATTAAGACTCTATATTACGCTTCCTTAAAATTTTCCTGAGTCTCAAGTATAAGAGCTAATTTGAGCCCTAATGTCAGACGTAATTGAAGTGGAAAGCCATGAAACATTCCATCTAGTGCTGGATATGGCAGAGGCAGGCAGATTTCAAGTTCAAGGAGAGCCAAGGCTACACAGAGAAACTCTGGGGAACGGGGAGGGCCCATAGTCCATCTGGAATTGACAGCAGTCATTATGGTGGTATGTGTAATGCCACAATAGAGAGAAATATTTAAGTATACTCAGAGAGAAATAAATGTGCATTCTTAGTAATTCCCTACATATTTATTGATTAATAAAATAAATAATTAAAAGGGATATAAAAGATTACATGATATAACAGAAGGTACAATTGAAACTTGCATAAAGAATTTACTCAGCAGAACCGACAGAATTCTTGAAATAAATATGTACCTGACACAACTGCTACCAAAACTGAAAAAAAGAAAAAGATGTTAACTATTTTTACAGATGTATATTGAGAGAATGATATACTGTGTCTAGGTAATAGTTTCCTTGGAATACAAGAAGGATCTACATGAAATAATGTGTTAAAAGACAGTTAAATTGTAATCATAGGATGTTAAACGGATTTTTAGTTGCCATACACCATCTTAAGGCAAAAAGCAATTTATGATCTCTAGAGATACACTGAAAGTATTTTACTTAAAGTCAGTCTTCATATTCACTTCATAAATGTGGGTCTCTTGGCCACATAAGTAGAATGAAAGTTTTCTTAGTTGTCATAAGGTTATATTTAAGGAGAGTTCTAAATGTAAACAACAGAACAGCACTAGACACCTTCCTGCTCCATTGGGAACTGGTACAATGCCTACCTTTGCTGCCACAGTTGCTCTTCTTGTTAATAAAAGAAAAGAAGAGAAAGTGATAAATACCATGAAAGAATTAACAAACATATTTACATTTTTGGACATTTCGTGATTGTGAGCTTGATACTTTGTGACAATCACTTGAAAGTGTTCCCAGAGTTGTTGTGTGGAAAAATCACACTTTCTATAAGCAAGCTTTTCATAGTTTGTGACATGAAGAAACGAATTATCAAGAATCATAGCCTTAATTGTAATCATTGTAGCAAGAAATAGATACCAGGACTTATATTAATTTTGCTTTTAAAGTGAAAAATTATGGAAGGTACCAGAACGGGAGAACTCTGTATTAACATAGTCAGTTTTTTAAAGTTGCCTATAAGTTCAAAGAACTAAAACCCAACTATGAGCTTGATAAGCTGATCCCAGAGTTTATCTGGATAAGAAAGTGCCCAAGATAGAACAAAACTTGTTTTTCTTCCTTTCTTGATTGTTAGAGACAGTTGCTTGTGTGACCCTGGCTGTCCTAGAACTCACTCTATAGAGCAGACTAACTTCAAACTTAGAGCTCCTCCTACCTCTGGCTCCCAAGTGCTGGGATTAAAGGCATATACCACTACCCAGCCTATAAACAAAACTTTTTATTGGCAGGAAATGGGTCTTGAATTGGTGGTGGGGAGTTTTAATAACAACATAAAATTATTTTCTGTTTTAAATGTATTCCTTTAAGGTGAGTTATCATGTAGCCCAGGCTAGTGCCTAAATCATGATCCTCCTGCTTTTGTCTCCCAAGTGCTGGTATTATAAAAAGTCATAGATGAAGAACTTGTTTGAACTAATAATACCCAGAAGCAAATTGGTTTATAGCTTTCGATTCTTGGGATATGGTAAATTTATCATTTTAAGTCAGTCTGAATATTTTTGGTGGTGTTAAAGGACATTAGGTGGACTTTAGTACCATTCTAGCACATGATATACAAAAATAGATTCTAGGTTAATGCATAAATTGGAAGTTGATAATGTAATTATAAATAAAGATGGCACCTAAGGAAGTATTGTTCTTACATTATAAATAGCTTGAATGTTACAACTAACCATCTGTAATCTAATAATAAAACCTACTTAGCTTTCTATTAATTCATAGTATTTGTAATGTCTACAGTAGTAATAAACATAATGATTTGAAGCAGAGATGGATAAAATAGCATTTCACAGAATCTTGACTTTTACCTAATTCATGTTTCCATAGTAATAAGTCATGTGAGTCTACAGATCTCTTAGTTATCTTATTGGCTTGAGAACAGTAAGCTAAAAATTACAACTCTTTCACCTGGTGTTTTTATTTGTCTCAGGATAACATTGTATTCATGTTATAATATATACAAAAATTATCACCTAGACCCCAGAAAAGGTCTTACTGATTTTTATGTTTAATGTTAATTTCTAGTAGTCAAATCTTATTTGATCCCAAAGGCAGTAAATATAGTCAGATCCAGGTTCTGATGTTTGTTTTCATAATGAAAGCTTGAACAAAGTGGTCTTGAAAGTAAACTTGTAAGGAACATAGTAAATGTTCCTGAAACTGACTATTGTAGCAATATAACCTGAAGGCTGTCAAGTTCCTGGTGGTGCCTGCAGATGGCATTTTAGAGAACATATTGTGCTTCCTGAAGCAGAAATGCCCTTGCCTTTAACAGTTTATAGTTTGTTCAAATAATGAGATTTTAGTAGCAAGTCATAATATTCAGGAGATTTTTTATTGTAAATTAATTCTTTAATAGAATTACCTTTCTCTAGCCACTGCTTGGTTTATTTATTGCTGATTAACTAATGTACTTTTAATCTTTGGGGGGAAATCTAATTATGTCAAATCTAATGAAATTTCAGGAAATTCAACAAGAGACAGATATCCCTGAAAGAGAACTTGTTAGAGCCCTCCAGTCCCTCGCCTGTGGTAAACCAACACAGCGGGTCCTCACAAAAGAACCCAAGTCAAAGGAGATAGAAAGTGGCCACATATTTACAGTTAACGATCAGTTCACATCCAAACTACACAGAGTCAAGATTCAAACAGGTACCTGAAATTAAAGTGTTCCTCTTAAAAATTATGTATAGTTTATATAAAAAAAATTCCTCATCTGCTGGATTTCTTCCTTTTAAGAAGTAATAGTTCCGTTGTTAACAAAATTAATGCCTACAGTGTGCTTGTGCTTGGTTCTGAGAAGGGAAGCAAGGTGTGTGGATACCTGGGCATAACAAAATGTAGCTGAACCCACATGCAAACAAGACACGGTCCTACAGACTTCTTAGCACTGACAGGGTAATAGTTCTAACTAGTTGTCAGAAGGCTTTCAAAGCTGTTTTACAGATTTTTCACAATTGGTTGTTACCTACAGAAGAATTGCTCTTTAGATATTTTCTAAGTTTTGAAACTATAAAGCTAGTATTACCTTTAATTTAAAAGCATAAATGATAAAGTTGTGAACAATTTCTAGTATGTTGATACTGAAAATATTGTTCAGTATATATAATCTTTGTAAGGTTTTTATTTTCTGTTTATAAGTGGCAAAAAGCCAATCCCTTCTTTCCAATGTTCAGAATTAAAGCTACCTGGTTTCAAGGTTAATATTAGTACAGACAGACCTACCTCAGCACACACATCTTGAAGTAAGATGTTTTCCTCCATCATTCCAAATATGTTAGCACTCTTGGGAAAAATAATTTCATATTGTATCTATTGTATTTTCTCAATTGTGAAGGTTCCTTTTTTGTGTCTTACCTTTAAGATTTAGTATACATAAATTTTAAAATGGAGGAAAAAAAGATCTGGGATTCTTTCAGGATTTCCACATTACAACTTACTATATTCTTTTATTTTTCTTAATCTAAACCCATATCTTCCCCTTTTTTCTTTTTCATTGACCTAATGGGGGGGTTAATTCTTTATATAGATTATTTTTATTTGCTTTTACCCTTTTTTGATACTGAATGCAGTTTTTTTCTTTGTGCATGTGTCTCCCTGAGTGTGTGTTAGTGAAAAATAGGGATATAATCCACATGCTTTCTTACATAGCCATGTCCCCAGCAGAAAGCAGTATTCTTATCAAGGAACTTTTCCTACAAGTAGCTAAATATTTATGTACCAGAATAATACTATAAATTACAGATCTGCTATATCGTGTCTGTGCATAAGTCAGCCATTTGTTTCTTTGAGTTTTCTAATTTGATTCCAGAAGTTTCATGCTTATCTCCTTTTAAGGGCCAAATAATACCCAAAAAAATGGTTTGGGCTTTTTTGCTCCATCAGTTACAGCAGAGTTGTACATTAGTTCTTTATATTGCCCCTTGCTGGTTACTTTGAACACTATAGGAAGGACAGAGTAAGATTCTCCTAAAGATTGGGGCATATGGTTAAAGAATTTTGTTAAGTAAATAGAATCCAAGGGTTTGGCTAGACCTACACAGAAGTATTTCATTGCTATAGAATTCCTTTTACTGTTACCTTAGTACTGCTTTTTAATTGCTTAACTAATAGGATCTTGACACTACCTGCTCTTCCCTTTCCTACAGTGTCTCATGAGTTAGAGACAGCAAGTACTTGACCATGAAAAATTTTTATTGAAATAAACTTGAAGCCATGGCAGAAAAGTAAGAGTTGAGGTCTGAAAGTCATGGACAATTTGCAAATTGTAGACTGCTAATTTTACCACTGGAGATGTTTACTACCATTTTCTTCCAGAAGAATAATTATTCTAATCTATGAATATTTGACTTTCAGTCAGGTATGTGTGGAGTATGGTTTTAATATCAGAATTATGAGGCCAAAGCAGGTGAATCTCTGTGAGTTTGAGTGCTTCCTGGTCTAAATAGTGAGTTCTAGCCCAGCCAGGGCTGCATAGTGAGACCCTTTAAAAAATTTTTTTTTTGCTTTATTTTCTTTTTTAAAACTAACTTATAATTGTACAAAAGAATAATTTATAATTGAGGTATGAATGTTTGCTTATTGTGTGTTAATTTGTATGTATTCTAGTTGAGATGGATTTTTCTCTGAATAATATAAATTACATTACATTTTATAAACCAAAATTTTAATTGTATTTCTTACAAATGCCTTTGTTTCTATTTTAGTTGCAGCCAAACAAGGTGAATCTGACCCAGAAAGGAAAGAAACAAGACAGAAAGTAGATGATGACAGAAAACATGAGATAGAAGCTGCTATAGTGCGAATAATGAAGTCTAGGAAGAAGATGCAGCACAATGTTTTAGTAGCAGAGGTAAGGATGCTTGAAGCCTGGTCCACATAATTATCCCACAGCACTGCTCACTAAGAGCAAGATACTGTACATAATTGAAAAAACTGTGCATCAATATACTTTTTTAAACAAATCACCTATGTTTCTGAACATTAATAATGATTACCAGTGTTTGAGGGCCTCCTTAAAAATTAGGAAACTGAGACCCATGAGGGGCCATTAACATAGTAGGATAACAGAAGCCTTGTTTAAGAATTGAGAAGTAGTTCTGACAGTGTATTAACTGAGAAATGAGAAGGAAGAGTTTGGCTTCCTGGGTCTCTGGCATGAATGAATAAACAGAGGTCAGGCCCCACATCTTAATATAGGTTTGCACAGTTGTCTTTATTGTACACTGGCGTATGTAGTCTCAAGAGTCCATCAGAACATTGAAGGCCAAATTTTAAATTGGGAATTCACGTTACATAAGAAGATAGTCAAAACTGGGTTCATACTAAATTGCTCAGGTGTAACACTGTAAGAAAGAGCCCTATAGTACCACATTCAGGAACAATGAGAATACCCAATAACGATGAGAAGAAGCTTTTATGTACTGGGTTTTTTTTTTTTTTTTTTTTTTTTTTTTTTTGTCGTGTGTTGTTCCCCCCTCCCTTCCTGCCAAGACAGGGTTTCTCTGTGTAACAATCCTGGCTGTCCTGGAACTCTTTCTATAGATCAGGCTGTCCTGAAAGTCACAGAGATCTGCCTGTCTCAGCCTTCTGAGTGCTGGGATTAAAGGCGTGCACCACCATGGCTGGTGAGCACTGGCTTTAAAGGGACTTTTTCTGAACCAGTCTTAGAAATAGAGGTTCTCAGGCACCAGGACCTACTGACTCTCTCCGGTTAACAGTCTGGCCTTTAACAAGCATTGCATAGGTGGTTGTGAAGCCCATTCAAATTGTATGTCCTTCCAAAGAGAAAGAAAAAACAAACCAAGTACAGTTATACACAGCAGAGGAATGACCAGGAGTGGGTGGTCAGTAATTGTGAAAACCATAAAGCTGAGGTGAATGTATTGGCAAATGTGGCCAGTTAACTTTACCATAGTTTTTTACTGGCCTAATAAGAATAGATAGTTGATGCAGCACCTGGGAAATAAGTGGGGGTAGAAACCACCAAGAGTTTGTACTTAGAGGCAGTGGGTCCTGGTAACAGGCAGAAAGAAGAGCCCTAGAAGACTGAGTGGTGGGATTAGGAGTTCTGGAACTTGGTTTCTTCTAAATGGGAGATTGTTGAAGATGCTTATATTGTGGGAAGGAGATGCTAGGTGGTTAAGACAAGGAAATAGTGACATCTAGGAAAGGAAGAGTGAATGTTGGTGGTTAGTAGTAGAAATAATGGAACACTAACCAAATGTGCCTTTTCTTGAACACACTAGGGCACATGGTCTGTGCTGACAAAGAAGTGATACAAATGAGATAAATACAATGTAGGGTAGGAAGATGAGGAATACCAAAGCGAAATGAGATAGCTTTTTGTCCTGGTGTAAAACTCTGCTAGTGGTTTTGCATGTTGGTCGGAAAACACAAGGAGCTCATCAGAATTAGAGATTGTGTCTACAGCAGAGTGATGATTTCAATTATAAATTTGTGTTAGATTTCCCAGACTTACCAAACCTTTATAGAAAGCCAGTTTTAGCCCTGGGATAACATAAGCAGCACATACAACTGTGACTAGATAATTGATTTTATAAAAGCAAGTATTAGGTGTATTTGGCTTATGAGTGCAGCTGGTGACTCCCAGTTTAAACATACTGATAGCCATTTCATCAAATAATGCTTATAAAATAGGACCAAAGAATCCAGAGTTGAAAATGCTTTTGAGAGTTGAAGTAATCTTGAATGCCGTCTAAGCCTATAAGGAAGGAAACAATGTGCAAAGTAGCTTTCACAGTCTGGGAAATAGAGTTAAGCACTGGTAGTTTCAAATGGATGGTAGCAAGGTTTTTGTTTTTGTTACTTGTTTTTTAATTAGTAGATTTATTAAGTGCACTGTGAGAATGCATAATGACTAAAATTGGAAATGGAGAACTACCTGCCAAGAGCAAGACTAATGGTAATTGTGGAAGGATGATAGATTGTCGTTATAGGGTAGAATGCCGAAGATAACCTTGATCAACAAGAGTAAAAGAAAACCTGGTTATGGGTGGATGGATAAGTGGGGTGGATTATTGAAATGTTCATGAGCTTTGAGGACAAAGAGGTTTAGATTCTCTCTCGTTCTGGTACTAATTGTTAATACCAACTTATTTTCCTTTATAAAATGAAACAGCCTACATTGCAGTTAAAAGCATTAGACAAGTAAACACAAACACACACGCACTGATTGATAGCAGTAGGTTGTGGCTGCTACAGTTACTGGAAGCACCATACTTAGGATCTGACTGCAGCTGGAGCAAAGAATGACAGCAGTTGCTCATAGTATTGGATGCCATTGCTGTGAGTCATTTTATCTGTTAAATCCTCTCTGAGATCTGAGAGCTGGACAATTAGGAATCAGGAATTTGAACCTAGGCAGTCTGGGTCTAGCTTGTGCTTATAAATACAACATGCTATGCTGCCCAGGTTTTGTGAGCTGGAAAATAATCCAGAAGTTAGTAGTATCATCAAAATGATTAAACTATATGCTGGTATGTAGTTAGACTAGTGAAATCCAACTGATCCTCTTATCCTCTTCACATTTTGATACATGAAAATGTGTTCTTAAATGTTTTTCCTGTACTCTTTTTGTTTTAGTTAATTTACTTACTATGTTGAGGCAGAGTACTCTTTCTGCGTCAGGTTCCCAAGTGCTGAGGTTATAGACATTAGCCACCATACTTGGTGCATCTATTGTACAGTCACTAAATTTTGGTCTTCTTGGCTTTAAGATGGCAGTCTACTCTAGTAAAAGAGGGAGTTTTGTGTGTTTATGTGGAAATGTTTTAGTTAAAATTAGACTTGTACCTTCTCTTTTTAGGTAACTCAACAATTGAAGGCTCGATTCTTACCAAGTCCAGTTGTTATTAAGAAACGTATTGAAGGACTTATTGAGAGAGAATATTTGGCACGAACACCTGAGGATCGCAAAGTATACACATACGTAGCATAAAATGCATTCAGAAATTTGATTTATTCTTGGACTGTACTCTTCGCATGGACTGGGAAGTTCTTTTAAATCATTACTATTAAGACGACCATCTCTTCTGTTAAATTGCAGTACATGTTATAGACCACTCAGATCAAGCCTCTCCTCCCTCTTGAGAGTTTTCAACATCAGTTGATTGAGCTTCAGGCTTTCCAACGTTATCCCTGTAGAGATCATCTTTACAGTTCCTCGGGGAAAATGTGAATGTGCCGCGTTTTGTTTTCAATATTGTATGAAAACAGGAAAAAAAAATAAAAACAAATTTAGAAAACACAGCTCATTAAAATAAAATTGTTGGATTTCATTTCCCCAGGTCTTCAGTGTTGATGTAAATGTGTTTCTGTAGTGTTGCTTATTAGCACTTTGCGTATTGTGTAAGTTGGGTAGCAAAAATGGCAAAAGAAATGCAAAATTTGCAGTTATCTTGCTCTGCTTGTGACATTTCCTTAGCTGGTATTGTTTAAAGGTTTGATAAATATACAAAGACCCAGGCATACAATTGGCGCATGCTTTATTCTACCACTTGCACTTAATGGTCTTACAGCCTTATGACCAAGAACCTTTGTTTGGACATGAGTACATACCCTGGGTTGTTTTCCCTATTGTAATTTGAGGTTTTCCAAATTCAGTTCTAAGATGACTAGGTTTTGCTCTGAGTTATTTCTAGAGAAAGAAAATATTTTAGTATGTATAAATTGTACAATAATTTTTTGCTGTTGTACTTACTGCTAATAGTGGATTGTATAGGGTGGTGTTTTTCATTTATTGTAGACAAAAATAAATGAATTTAGTATTCACATACACACTAGCTCAAGTATGTCAGAGCACAAAGGTGGCAGCTGGTTATATTTAATTCAGTCCCTTTGAAAAGCACATACATTCTACTCTTTGTTTATATGTATCTTAGCCCCCATCCCCACACACACACACAGTTTAAATATATATTTTGGTGAAGCTATGGTACACCATTGTCTGTTTCAAAATGCAATCTAAAGATGCAATAAATAGATTACCTTGATAGTTTGAAGGAAGTCTTCAGTTCTTGCAGCTGTGTTTTGGAAAGTGATTAAGCAATATTTTTCAAATGTGATGATTCTTGGTATTTAGCTCTCTGTTGTTCTCTGAGGAGTCATTTTCATGTTTCCTGAGCTGTGCTTTGTGCTGGAGAATTGTGTCCGTTACTCTGTGCTTCCAACCATCACTGAAGTTGGTTTCTACCCAATTGATCTGCCAAGGATTATAGTTTGCTTTAACTTCAGAGTATTTTTATCTTTCATTTTATTTAATTTTGTTCCTTTTTTTCTCTTACAAGATAATGTTTTAGATGTATAATTGGGGGAAACCACTATAGATTTCTGTCAGAAAAATTAAATGTTACTGAGTTCAAGTAACCAACTCTCCATTGAATATCAATACTGTTGATACACTTACCAGAATGTATATCTCAGAAGATGGTTTCTGTTTAAATTTATCGTGAAGTTACGATAACTGAATTCTGATATGGATTAAAAACTCCACATAAATATTTTCCCCATGCGTCTTGGATTATAATTTTCCTTTTAGGCCTGCAAATATGCTTTTATTGGATTTAAATTGTCTTATCTGTACTGTACAATTTTAAGCCTTATGATCTTGGTTTCTACTTTATTCCACCTTTGCATGAGACAGTGAAGGTGTGACCAATACGGACAGTGTTCTCAGTACACTTTGCTGTATTTGCACAGGTACCACAGAACTGAAGAGTTGCTTTCTGTTATAGTTGAAATTTTCAATAAGGAAGCTGCTGTTTAACACCTGGGAAGTAAGGACAGTTCAGGTTGTCAGCAATCAGGAAAGCTATCAAAGCTTCAGTTATGAAGTCTCATATGTCAGACATTAAAAACAATGAAGTACTAGTTCAAACCATTAACATTCCATTTATGTTGTCTTCAGTATGGCTGCACAGATCAGGTCTAGAGTATATGTAGGGCATAAGGATTTGATACTTGAGCTTTTAGATGCTTGCTTCTGGGTTAAAGTAGATTTGCTGAGGAATGCTAGCTCTGCTACCTTACAAAATTCATGAGATGCATTTTGGTGTTTTTCCTCAGAAATAGGTCGTTGACATTTTTATCTGCTTTTAATGTTTTGAAAAGATAATGTGACTAAAATTTTTGTGACTTGAATTTTAGGGAAGATGGATAATTTTTCCAGCTACAAAAACAATGTCACCTCTGTTCATTACTTGTTAACGTTGTAATTATTTGCTGTCAGTTTTCATGGGGGCAGCATTTATTTTTAAATTGTTATTTTAAAGTTGAAAATTTATTACAATTAGGAAACAGCCTCACAAAATAAAAAAAAACAATGATTGTGATTACAAGGATTCTTTATGTCAGTGCATTTAACCAGGGAATTGAAGGGATGCATGTTTGGGGCATTGTAAGTACAGGGCAGGATGGCACCATTTCGAGACCTGGGAAATACTTTGTAGTGAGAATCTGGAGAACAGTGAAGTACTGTTGACTTTTGTTTTCTCAGTGTGCTGGGCAGACAGAAAGGGTTAGGTAAGAACCAGTGCCTCTCATAAGTTAGTACCCTGACTGACCTTAGGCTTCTGAATAATTCCTCTGTGTGGTTAGTAATGTTTCATGTTGAAATCTATACATTACTTTTGGGGGGTTTAATTTTGGATATTCACTTTAAACAAATAATACAAGATTTTGCCCTTTTCTGTCTGCTGTCCTTTGAGAGTGGCCTAATTATTCATGTTCAGTTTTTACACAACATAAGGTTCTCCCAGTCTTAGAGGGAAAGCCTCTCTGAGTATCATTTGTAACATACATACACGATACTTCATTTAGTAAGTACTTCATGGTCTATTGATAAGAATGGAAGATGTAAAAAAAGGGGGGGCGAGGTTATAAGTGAAATTTTTATTTCTAGTCCCAAGAACAGAAGTAGTCAAGTCACAGGTGACACTTGTGTGAGCAGTTTGTTCATTTTGTTGTCATATCATTTGACATAACCATTGTACCAGTGTTGTTGAGGATAACTGCTAAAAAATGCCCAAGCCAAGAGTTGGACCTTGGTTTAATTCTAAGCTAGGACTCTAGAGCTTGTCTATGTCCCATACAAGTGGATATGGTTTTCCGTTTAAATCTGTCACTCTGTACTTCATTTGCATGAAGCAGTGGTTGTAATGTGGAAATTGATCTTAGTATGGAGTTGTGCATGTTTTTGTTGGCCCATATTTGCTGATAACATCAGGCAAGAAGCAAGGATAACGATGGCTTTCATTTGGAATATGTCCACTTAAAGGAAAATATACTCTCTAAAATGCCTAGTATGTGGGTTGTTCAAGGTAAGTTATTAAATTCTGCACTTAAAATCCTTTCCTTATAGTATGGTTTTGTGTAACATGATTAATAAAAGACCCAGAGACAGATATTGGGGTCAAACTGAAGGTCAGAGAAGCAAAGAAGTTAGCCACTAGCTCTTATATCTATCTACCGTAGGCTGAAAGGTCTGTGCTATCCTCAACATGGCTAGAGAATAATTGGCTATGACTGACTTTGCTTCTTCCCTATATACCTCTCTTCACCCAGCAATATCACTACTACTGTCTCCACCTCCTTAGTGCTGGCATTAAAGGTGTAATCCCAAGTACTGAGATCACTTTTGAGCTGTTTCTCTTTTAGACTGGATCAATTTTGTGTAGCCTCAGTGTGGCCTTGAACTAACAGATTAGTCTGCCTCTGTCTCTGAGTCCTGGATTAAAGGTATGTACCACTAACACCTGACTTCTATGACTAGCTAGTATGGATGCTGGGATTAAAGGTGTGTATCATCACTGTCTGGCTTTATGGCTGTGGCTAGCTTTGCATTTTGATCTCCAGTGGCTTTATTAAATCATAAATAATGTATCACCAGTTTTCTATACCAAATCAGTTGTCCAAAAGGTATAGTACAGACACAGAATGACAGTGAATGTAATGATGGGTCACAGAGCTAACTCTTGGGAGAACTTGAACAAAATGTCTCATCCTCTTACAAATGGCACATTTGTAAACTTGATATAAGTAATTTCATCCCTGGTGCTTGGGTCTAACTTGATCCTGAGTGTGCCATACTGAAATGCCTTGAAGTGTTAGACTTGAAGTACACGAGAAGCTACAAGTAGAAGCTAGTTATGAAGTTTATAGCTCATATAGCATAAAACTTCAACATGCACAGTTCTTGCAGTGTCAAAAGTTGAAACCCTGAGCCTCCAAATTATTTTTCTGTTTTGATTTCACAATGAGTGCTTTAGCAGGATCTGGTGTGGTGGATGTGGCACTTTAAGTCCTAATACTTATGGTCTTCAAAGCATTGATTTTCCTAACTTAAAATTTGTGAAACAAAACTTACTCAGGTATCACAAACAAAAAAGCATGTAGACAGTTCACCTGGAAAACTTAAGGTGTTGCCTTAGAGTACCAATTTAGGGGCTTTATTAGGTGCATTTAATACAACTAACAATTACAAAATCCACTTGTGGCTGGGCGTTGGTGGCGCACGCCTTTAATCCCAGCACTAGGGAGGCAGAGGCAGGCAGATCTCTTTGAGCTTGAGGCCAGCCTGGTCTCCAGAGCGAGTGCCAGGATAGGCTCCAAAGCTACACAGAGAAACCCTGTCTCAACAAATAAACAAACAAAAATCTACTTGTGTAAGTGAACAGTATAGACACTTTGTTGGCTCTGAAATTCTGCACTTTATTCAGTATATATTTTGTCTTCATTACTTCTAGCTCTGAGTCTCATTCTTTTATTTCCTGTTCATTATGGTTTAATTCTGAGGACCATATGAAGATAGAATGTATTTTTTTTACTACATATACATATATATACTACATTTTTTACTAATACACACACACACACACACACACACACACACACACATATATTAGTTCAAATTAGGAACAAGCTTGTTTCACATGTTGATAACTTCTTCCTCTCCCTCCCCTCATCCCCATCCCTTCTCCCCCACCCCATCCACCCTCCACTCCCCAGGCAGGGTAGGGCATTCAATCAGGGCTCTGCAAAGTCCACCACATTATCCTGGGCTGGGCCTGGGCCCTTCCCCATGTGTCCAGGGCAAGAGTACATCCCTTCACGTGGGATGGGCTCTCAAATTGTAAAAATTTATATAGCAAATGGCTTTAAGTTGATGGTCAAATGTTAAAATGTTATTTTCGTATCATTTCATATAATCTTGTCACAATCTACTTAGTGAAGTTTGATAATGTTTCAGTGAAAATTATCTTCTAAAGTAGTCCAGGAGGCAGGGGGTGTAAATTACTCCAATTAACAGATATGGTGCAGAATTTCATGCAAATGAAATGTGCCAGTAGTGTGGTGATTTAAATGCATTAAAAGACAAATGCACAAACTTGCTGCTGCATAGGTCATTGCAGCTTCTAGGACCCAGTTTCTTTTTAATGATTTTAAAAACAAGGAAAATAAGAAAGGACCTGGGAAAAGAAATGTATGCAAAATCCCACTAATAGTATAAAGCCTGTGTTTTTAATGACCATTCATATACCATCTCCAGTGGTATGTACACAGCAGGCAAAACTTGGCAAGCTGCGTTTGAATCTTGATTTTTCTTATCATATATTTTGGTGAAAGTTTGTATTGGCTTATCAAGTGTCCTTGATACTGAAACAGCATGCACAGAAAAGTGTAATGTATATTGGCATATATGTTATGTACATATTTATTATTGTTTACACAAAGAACTCAACATCAGGCATTGACACCTATGAGTTAATAGTTCTCTGTTAGCCTGATGTTTTAAAGGTAGAGTTATAGACAAAACAATAGTAAGTTTAGCTAAAAAGCATAATGTGGAGTGAGATACAAAAAACAATTTCAGTGTGTTATACTGAATTATAGCGTACAGCATGTGTGTAACAAAACAAGACATGTCCACAATGTTTAAATGGAGGAATGGGGGAAAGGCTGGAGAAGATCCAGTTTCAGAAATTCATGAGGTTGGCCACAAAACATTTTTGCAACATTCTTAAGAAAAGCATTTTTTAAGCAAAGATGTGTATTCCTGTTTGTTAGAACGTATCCATCCATATTCAGCTGACTTCAGCCCATTAAAAGAACAGTCCATTTCAAGGGAGTGAAGGTTTGTCATCACCAAGGTTAGAGAAGAGTGCTACAAACTAAAAGGCAGTTTGAGAAGGGGAGTGACCATGCATAAGTCCGGTTTTTTGTTTTGTTTTGTTTTTTGTAACCCTAATTACTCTTAAGAGAAGTTTGGAGTAGAGAGTTGCCCCATCTGAAGTTTATGCTTTCATAGGTTCCAGGTGAGGCTCTAGGACTGCTATGTTTGGGAACCATTGTCGAGGTTATTTATATTTACTAAACTAACTCCCAGTTTCGTTAATTAGCTAAGAATATTCATGTGATAAGCAAGTTGTAAGACACTTTGATATCTTTCTTGCAGTTACTAGGCTTCAGTCGATTAAAACAGCAGTGTTGGGTTGCTCATGGTCACAGATTACATTTGTCATAGCCAAGCTATTGTTAATCCTCATTGGGAGAGTAGTGTCAGTCATGACACCTCTACAGTAGTAGAGAAGGAACCTATGGTGTCTGATTTAAGTATTGTTCCCAAGAGAAAGTGAGCTTTGAAACCCAAACCCAGTTTAATGACTTAATACTAGCCCAAATTTAGGTGGTAGTGTTAGATGACCAAGTAAAAAGCAAGTGCCTACTAAATGGGCTTGGAATTTGTTCCTAGAACCATGGGTTCTGAAGTGACTTGGGGTAACAAATCGAAATTTGTATAACCAACTTTGCAAATTATGACCATAAGTATAGAGCACTGACCTAGCAGTTGTCAATCAAGATGGCTTAATGGGATTCTATTTTTAGCCTTTGGTTTGAAGAGAGTTTATATACTTGAACATTAAGATAACTTCCAGAAAAATGTAATATTCTTGATTCCCTAATTCCCCAGTTTTAAGTTTTGGGTTATTTTTCAATAATGAGCATTCATAGAATTATCAGTAAAAAGTCAGATGGGTGTTAGCTCCCTCATCTGTGTGGCACACATATTGCATACAAGTATATAAAACCCAAAAGGTCTTGAAATCCAAGGTTAATGAATCAGAACTCTTCCCACCCCCACCCCCCCAGCTCTTAACATCACCTTCTAATCTCTACTGTTGTCAAGATGTACCTGCCCCTGATAGACCACTCCGTAGACAATGTTGTTCTGAGCCTACATGAAAGCACAGACTGGTGTTTGCTTCATGGCTCCGTTCTCCAGTCTCCGGACCCAGTGGTAGTCTTGGGGCAGGTGGCATTGCAACTCTCAGGGGAGGTTATTTTCCATCTGTGGCTTCTAAAAGATTGAAGCTTTGCTTTCCTAAGGAACCCTGGTGGCATGCTCTCACTGAAACAGCTCTTAGTGTGGTAACTGCCAGTCAGTTTGCAATAATTGCTCATTTCCTACCCATTGATGATAGCAGCAGGCATTTATGAAACAATAAACAGGTTGGGTGCCCCACATTTATAAAGTTAGTAACCCTGTATCTGAGCCTAAGCTGCCTATTAGCTTTACTATTTAATACTCTGATCAACTGGCCTTATCAGCTAGAAATTAATACTTAAGATTAAGGTATCCCTTCATTTTCAACTTCCAAAAATAAACCTAAAGTCCCATTTCCCCTGCTTTTTACAATCAAGGCCAAAATATGAGGTATAAAATAATTATAAAGCAATTGTACTGAAATCCAGTTTCATGTTAGTGCTTTTGAACATGTATGTCTATATACTAGGGTACATGGGTCTGTGTATATTTGTATATGCTTGATTAGATAATAGATAAAATTTTGTTTTTTGTTTTTTTTGTTTGTTTGTTTTCGAGACAGGGTTTCTCTGTGTAGCTTTGGAGCCTGACCACTTACTCTGTAGACCAGACTGGCCTGGAACTCACAGAGATCCATCTGCCTCTGCCTCCCAAGTGCTGGGGTTAAAGGCGTGCACCACCACTGCCTGATTAGAGAATAGATCTTAAAGATTAGTAGATAACTGATGGGGAAAGGATTTTTTGCTATGTCTTATTACATATACAGTTAATTGGATATCAGACCATAATAAAATGACTTAAAGCCCTATTTGGTACTTGATGAGAAACCATTATGAAATACCAGCAAATTCTACTAGGCAAAGAAAAATGTGTACAAACATGCAAATCCACATACCTGGAACTTTACAGTAAATTTATTTACTAAGGAATTGTGTAAGTTAATTTCCCATTATTAATTGTATCAAATTTTATACTTTGCTTTAAAAAGTATACTATAAATGCACAAATATAAAAAGATGTTTCCATTTTGATAAGTTCCATTTATTCATTGCAGCTAGAGATTGATATGATTTATATTCCTGTTGTAATTTCTCTATCAGTTGTAGGCAACTATATAACTAATTTAAAATATTTTTAATTTATTTTTTACATTCCAATCCCAGTTCCCCTTCCTCCTGCTCTCCCACGCCTTCCACCTCCCATCTGCTCCTCGGAGAGGATAAGGCCTCCCCTAGGAAGTCTACTAAATCTGTCCCATCATCTCATTGAGGCAGGACCAAGGCACCTCTCCACCCCCACACCCCTGTGTCTAGGCTGAGCAAGGTATTTCTCTGTATAGAATGGACTCCACTAAGTCAGTTTGTGCATAAGAATTAGATCTTGGACCCACTGCCAGTGGCCTCAGATATTGTCCCAGACGCACCATTGTCACCTATATTAAAGGAGTCTAGTTCGGTCTTATGCAGGTTCCCCATTTGTCAGACCTGAGTCAGTGATCTCCCTAGAGATTCACTAGCTGTGAACTCTAATTCTTTAATAAAGTTCAATCCATATTTACAAGGGTCTCTAAAAAAGGAGTGAAGTCAAAAGAGAACGTAGCGTGCAGGTGACTCTCATCTAGTTCATTCTTGTTCAATGCATGGTGCACACAAACCACTATACTTTTGGAAGATGCCTCTGTTGTTGGTATGAATTCCCAGGTGTAACTGCTGTTGTAAAACATCTGTTACTTGATTTGTGTGTTGCACATAGCCTAATTTTAAAGGATGTGATGTAATGAAATACAAATTACACTAACGTTTTGTTTTTCTATAGAATTCATTTTACCCTATTTGTCCTTTTGGCACTTTTGGTGTTAGATAGAATTTAGGTACTGGACACTCAATAGGGAGCAAAATAGGCAAACCAAACCAAACAAGCAAAAACCCTTTAACAAGAAATGCATACCGAGAATAACAAATGTAGATAGAATTTTGTGGATGTGCTGTGGCAGCAAATGAAGAGCTCCGGGTGTGAGGAGTAACTGCATGGTGGAAAGGGAAAGTTGTCACTTTAGACAAGATGACAGAAGTCAATCGGAATGGAAAGGGGGTGCTTCAGGGTGGGTCTTGTAAGTCATGTCAGTATGGAAGTTCTGGCAGAGAAAGGAGACAGGTCAGTACCGCATCCGGAGATGACTAAAAGAGATTGGCATCCCAGGTGCAGAATACAAGAAGTGGGTGGATGGGCACACAAGAAGGAAAGACTCCAAAGTACAAGGCTCTAAAGTCTACAGGAAGGACTACAGCTTTTACTCCATTGCAAGGGTTATAGTCAGTGCAACAGACAAGTGTTTGCCAGGAGGACATAGCTATTGCCACAATGTCCAGCTGAAAGCATATGAAGGCTGGGATCAGGTTAAGAAGTGGCCATTGTAAGACCGTGGACTCTGCCCAACAGCGGCTGTAAACAAGTTTGCCATTATCTTTAGGAGGTTTTAAGTGGTTTCATTTCATTTTTCTTTTTGTACTAATATCTATTTATTACAGTGTTTCAATATAATTTATTTGTTATTTTTCATGCATTGGTGTTCTGCCTTCATGAATGCCTGTGTGAGGGTGTTGAGTTTCCTGAAACTGGAGTTACAGACAGTTGTGATGGGCCATGTCGGTATTGGGAATTGAATCCTTAATCACTGAGATCTTAATCACTGAGCCATCTCTCCAGCCCCCCCCCTTGTTTATTTTTAATAGGCTTTCTTTTGAAGTAGTTTTAAATGCATGGGAAACTTGATCATTTTGAGAGAGGGGAATCAAGAGATCAGTGTGGAGCCTTACCATTTCTGTGGCCAGAGACCAATGGGCAATGTACTGTGCATCTGGGGCCTGAGGAAAGGGAATGGGCTGGACGTGCAGTTATAGGAAATCATCCCTGTGGGTGTCATTTAAAGCCCAAATGCTGGAAGAACCTTTGAAGGCATTGCATACCCACAATGCATTGCCTTTCTCCAAGGGTACTGGCCACCTCAGTTCTTGAGGATGGCCTCTTGCCCACTAACCTGACATTCAGCTTTGTTAGTCGAAGGCACAAGTCACCATGGGAAAGCAAGGAGAATTTCTGATCAGGTTGCAGCTCTGATGGCTCACAAACTGCCTTTCAGTCAGGCAGTTCCTCCAGCACTACATGCCAGCAAATTATAGCTTTCTCTAGCGATGGGTTTCTTCTTTTAAAGATTTATTTCTGTGTCCATGCACCATGTGTGTGCAGTGTCACCAGAGGCCAGAAGGAGTCAGATCCTCAGAAACTAGAGTTACAGGAGGTTGTTAGACACTGTGTAGTTACTGGGAGCTGAACCCAGGTCCTTTGGAAGAGCAGCCAGTGTTCTTAACTGCTGAGCCATCTCTCCAGCCCTAGCTCTGATATTAAGCCCTTAACATTGGTTCAGCAGCTTATCAGATACTGCCAGTGTTGGCTTGCACCTTAGTCAAAATTGCTGCTGCACTACCCTTTTCTGGACATACCACATAAACACCACACACACACACACACACACAAAGGCATTTTAAGCAGCTCTAGTAAAATGGCTGCTTGACCTTTGTCCCTTATAACTTGAAGCTACCTGTTTGAGGCCACATGTGAAGCTCATTAAATTAGCAGGATGTTACTTCTAGTACCTGATTCCAGCAATGTCTGCAGAGATACGCCAACCCCTTCTGCAGGCCCAGTTCCTCTGTCAACTCACCACCTGCCTCCACTGGTCCAAAACCTGGTACTTTGTTCAACAAGGTCTTCCAGCACAGACAGCATCTGTTCAGACATTGATCTGCACTGTGGTACCTATCTCTTTCTCGATATCTCCCCACCCTCTTCACAGAGGGGTCTGAACCCCATCATGCTTTTGAGTTTGTCCTTAAGTACTCTGCCTAAGCCCTGGAGTACCTAGCAGAATTCTCTCCTTTCATGGGTATTTTCCCATAGTATCTGAAACATTCCATATGCTAAATTGTTTAAATAGTAATTCTGCATGTTAAATTAGCTGTGGATAATTTACTGTTTGGAATCTTATTATACCCAGTTTGACAAAGGAGTTGAGAATAGAGAGAAGGGTTAGGGGAAGGCCTCTAAAGTGCTTAATTGGGATGGTCAACCAACTTGCAACCCAAAGCCATGTCGCTTTCCAGGTCTCCAGGGACAAACCTCCCACTATGTATAGGAATAGAAAACTTTGTTTGGAATATCACTAATTAGGTCATGTAAACTTTAGGGGTTTGTGTGGTTTCCAAATCACTAGAAGCATCAGTTATTGTAAATAGAGAAAGCATAAGATATTGGGATGTCTTCTGATGTTGCTTTGTATGTCTTTAGTGTGTTACTATTCTAAGAACTGGACAGTGAGTAGAATAGGGAAGAGCTTATCATCACACAGTGCCTGTTATGATGAGAAATGCACAGTAAACATGGAAAGAAGTACATAAACGAGTATGTTTTCTGAAGGAGTTGTGCAAAGGACATGAAAGAGTGGCAGGAATGGATTAGAATGGCATATGTGGTTAGGAAGTCCATTTGGAAGAGGTAGTATATAGGCTGAAACCTAAATGTGGACAGAGGTAAACAAACTCTGGGCAACGAGCATCTTTGCTAGACTGTATAGCAATTAAAAGGAGAGTCAGTTGACAAAGAGAGAAGACAACTGAATCAGTAATGGGTGGGAGAAGGTGGAGTGATGGGGGTATAGAGGTGAGCTCTAGTGCCTTAGCAGAAAACTTGACCCTATGTGGCTCATGTTTTGAGACCTTTGTAACTTCCCACTCCCAACACTTTTGGCTTTTACTCTCCCGTGAGCATTTCTTTTCACACTTAAAGATTATCTCAGCGCTTGTTCTAGTTGTCCATCACTGTGGCAAAATACCCAAGAAAAGCAACTCAAAAGAGTAAAGGCATATTTTGACTCACTGTTTCAGAGGTTTCAATCCCTCCAAGGTTGCTTAGACCTCTGGAAAAGTTGAGTATCATTGTGGAGTATGTGGTAGAGTGAGTTGCTTACCAATGGTGGTCAGCTAGCAAAAGATGGGAACAACAAAATATAGCCCCATTCTTTTTTAACTAGATCCTATTTCCTAAGTATCATCTCTTCCCAACAGCCTATCAAATTATGAACCTGCCAATGGATTAATTCATTGGTGAGTTCAGGACCCTCATGATTCAATCACTTCCCAAAGTCCTTTCTTCTTGCTTCTCCTATGGATTTTGACAAGTGCATACTGCCATGCACCTACTGTTAAAGTGTTGAATGGAAAAGCTTCACTGTCCTTGTATTCCTATCTTCCATTCCTCCCCTTGTCCACTCAAAGAACTGTTTATGCTTTTACTGCCTCTATTGTCATCCATTGGACTCAGGCAGCTGGTGGCTCCCCAGACTGGCTATGTTCACTTAGCAAGATGCATTTTAAAACTTAACTTGTATTTTCATGTGTGGGTAGTTCACTCCGTTGTCACTGAGAGTGATGTACTCCGAAGTAAGGAGCTATCATTCTATTTATTCATCCATCAAATGACACCCTGGTGGTTCCCAAGCTTGGCGATTGTGGACAAAGCTGCTGTAAGTGTTAGTGTGCAGGGTTTGTGTGGACAAAGATTTTCAGTTTACTTGAATCAATGCCCAGGACCATATGATAAGAATATTCTCAGCTTCAAAAGATACTGCTGAATTGTCTCCCACAGTGAAAGAAAGCACTGGGTGATTGAGTTTGTTTTGCTCTCTGTCTGTGTCTGCCTTTGTTGTCATCAATTCGTGTTGTTTTGTGTGCTAATCACATACGACATGGGGCCGCTTTTCATGTGCTTGTTGTTTGTATGCTTTGGTAAGTTATCGGCTCAGATATTTTGTTCATTTTAAAATTGGGTTAATGCCAGAGAAATGGCTCAGCTAGTAAAAGCATTTGCTACTACTGGTGCAGAAACACAACTCTTACTTCAAAGGAGCTAAGAGATAGGTTCATTCTGGAGCTAAACATTAGTGACCATGGCACAGGAACACAGATTTTGGTTACCCCAAAGTCTGTGTTCCAACGTGGTAGCAGTTTTATGAAACTTTCATTGGAACAAACAAACAAAAGAAATCACATTTCAATGGCCTAGGTGGAAACAGTAGAAAGGCAGCTTCCAGAAACTCAGGGAAATACCAGCTATGGGCCTCAAATGCTGTCAGAAGACAGTCAGACTTTTGGTTGGTGGAAGCCAGGGAATTGTGTATGCATTTCAAATGATTTAACCCAATAGTCACAAAGATGTTGGATTACATAGAGGAGGGCAGTAAATGGCTGTTAAGAGCACAGAAGATTAACCCAAGATAAATGGGCTCTGGGTTTTCAATATTCCAAACTTGCCATAGATTTTGAAGTCTTCATTGGGTACTCATTCTTGCAGAAGGCTCATTGTAAGGTGCCCTTCTTTTCAGGAACTGTGGTAGGCATAGCACAAGCCTGATAACCAAAGTTCATTGGATGCCAGGAGCCCATGGAAAATGGAGAAAGCCAACTCTGAAAGTTGTCCTCTGACTTCACACACACACACACACACACACACTAAAATAAATTTAATTTAAAAATAGGATTGTTTCCTTTTTGTTTTAAGATTTCTTCCTGTATTTTAAATATGTCCATTATCACATGCATGTGGCTTATGTTTATTGTTTTAGCGTGCAAATTTTTAATGTTAGCAAAGTCCAATTTTCACGTCCTTCATGGAGTGCATTTTGTATTCAGTTGAAAAGCTCATTGCCAAGTCCGAGGTCAAAGGGCTTCTTCTCTCTTCCAAGTAACTTTCTGAAGACTATAGGTTTTTAGTTTAACTTTAGGCATATAACCAACCCAATTGAGCTCCTTAATGTGAAAGGTACAAGATTCTTTTTTTCTCTTCTTTTTTTCCTGCCTGCTTTCTTCCTTGCTTACTTGCTTCCCATATAGATGTTTCTGTCAAAGCATCCGTTGTTGGAAAGTCTATCCTTTCCTGTTGAATTGCTTTTCCCCCTTCACTTGAATTTATTTGACTGAATGTCTTTCTCGTCCCTTACTTTTGCTCCATTGATCTGTTTGTCTCTTCTCTGTCATCTCTGCTGTTAGAGGTTTATAACCAGTTTTGAAGGCAGAGACATCAGGCCTGTAATTTAAACACAAGGTTTTCAACAAGTGGTTTATTTAGACTAAGTTCCCTCTTGAAATTATTATTTTTTGAACACAGTGAATATCATCTTGATGCATTTCATGATAAAGTAGGAAATCCAGAAGGTTCTCTTTCTCTTTAACCTGTGTTTGTTTGCATGAAATAGTCCATCCCACTCCTGTTAATTCTCAAGCTGCTGTGAATACTAAAACTGTGGAGCTGGGTGAGTGAGGAGGCAGGGAGGATATGGGAGAAGCTGGAGGAGGGAAAATGGTGATCAGAATGTATTAAATGAATAATGTTTTATATATATATGTATATTATATGTTTATCATAATATTACACAGTTCAGCCTAAGAACCTGTTATGGGGGCTCCTTCCCTCTCCTGAGTCTTCAGTCACATACATCAGCCAGTGTGGAAAGAAAGCTTTCTCTCAATCTTGAAAAATGAGAACTAGGTTCCAGTTCCAACCAGCAGTCACAAGCATCTACTTGAGACAAATAGGGCTGATGTATTTCCCCGTCGGTCATTTTGTAGAGGACAGATCCCTTACTAGGAGATTTCACTCCATCATGTGAAAAGAAAAAGCACGCCACTTTCCTAAGCCTACAGTGAAACTCGCAGGCTCAGAAGGGAGAAGACACGTTTCCTGACCCAGCATAAGATGGAAGCTGGGGTTGCTGCAGGCTGACCACCATGGACATTACAATGCCCATGTCTCCTCCAATACAATTCCGTTCTCCCATCCTAGGTGAGGATGGGGAGGGGACAGCTGAGAATCCCCTGCGCAGAATTGGCCATGTGGAAACAATGGGGAACTGAACAGGCAGCAAAGGGCTCCAGGACAGAGTTAACACAGAAACTAGAGAACAATGGAACAGTATTTTAAAACTGTGTTTCAGACTCACTGATTCAGGGATATTGGAACAATAAACCAATATTGTCATCAGGGAAAAGGCTTTGAAAAGTAAAGACTCTTTGAAAATTAAAAAAAAAAAAATGTCAAAATATTCTCAGTTCACTAGAGTCACTGAGAGGAATATGGAGTCCCCAAAAAGAAATAATGGTTTGATGAGTAAAGAACTCCAGGAGTGCAAACCAACAGAGAGGGGGTCCGGGTGGGGGGGGAAGGGTAGACACTAGAGAGGAGAAAGAATTTAGAAAACTCTCCATGTTCCTAAAATAGGAACACTAGGAAACAAGCAGTAGACACTAAAAGAACTCCCCAAGTTTAATAATCAATGAACTGTAGTTCAGTTGGGTTGTTTTAAAAGTTGAAACAAATTAGATATCACTCACTTGCCCTCTCCCAATCAAGCTAAGCAACAAAATAATAAAGAATTGCTCTCTCTCTCTCTCTCTCTCTCTCTCTCTCTCTCTTTCTCTCTCTCTCTCTCTCTGACTCACACTGGAATTACTGTCACAGTCCCAATTCAGAGTGCACTGTGGAACAACGCTGAGGAATTTAAGACATCTCAGAATTTCATACTGTAAAATCTAAGGGTCCTCACTGAGGACAAAAGAGCATACAGTGTTCTGAAATGAATTCCTTTGAAGTCCTCCAGCCTTAAGTAAGTGTGAATCTGAATTTCAATTTGAAAAATGTGAGCATGAACTCTCACTGACAATGAACAATGAATGTCATGTCCTACCCAGAAGGACTAAATCAGAGTGTGGGATTTGACAGATTCATATGTGAGAAGCTCTCCAATAAGTAAGCCTAGGAATACTTGCAAATTTTAGTTCAACTAATTTTATGCCAATTTGGTTTGAAACAATCATTTGCACACTAGCTAGGTTTAACTTGTTGTCGGGGTCTTGAGTTTGCAGGCAGTGGGTTCATCCAACCTCCCTTGTTCTGACTACCATACTATCCACTGCCTGCCATGCTATCCAGAACAGGGGTCTAGATAATGTAAGATCCTTGGAGACTCACTTGGTTCTGAAAGAAATGCTTTGGCCTCAAGTTGGACCTTGGATGCTCCTGACCGGAACTTGGTACACAGTGGCAGTCCCGTGTTCCTCTGGGTATACGGCAGATATATGCTTCTGGCTTCCAGAAGAGAAAAACCCACAGTTTGGTTTTTTCTAGACTCTGTCAGGTCTCGGTTGCTCCTCCCTGCTTCTCAGTTTTCACTGGAACTGGCTGAAGGTCACACTTTTCATGCTACAGTCTTGACTTTACCTGCTCCTTACCAGTCCGGTGCAGTTCAGCGTCCTCAATGTCTTCCTGCCTATGACGCAGGTTGAGCAGTTGACCACTGTCCTCGTGGAGTCTCCACACTACCTATCTTGACCTCACTAGCGCCTCCTTTCTTAAACCAGGTGGTCTGCACCTCGGGCTCCTTCCATGCCTATGTGGGAACAGGATCCTCACCAACATTTCACAGGAGGAACTGCAACACCTCTTTGACCTTCTCCTCCTAAGTCTCATGCCCCAGTCCCTTGTCTTGATTTTCATAGGACCAGAAAGGGCAGGCAGGATTTTTATAGACTGGTTCTGCTTAATCCCCGGTGCCCCTCTGGAGTCAAGCCTTCCTGGCTAATCTCTCCTGGCAAGCACTGTGGTTTTTCTATGAGTTCTAGAAGAATTCCTGCAAGCTACTGGGCCCGGCCTAGCATTTGATGCATTAAACAGATACAAAAGGACATTTGTCTTCAACTAACTTTCCCACATATTTGCTTATTGTCTTACTGCAAAATCCCATTTAAATGTCAGAAACTGAAAAACTCTGTCATCAATTTCATTTCTACAAAGGAATCTAAATGATTCCCATTTCTTGGTTTTTCTTCTTGGTGGTAGATGAACCCCTTGTACTCATATATATGGGAAGGCAGAAAAGTGTACAATTTTTTAAATATTGTTTTATGCCACTCATTTTTATAGCAGATTTTAAAATATTTTCCTAAGGTAGTTATGAAGTTGACATAAAGCTAAAACTATTTTTAATGTAACAGTGATATAATATAAAATAATGTTTTTAGCAAAATGCTCACAGGTTACTTTTGGGGAGGCAGTGAAGCAAGGGTGCACAATAATAAATAAAAAGGGTAGCAAGAATTAATTATTCATAGAAAGATGTCATTGCTCTCCTGAAAACACCAAAAACAGGTCAGAAAATAGAACTGAAGATAAAGCTCCTTAGAATTCTATAGCAGTAGAATTGTTAGCTATTAATAATGATGGTATTGGCCATAACTATCCAGTGAAGAAAGTTCTGGATTCAATGCTTTTATTTGTAAGTAGGAAACAGATTAAGCACTCAATTTAAGCCTGTAATAAAATAACCACATAATGAATCAAAAGCTAGGAAAGCTATATAATAAATGTAATGGATAAAGAATTACAAACCTTCTTAGTTAGGGATTCTATTGCTGTGCCAAACCCCATGACCAAGAAGCAAGATGTGGAGGAAAGGGTTTCTTTGGCTACACTTCCACATTGCTGTTCATCACTGAAGGAAGTCAGGACAGGAACTCAAACAGGGCAGGATCCTGGAGGCAAGAGCTGATGCGGAGTCCATAGAGGGGTGCTGCTTAAGGACTTTCTCTGGCTTGCTCAGCCTGCTTTCTTATAGAATCCAGGATCACCAGTCCAGGGATGGTACCATCTACCAAGGACTAGGCCCTCCCCATTGATCACTAATTGAAAACATACCTTATAGCTGGGTCTGATGGAGGCCTTTCTTCAACTGAGGCTCCTTCCTCTCTGATGGCTCTAGCTTGTGTCAGGTTGACCCCCCATAAAAAACAGTTGGTATATGGACTAATATAAGGTTTCACTTTTGGATAAATTTGATTCAATGTGAGATGAAGTTCAGCAAAGCCTTCAAGCTCATCTGAGAGAATGAACTGAGAACCCTGCTAACACTTCGGCTGAGAAGACACATGCTTTAAGCTCTCTTCCCTCCTGAGATTGCACAAACATAGGAGGAGTAAAGGAGTTTCTGTTTGCTCCCTGTTGAAACAAGCCTCCAAGACAAAGCAAGCAGATGGGAGCTCTGACCATGGTTAGCATCTGCCAGGTAGGCCATGGTGTTTTTCTCCTGCTGGCAGTGGAGAAAATCGGGTAGCAATTGTACTTACTCTATAGGACCTTCCCATCTCTGGGATCCTAAATTATATCAGGAACCTATGAATGTGGAAGAAAAGGTTAAGTCACAAGTCAGGGAATGGGCTGATACTTACTTTGAAAAGCATGCTAGTACCTTTTAAATGGTTCTTCCCCACTTTGGTGGTCCCAGAGTTACTTTCAACCCCAGACTGAGGGAAACAGCCCAGAACAAGTTGAAAACAGACCATTTTTCTGGGAAACAGTGTAAATAGAAGTCACACACTATGAAGCTTGCAACATGTTCTCCAACAGATCTACCTCCCGGAATCCAGGCAGCCAGAGGACACCCTCTAGCAGGGTGAGAGGAATGGGTTTCCTTCAAGATGAGAGACACAACTTTGACATCAGGAGCACCCAAAAGCCATGCCCCAACCAGAGTCCTGAAAATGAAGGTCATGATTAAAGCTTCCAATCTGCTATTTGGGTCTCTATATATTTACAGGTAAATATGCATATCAATGTAAAGAAAAGAATTTTTAAAATTCTATCTGGGAACAGCATAGCACTGCAATGATAACACACATGTCATAGAACTGTGTTCATCTTCAAGGAGGGTGAAGCAAGAGGAAAGTTTTAAGGATAAAATGATTGCATAAGCACATAGTATTTTCTGGCTCTGAGGATCAATTACAAGGGTCTTATCTATCCACTTTTAAACAGTAGATGTTGGGGGCATTCCATTTCTGATATGGTTTGTAACGATAAATCTTTCAGCCAGCCGCCCAAGTCCTGCCTGCCACGTGTGTGCCCGAAATAACACACAGAGATTAATATTAGGTACAATGCTGCTGGCCAATGACTTGGATTTCTCAATTGCTAGTTCAGTCTTAAGTATCAACCATAATCATTAATCTGTATATTTTATAAACTTATCTTATTGAGGACGCAGGCTGTAAGTGTCCTGTTTTCCTGGGCTCACATGGCGACTGCATCCCTTTTCTACATTTCCCAGAATCCTCCTTCTCTCCTAGTCCTGGCTAACTTGCTCCCCTATTGGCCAATGGTGCTTTATTCATCAACCAATACAAAAAACATATACACAGAAGGATGTCCCCCATCAATGGTTTGTCATCCTTTTGTTTTTTCCCATGCAGCAGATCAAACACAGCACCTTGCAGATGCTAACAGAGTGCTCTATTATTGAGCTACATCCCTAGCCTTTTTAAATTTTGAGGCAGGTTCTTACTAAGCTGCTCATTCTGGCTTCAAACTCCCAATTCCCCTGTTTCAGACTCTTAAGGAACAGACATCACAGGCATGAGCCAGCCAGAGTTATTTTTATGTAAGGTTATGTCGGGTTTTGTGCAAAGTTGAAGATCTGGCAAAGTCTTCTGTGATAGCTGCTGTTCTTAGACAACCATATGTAATGTCTCTTCCTTTATAGCCTCCTGGCATGACTACTTCTTTTAGTTAGAGTTGACACAAGTGACTCCATTTTGATCCTGACAACTGTCATATGAGAAACCAAAACAAAGAACAGTTGATTACTTTAATTTAAACTTTTGACTGCTTGCTCTAAAAGTAATAAATAAATAAATAGCTTTTAAAAACTCCCGTAAGTTGCCCTCTGATCTTCACATGCATGCCATAGCACACACACAGGTAAATCTAGTAAAAAAATTTTAAAAGAAAACATATAGTATAAATGAAGCAACTAGAAGACATGCTAAAAATAAAATAAAACACAGCAAAATAGCCTCTCCCCCAAAGCACTAGAGAGTAAAGGTGCACTTTTAGAATTAAAAATATCATCATAGAAATGAAAGGCTCAACAAAAGAATTGGAGGATAAAGTCATGGAAACATACTAGAAAGTAAGAAAAAATAGCAAAAATTGAGGGCTGGTCTAAGATATTGGATGTCTACATTAATTCCATAGAGAATGAGGGAAAAGGGATAAGGGGGAAACTAACATCAAAGAAAATCTTCTTCTTCTTCTTCTTCTTCTTCTTCTTCTTCTTCTTCTTCTTCTTCTTCTTCTTCTTCCTCTCCTCCCCCTCCTCCTCCTCCTCCCCCTCCTCCTCCTCTTCTCTTCTTCCTCTTTTTCTTCTCCTCCTCCTTTTTGTTCTGTCAAGGACAGAATAATGAGGGTTTTTAGATAAAATGAACCTACTCAGTACTCAGAACAGGTCCAATATAGCATTATTGTGATGAAACAGAATTTCAAACCACTTGGAAGAATTTCAGAGCACAGAGTAGGATGGACTCATGGTGCTCAAAATGAAAAGAATAGAGGTGAAACTGAAGGGGAAATTTTGGGTCCTAACAAAGCGATTCAATAATACTCAACCCCCCCCAAGTCACCTGCAGGGTCCTGGAATGAGATTTATGTTTAAGCAGAGGTCCAGAGTTATGCATAATGAAGTGGCCTTAGTCAGGGTATGTGCTAACTGTCCATCTCCCATCATTGTCTGGAATCCAGTATTTTCTACAAGATGGTCTGAGGAGTTGTAAATCTCTTTCTAGGAGACAAATTCCACCTCTGACTGGTCCAATCTTCAGCCTTTTTCTTTTCCAAGAATGAGATTCTTGGGACATTCCAATTTCTTGAGGTGCTTTGTTTCATTAGCGTGGTAGCCAAAGTGAGAGGCAGAGTGTTTCTGGAATATTTTCATTCTTTCCAGGCATGCCAGTTACCAAGAGTCACTAAACTAAATAGCAGTTAGATATCATACAGGTCCTAGACAGAGACCTGGATAATACTGCTGCTAGGGGACTAAATATTCTGTGACAATTATACTTAATTTAAATTTTAACTTGGATTTTTTAAACCTCAGTAAAATATACATCTTTATTCCATAATACCTTTGTTTTTGCGGCTCTAATGTGGTCTATTCTTATTCTATTATCCAGATAGAAATATCCTATCAGAGCCAGGTGGTGGTGGCACTTGCCTTTAATCCAAGCATTTAGTAAGAGGCAGGCAGATCTCCATGAGTTCAAGGCCAGCCTGGTCTATAGAACGAGGGCTACGGCAGGCTCCAAAGCTACACAGGGAAAATCTGTCTCGAAAATCAACAACAACAACAACAAAAAAACATATAAGGATTGAATTTTGAAATTGGAATATATATATATATATATATATATATATATATATATATCAGAAAGGGGGGGCTTGGGTATCATGGCTCACACTTCAAATCCTAGCACTTAGGAGATCAAGATAGAAGGACTACCAAGATAGAGGCTGGTCTGTGCTTCAAAATATGAGGTCATTAGGGCTACATAATGACACTCTATTGCAAAATAACAACAACAAAAGTGAACAAACAACCACAAACAGGACAAAAAGTAGAAAAAGTATAATTATCACAGCACTGGACTTTCACAGTAATAATTCTGCTTCATGACACCCTGAATAATATAGGAAAGAAAAGCACTTTTGCTTAAAACACAGAAACAATGCATTAATTCACTTGAAGGATGTTTGTCCCACTGGGTCTCATCAGCACATACCCAACCTTATTTGAATAAAACAGCTCATCAGTTTTGATGCATTTTTGATACATTTTGCAAAGACAGAATACATCCTTAAAAGAACATTGATCATTAACTCACAGTCCAGCTCTGTGTGTGACCTCAGCATCACAGCATAACTTGTCTGTGTGTAACTGAAGGGTGGAATTTGGACCAGCACGACTGACCTAATTAAACACTCACTCTGGGTTTCATCTGTATGTGCTTTGCCAACTCTTAAAAACACTGATTGTCTATGTTGTTGGTGGAGACAGCTTTATCCAGTTTTGCTGAATGACACCACAACCTTCTGTCATATACAGGATTGTCTGGTACATTTACATAACCTGTCTGGCATCTGGAGGCATTGAAGTCTGACTCCAGAAATTGCCATAAATAAGCACGTGAAGAGTCCACCAGGGGTCAGCACACCCAGTGTGATCATAGCATTCCTATGAACTGAACCAGGAAAAAAAAATCCAAATACATTTTAAAATTGCAGTATCCATATAACTAGAAAAACACTTTCCCCTTTCAAGTAAGTTTACTTGGCACTGGTTTGGTCCTTCTTCCTCCTCCAATGGCCCTAACAGTCACTAACCCTGATTTTGGTCCTGAGTGACCCCACCAGTTCTTTCTTTGAAATTATGAACCCCAGAAAAGACAGGCTATCAAGAGCGGGGGTGGGGGGTGGGGGGTGGGGGGTGGTGAAGAGACAGTTCATTCAAAAGCAAAATAAATGACTTTGTGGGCCAGAAGTTGACCAGAAATGCAACGGCATTAAATACAGTGTCCAAGAAAGAACTATACTGAAGTGTGTTCCTCGCTAGAAAAAGATCCAGAGCCCCAAACAAAAGCCCATAAACTGATACAATATAAGCCAACACTTAAAAACTGCAGACTGTAGAACAGCCCAGAAACTGATAAAATATAGGCCAACATTTATAAACGACAGACTAAAACAGCAGAAAAAAAAAAAAAAAACCACCAAATTTTGTTCTTCTTCATTAAGTTTGAAACTGACTCTAGATCTGGGTAAACTGAAGCCACAATATGGATGGTACTTAGGGAACCCCAAGGGTTCTTCTGCTGTCAGTCAAGACAAAAGTTATGGTCTAATATGTATGTTAAGTAAGAAAAGATAAGCTGTCCACAAATGAAAACATCATCCTAAGTGTCAGTAACAGAAAGGGAAAACACAGAAAGAAAGTCTTACAGTTGGGCAGACTGTAGGAGATGGGAACAAGGAGAATCTAAGAAAACAAAAGATAGTCAGCTGGTCAAAACAAGGGAGAAAGTCATTGTGAATTAATCAGTAACCCATGCTTTGAAGATATAATTAGATTCACTCTAAAGCTAAAGTAAGATACTATAGGACAAAAAAATGCTTTTCAATCTTGGCATGGTGATTTAGTGCATTCAGCTTAGAATAACAAGATGTCATAACCTGGGTGGCTGACAAATAACAGCATTTGTTTTTCATGGTTCTGGAGGCTGGGAAGTCCCCTGGTCAGGGCACCTGCAGAGTTGTGTCTGGCGGCCGTTCTCTTTCTGACTCACAAATGGAGTATCCTGGCTGTGCCTTGGGTGGTGAGAGAAGATGGATGGTCTTGTAGCTTCAGGAACTCGTCACCTCCAAAGGCCCCATTTCCTAACCCGATTACAGTAATGGTGAGACATTGTGGAGGGGAAATAACGGCATTTGGACCACAGCAAATAGCTTTCTTAGGCAAGATAAACATAATACGAAGCCACCAAGATAAATCAAAACAGGGTTAGAACACTAGCAATGTTCATTTCACACAAACCAGAACTCGTGGAAAAGCATACATTTGCAAAGGAACATGTGGTGTGTGTGAATACATGCATCTAAAAGCTATCTTTGGGCTAGCTCTTGCAGAGGGTCTAGTTTCAATCCCCAGCACCCACTGGGTTCCTCACACCTATCTAACTCCAGTTCCAAGGGATCTGAAACTTTCTGGCTTCCTCTGGGAACCAAGCATACACATGCTGCACACACATGCATGCAAGCCAAACACCCGTGCACATAAAACATAGGAACTTAAACAAAAAGAAGGAGAATAAACAGCCAGGCGGTGGTGGTGCACACCTTTTAATCCCAGCACTCGGGAGGCAGAGGCAGGTGGATCACTGTGAGTTCGAGACTAGCCTGGTCTACAAGAGCTAGTTCCAGGACAGCCTCCAAAGCCACAGGGAAACCCTGTCTCGGGAAAAAAAAAAAAAAGGAGCATAAAGGAATAAAATATTGTGGGGGTTTTCTGCAAACAACATGGCCAGTAGAGTGTTGACCCAATAAGGCAAGAAGGAAGTCCAGTTCAACAGGAGTCAGTAGCCAGTGTTGGTTCAAACTTCTAGAGCCTGACACCAGGCAGTTTACATTAGCCTATTTAAGTACAGCACAATTTAGAAAACTGTGACCTCTTCCATAAAGAAAGGTTTCATATATTGACTACAGGTTACATCTTAAAGGTCTAAGGGAGGATATGGTATGGTGTCTCTGTCATACAGTTAGTGCAGAGGTCACCAGACTATTCACCATATCCATTCCTAGCCTTCTGAGTGGAAAATGGGTTACACATGTCTTTCTTTGAAGAGATAGCCCTTGGTGTTTAACATTCCTGGTTTCCCTAGTGCTTGTCAGTGAGAGTAAGGACCTCTGTGCCCCATATAAAAGAAACTGGGAATTAATAAAAGGATTTTTTTAATAAAATAAGTAAATTGAATAAAATAAAAAAGACAATAATAATACTCGTAATAAATATGTATGTGTTTATGGTTTGAAACAGGGCTTCACTCTGAAGCCCAGGCTGGCCTCAAACATGCAGAAATTCTCTTGCCTCAACATATGATTACTGGGATTATAGATGTGAACCATCCCACTTGGTTTGGTAGAGAATTGTAAAATCACACATGAATGTTTAAAACTTTGCCAAAATAATTATTTTTCTAAAAATAAAAATAAAATAAAACCCACTAACCTCAAAGGTACCAAAAAGACAAGGATTCTCAGAAAAATGACAGTCATGACAGAAACAAAATCAGTAATCAGAAGGTCCCATTGGCCTTCTCTCACCCCTCAAAAGACACCATATCAGATAAGTTTACTTATGAAGAGCATTTATCTGTTTCAAACGACTTCACCAAGAAAAAGGGGAAGTTGCCAGCTAATTCTATAAGGCTAGTATAACCTTGGTACCCAGGTGGGCGACAGGAAGAGAAGGTCATATGTAAACTGCATGCATGATTTACATGCAACTATCTGAACTAAAATACTAATAAATAGAACTCAGCAGAATGTATGTTTAGGAGGCCACATGAAGTTCTGAACGCCTTTTTGGAACTAGCTTCAAAGTCATACATAGTTCTTTTGACTGTTCACACACAAATAACCCTGATTCAGCATAGAACTTGACTGTGGCCCTAAAAAGCAAGATCATGCCTGGGCCACCCTTTAGAAATTAAAAGCACACATATTTCTTTAGATTTTCTACAAATTACTACTACAGTTTGTGCTATTGATTTTGTTTGCTTGTTTGTTTGTTTTCAGACAGGTCTCATATAGCCCAGGACAGCCTTGCCTAAATAGTTAAGATTCCTGCCTCCATCTCCTGATAGCTGGGATTATAGAAATATACCACCGTAATGCTGAGTTTACACAGGGCTTCCTGTAAGCATTCTACCTAGCCCCTAAATCCTTAACATTGTTAAGATAACCTTTTTATTTTGCATATATATGCATATATATATGTATTATGTGTGTATATACACACACAAACACACACATACATATAATCTAAGAGATAATCACATGTTCATTTGCCCAGTTTCCTCCTGTGGTAGCATATTGCTTACATATATAGTATAATAATGCAACCAGGACCTTGACATTGACACTACTATACCCAGAATGCTTTAGCACCACAGGGGACCCTTCTGTTCATTTCTTTTTAAAGACCAGTATTTTTTTAAAACCTGTTTTAGCATGGAACCCTTGGATTCGAGTAACACTGTTGATTCCCTGGGTGCATAGTGAGAGTTTTGGTTTTAATCTTCAGGTGAAGGAAGTATTAAAACAATGTTCACAGCGCCCTAAGCTCGACAACCCTAGTGAAGCCATACCCCCCGCGCCCCCCCCCAACTTGACAAAGATTAGAACTGTAACCTGATATATGATTTACTTCTGGAGGTCTTCTAAAGGTCCTATCATGAGTGGTCTGGCTGCCTTTTCTAGGTGGAGGGCTCCTATTTTTGGAAGGCAGAGCACCCAGCGTTAGACACAGCTTCCCAGCCAGGGCTGGGAGAAGCCTGCCATGGGCTTCAGATCTGTGTGGGAGGGTAAGTCCCTTTCAATTTCAAAATGCCACAGTTCCTAATTCCTTTCATGCCTTTGTGTTCTGTGACGGCCCCCTCCCCAGCAGAGCACAGCCCACGCTCTCATCCTCCTTCCCTTGCACGTTCAAAATGTATGGGCACTTTGAGAGACCCAGCCGGGTGGTCCACCACATGAGGTCACTCGAAGAAAATTAATCACCCCCACTAAGCCCGGTTGGAACTTTTATGCATTGAAGCTTAGCCTCAAAAAACAAGTAACTCATAAAGCCAGTTGTCTTCAGTTCGGTGCACACTTGGCTCGAGATCCTCTCACGTGATTGAGAACCTCAGAGCTCTGGCTGCTCGCCCCTCACCCTCCCCACCACCCCCCAGACCTCCGGAGATGACCTTGGAAATGAGAAAGACAGCACTGCTTGGGTCAGATCTGTAAGAAAGATGGAAAAGACTGAAAACCTCGGCCTCTAAGATCTTTTTCTTAGATACTTTTTGGAGTCAGCATACATCACTTCAACTCGCAGCTGTGGGGGAATCCGCTTTTGAGGTCCCTTGTCTACACTGGGTGCAATCTGCTGGCCAGAAACCCTAGGGAAGGGTCGGAGTTAGAGAGAATAAGGGCCTGTCTTACCCAACAGGGCCACACTCTAGGACAGTCCACCCAGCCTTGAGACTCTTGCAGAGTGCACTCCAGCAAGCAAGCCCAGAGTTGCTGCCAACTACAGAACAGCTCATCTGGGAGAGTTTGCAGCTAGAAGGGCAGCAGAATACAGGGCCTTGGTTCCCTGATAGGAAATGACTCTTAAGCTACTTCTGTGTTCAGTGAGAGCCATGGGACCCATCTACATATAGTTATCTGAACAGGTGGAAGGGCGCGACAGACAGGGCACCTGTGTGCAACCCGATCCTTCTGAACTTGTGTGTGTGTGTGTGTGTGTGTGCGTGTGTGTGTGTGTGTGTGTGTGTGTGTGTGTGTACGCGCGTGCGTGCGTGCGTGCGTGCGTGTGTGTGTGTGTGTGTGTGTGTGTGTGTGTGTGTGTGTGTACGTGCGTGTGAGTGTGTGCGCTCATTCACAGGCTATTTTCGAGCAGGAAAGTCTCAAAGTAGTATTGCTTAATGAGACGGCAAAGAGCATGCTTCATGCTGTCAGTAAGATTATGAAATCTAGGCAGGGCGGCTCACGCCCTTAATCTTAGCACTCAGGAGGCAGAAGAAAATCAAGAAAAAGAAACAGGAAGCTAACACGGCCTAGGAGGAGTGTTGGTGTCTTTCCTTGTACCATCTCCTCCAGGAAGTCTTCAGAGATAACTCTTTCCCTAAAGGTCCCATCAGGACTTGGATGAGCAGACCCTCAGAGTCCTTGGATCAGCTTTTTGGTCCTTGGTCCTGTTCCAAGGGGCACACAGACCTAATGTGGCACCTGCAGCCTGGCAGGGCTTGGCAGCCTCAATAGGTTACTACAGTGTTGGGCACAGCGACCAGAGCAGTAGAGCTGATGTACAGGAGGGGGCATGAGGCAGTTGAGCAGCTCTTGGCCTCCAGAAAGACAGAACAATGGCGCCAGCCACTTGCAGTGAATCTGGGATCCAATAGTTAGGGTCAAAGAAAGGAGTTATTTCTTAGGTAACGTACAGCTGTGTGATTCCTCAGAAAGCAGATTTTGAATCCCTAGAACTTCTGCTTCCATCTGCTAAGCCAGACTGAGGTGAGTACTAAATGACTTTACGTGCCTGTCACGCCTGCCAGGGCCTACTCACACATAAAAATCTCATAGCAGAAAGCTACTTTTTTCTTAAGAAATCATGCTATGGTTTAATAGCTATTCAACAAACATTATTAATAGAGAGAAACTTGTGATGGTTTAATGGAGAAATGTCCCTCATAGTCTCCAATTGATGGTGCTGTTTGGGGAGTTTAGGTGGTACAGCCTTGCTGGAGGACATTATGTCATTGGAAGCTGGTTTTGGTATTAAGAGCCTTATGTGGCTTCCTGGTTACCTTTTGTGTCTTGTGTTTATGATAAGGGATATGAGTTCTCAGCATCTTGTCTCTGTTGCCATGTCTACAGCCTTGCCACCATGCTTCCCTACCACAGTGGACTTGTCAAAATAAACTCTTTCTTCTATAAGTTGTCATGGTCTTTTTTTTTTTTTTAATCATAGCAACAGAAAAGTAACTGATCAACCACTAAGCTCAGGTGGTAGAGGCAGAGGCAGGCAGATCTCTGTGAGTTCAAGGCCAGCCTGGTTTACAGAGCAAATTCCAGGATAGCCAGGGCTACACAGAGAAACACTGTCTAGAAAAACCACAAAACGAACAAAAAGTAGTACTAAGTATTATAGCTAGTCATGTCCTTATTTTATCTAAAAAACAGTAATCCCCAGACAAGATCTTGGCTCTCTTTCTTTCTTTCCTTCTTTCCTCCCTTCCTTCTTTCTTCCCTCCCTCCCTCCTTCCCTCCTTTCTTTCTTTCTTTCTTTTTTTCTTTCCCCCCTCTCCTTTTCTTTTTCTCTATCTCTATCTTCCTTCCTTGTCTCCTTCCTTTTTTCCTTCCTTCCTTTCTTTTTATTTTTTGAAACAGGGTCTTTCTACATAGCCCTAGCTGTCCTAGAACTTGTTCTGTAGACTGAACTCACTATGTAGATCAGGCTGGCCTTAAACACCCAGAGATCCATCTGCCTTTGCCTCCCAATGGCTGGTATTAAATGTATGTACCATCATGACTGGCTTTTTTTGTTTTCATTTTTTCCCTTGCCTTTTCTTAATTATAATTTGTTTTATCTAAAAATAATAAAGGTGGGTCTGGTGTTACAGGCATTTAACCCCAGCTATTCAGGAGGACAAGGCAAGAGAACAGCAAGTTCAAGGCCAGCCTGGGTAATTTAGAAAGACTCAGTCTCAAAGAGTACAGAGGGCTGAAGATGTCGGCCATTTGATACAGTGCTTGCCTATAATGCTTTAGGTTCAATCCTAATCATACTTGAAAAATGTTTACAAACTATGGTTGCAATTCAGTAATGGAACACATAATGAATTAGGGCAAATGAGTGTGAGTGGCCCCTTCCATAGGATCGATCAGAGGACTCTGTAATCCAAGGTCCATTCGGATGTCTGATAGGTTTCCGTTCATTGTGCCATTCTCAAGGACAATATCCTTCCAAGGTTGCAAAGGTGCTGTAGAGTGTGTGGGGAAAAATAGGAACTGTGTTTCCTGTCTCTGGAATCCTTAAATCATGGGCACAAATGGGAGAAAGGAAGACTAATTAAACAGTGAGTTAAAAATCGTCCATTCTCTGGGACCTCAGGATGTGATTTTCATGACAAAGGTTGTATTTACATTATAAAGGAGTCTTTTAGGCATTTTGTAACTAAATCCTCTTAGTCGAAGGCCCACAAAGAATTGCCTGGACTCACTAAACACTGTTTATATAGTTTTCCAATTCTACAGGAGACTGAAAGAACATGGATACAGCAGATGATGTGTACCACTTGGAATACAGCTCAAAGGACTTGGTAGTAGGAGTGTGTGAGTAGTAGGGTCCAGCAGAGTGGGTCGCATGGACAAAAGCTTTGCCCAGGTGAAAGTGTGAGCCATGTACATGGTCATTAGTGTGATACCATCTATATCTAGATGGCCTTCCCAATGATGGTGTGGGAAGTAAAAGATCCCAATCATTAGTCCAAAGAGGGTGGCCCACTCAGTTACACTGAAGAGGTCAGGCTGGAGACCGAACTGGCTGCTATAAATGGGCCTTAAAGGCCCAGGCAGGAATATTAGTGTGATGTAAGGAGCGAATGAGGAAAACAATGACATGCTTCAGAAGAAATTCAGTGAGGTTTCCATGGCTGCTCAAGAATTTCCCGTGTGGGAGGTGAGTGGGGCAGTGAAGAGATCAGACGTGGCTGGCTCTGCTCTAAGTTACTTCGTACTGTGCAGAGTGGTGTTTTCAATTGTGCCTTACCCTTGGATTCATGTTTCCAAAGCAGCTCCCTCTTGAAAGCTGTACTCAATCTGAAATTCTCTCATACTGTATAAAACAGTGGTTTCTTGGGCTGTGCCTAGATGTCTCTGCACCTTGGTGGACATAGAAACAACACCATCTGTCTAGAACTACCCATGGGACACAGCCTGACAGATAGCTTAACTTGTAAAAATAAAAAGGGTGCTCCACTATAATTTATCAGAGTGAAACGGCACTGTAGGAGCCCATGGGCACAATATAATCCTATCAGGAAAACCAGGCTAAGAACTTATCTAACACACCAGATTGAGGAAAGGATTCAAAACCCTCCCCTAGACCCCATCACCCTAACAACTGTGGTGGTAACAGTTGCCAGCAACCTATAATCGGGCCACCCAGGGTGTGAGTCAAGGCACTGACATGCAGGGAACTCCCCCAGGACTTCAGATGGGCTCAGTCTCCAATGGTGATGTGACCTACTAGAATTGCCATCCACCCATATGCTGCTGTCCAATGGGAGCCTCTGTCCTCTCATTTATCTGTCTAGACCTACTCTGGACCTTCACCTCCATAACCTCCAGGATCCCATAGCTTGATTCCGAAGTTCTAATTGACTCTAAACTTGATTAAACTCTGCCCCTGAGCCCTCATTCTGCAGCAGTGCCTCCAGCAGGGTTCATTATCTGACCCCAGCAGACATCCATTTCTCATTGTTATCACCTACAGCTTTCGCCTCTCAATTAGGTCCCTTGGAAACTCCTTGTATTCTGCTCTGGTCCTATTTAGTCATCCTTAACCTGTTTGTACATGTGTGTGCGTGTGTGTGTGTGTGTGTGTGTGTGTGTGTGTGTGTGTGTGTGTGTGTATGTATTTACTGTGTGGTGGTAATGTAGGAGTTAATATTAGCAGTCAGCATTGGAATAAAAGATTTCGTATTTTCCTTTCCCAGCTATCAAGGGAAAGCAAGATCTCCTTGGTAAGTTGCTACCAATGAAACTGATGTAGCTTGTGAATTCATTGTTATTCAATACATTCTGACACTGTGGAAAGACACAAATATGTCATCAACAGTTCTGACACAGTATGCTTCTGACAGTTCCGTTTTGAGGGCAAATGTTGAGGGAGGATGAATGCATCTCTTGTGTGTGCAATCAAACAACAGCCGTCTGTCCAGCACAAATCACAAAGCAAAGACTGACAAATGGCTTATTTGGGCAAATAAAATATTGTCATCTATGAGCACGTAGATGTTTCAGAACTGTATCTCAAAAACAGGCCTGTGAACTTATCAAACACACCAGAACAATTGTTACTGGGACCTCACTCTGGCCTCCCCTTAGCTAGGTCCCCAGTCTTTGCAACCTTTCACCAAGTGTTCAAACAAGACACAAGAGAGTATGGTGCAGAAGACTGAGTTATTTCAGAGTAAATGGGATGCACTCAAGGCAAGAGAGTGGACACTGGTAGCTAAAGGGTCCACAGCAGAGGGAAACACTCTCATGGGAAAGAGTCGGCAATAGCCAGTGACTGTTGTGTCAATCTACACATGAAGGCAGCTTTCAGAGGAGTGTTTTCTTGTCCACTTCACCAATCTGTCTACTTGGACTAACGCCTTTTTTCTTTTTTCTTTTCCATTTTTAAATTTAAATTAGAAACAATCTTATTTTATATATCAATCCCAGTTCCCTCTCCCTCCATCTTCCCTGTCCCCACCGATACCCACCCATCCCTCTTCTGCTCCATAGAAAGGGTGAAGCCTTCCATGGGGAATCATCAAAGTCTGTCACATCATTTGAGGCAGGTCCTAGGCCCTCCCCCATCTGTCTAGGCTGAGAGAGTATCCCTCTATGGTGAATGGGCTCCCAATGTCCATTTGTGTACTAGGAGTAAATGCTGTTCCACTACCAAAGGCCCCACAGACTGCCCAGGCCTCCTAACTGACACCCACGATCAGGGGGCCTACTTCCGTCCTATGCATGTTTTCGAGCTGTCAGTCTGGGATCCATGAGCTCCCCCTTGTTCAGTTCAGCTATTTCTGTGGGTTTCCCCAGCCTAGTCTTGACCCCTTTGCTCATCATTCCTCCCTCTTTACCGTGGGTCTCTGCCTTTACTTCCTTCAGTCACTGGATGAAGGCTCTAGGATGGCATATAAGGTAGCCATCAATTTCATAATAGGGGAAGGACATTTAAGACAGCCTCTCCACTGTTACTTAGATTCTTAGATGGGGTCATCCTTGTAGATCTCTAGACATTTCCCTAGTGCCAGATTTCTCTTTAAACCTATAGCAGCTCCCTCTATTAAGATATCTCTTTTCTTGCTCTCCTCTATTCTTCCCCCGACTCAATCTTCCTGGTACCTCATGTCTTCCTCCCCACTCCTCTTTCTCCTAACCCCCTTTCCCATCCCCCCATGATGCCAATTTTTAGACTAACTCTTAAAAGGAGGGAGACAATGGTATGTTTTTGAAGGGACAATGGCAAGTCTTCATTCTTTACCAGAAAGTTCCCAGCTAGATAGTAACCTTGTGATCTTATAGGGAAGTTTAGAAATGTCATGTCTTCAGTAGGGCCAGTGATGAAATCTATCTTTTGATAGGTAACTGAAGTCCTGCAGCTCCATGTCCTAGTTTTACAAGCTACCAGTGAGGAAGGGTATATCCTCAATAATAGTCAAGCCTTCTAATAGCTCTAGCAACTCCCATTCAAAAGATGAGACCCTAAAACATGTAAGGGATTGCTCTTAGCTACTTTTCTATTGCTGTGAAGAGGCACCAAGCTCAAGGCAACTTATAGAAGAGTTTATTGGGGGCTCACAGTTTCAGAAGGTGAGTCCATGATGATCATGGCAGCAGTCAGTAAGCTCTCACAGTAGCTTAAAGCTTACATCTTTAAACAGCAATCACAATGCAGAGAGAGAGAGAGAGAGAGAGATCCCCAACTTGGAATGGCATGGACTTTTGAAACCTCAAAGCCCACCCCCAGTGACACACCTCTTCCATCAAGGCCACACCCCCAAATTCTTCCCAAAGACATTCATTGCCTGGGGACCAAGCATTGAAATATATGAGCCTGTGAGGGCCATTCTCATTCAAACAACCACAGGTACTGAATAAATCTGGCCACTTAAAGCTGAAATGAAGTATAGAAGGGTTTAAGGTCTTCATACTTGCTGAATTCTAGCTGTTAGGACACTCAATGGAACCCAGAGAGACTGCGTTAGATTGCTTCATGATGACCTAAGGGTTGATTGACTACAAAGAAGAAGAAATAAAATTAAAACAGTGTTTAAGCACCCAAAGACCAAAGACCACTATGAAGATTCTAGTAGGCATAGCCTACTTTCACCATGAAAATCTGAAAATCTGTAGCTCAAATTGCACTTATGTGGCACTCACAATGATCTCAGTAAGTTCAAAGTGCCCTATTTAGAGCTCGTAGTGTTATAGAACCCACAATGGAACTCCATAGGGCTGATTCCCTGCATTGAAATCATGTTATACTCACACGGAGTATAGGGTATGTGTACTATGATGCTCAGAGTTTCTGGAGCTCCAGGACCCCTGAGTGTAAGTCATAGTCATTCTAAACAGTGCATCTCTTCAGAGACCATAGTGCATATTTATAGAGTTGATGGGGGTAGTCCTTTTGTGTATATGTCTTTCTTATTGGTTAATGAATAAACACTGTTGGCCAATAGGGAAGCAAGATAGGCAGAACTATGAGAGAAGGAGAATTCTGGGAAATGTAGTAAGGAGAGTCGCCATGTGATTCCCTAGATGAGAGGATGCATAAGGCCGGTGTCCTTGGTAAGATAAGTCCTTATACAATATATAGATTAGTAGTTATGGTTGATACTTAAGACAGAGCTCTCAAATAAGAAATCCTAGTCATTGGCCAGCAGCATTGTAACAATAGAAGTCTCTGTGTGTTATTTTGGGGGCCCTAATGTGGCTGCAGAACTTAGGCGGCTGGCAGAAAGAGTCATTGTTAAATAGAATTGATACCTTTATCTGAATAAAGGTATTTTGAACCTACAAGCTCTCCCATCAACACCTGATATAGACTAGCTCATAAAGCCCTGCACAGAGATTGCAGTGTTTTATATAGAGCTCACAGTGAGCCTGTGTTGCCCCCCAACCATGTATTAGACTCAGAGCTGTCTGTTTAGAGCTCATACTGTATCCACATTGAGGTTATAATACCCTGCTTTGAACTCCTACTTCACTCACATGGAGATCAGAAGGCCATGGCTACAGCGTATGAGGCCCCATGCACACATGTTTAAATTCTGTGTTGGGCTCACAGTGCACTGGATAATTCATAATGCCCTTTATACACCTCATTATGTACCTCTGTGTGGCTCACAGTGTTCACCATCAGAGGACACAATATCTGTGAACTCATAGTGGCCTCTTTAGAGCCCACGTGCCCTGCACAGAACTCACGGTGCAAGCATCGGAGCTCACTGGGCCATGTATAGTTCACAGTGCATGTGGGAAACTCACATACTGCAGCAATGTATGATCATGGTGTGACACGATAACGACAGACCTCACAGTCTCCTCTACACATCGCATAGAGCGGTTGTAACGACAGCTCACAGTGGCCTCAGAGGTCTCATACTACACTTTTATCTGTCTCATAGTGTCCTTTATACAAGTCATAAAGCCATTTATTGAGCTCATAATGCCATATATATTGGCTTCGGTGACCTGTTTAGAGCTTGTATTGCCTTGCTTATAGCTCACAGTACACTGTGTAGAGTTCGTAACACCTTTATGGAGATTATAGTACTCCTGAGGAGAGAACATCATAGTGCAAATTTATGGAGCTCATGATGTCTTGTATAGCACTCCTGTAGCACATTTTGTCCAACCATAGTTCTCATTATGCATTCATCATGCTTCTCTGTATGACGTGATGTTGTCCTGTATAGCACATGTGATGACCTACATGCCACTCCTAATGGATACTGTATTAGCCATTCTTTGCTGGACACAATTCATTTCGCCTGCTCTAGAGGCTATAGAGCCTCTAGAGCTCTGCATAGGTGTTCTGCATAGGTGCCATGTTATGGTATATTAGGCTCACATTGCCCTGCATAGAGCCTATAGAGCACACTTGTCTAGAGTAGATAATTCCATTTCTCTGGCTAATATTTGACCATTTATCATCAGAATGAGACATACAATTCCCTCTATGGGAGTTGTGGTATCATCAATTCATCTCATATTCTGCTTTTGTTCAGGTGCGGCAGGGTCCACACAACGATCTTCCTGCATTAGTATACATCTCATAATACAAACTGTAGCTGTCATCCTATGGTTGTCATTAGGTGGTAAATAGAATGACAGGGCCCAGTAGATTGGAAAGGATACCCAGAATAGACTTCATGATGCACTGTATGCATTTATAACCACAGTTTAAGTACTTATAATTCCCCAGATTCGGCTCACTGTTCACACTGTGGATATTGTGGCTCCGTCTGTAGAAATCATATTGCCAGCCATAGACATCATAGCACTGTATTGATTACTGTTGTCCTGTATAACAGCACACAAGATGCTGAATGGAGCATCTTGAGCTCTCAGTCAAGATCTCAGTGCACCTGCACAGAAAAAGAAGTGTGAAGAATAACCTAAACCCTTATATGAATTTATAGACCCAGAAGTCCCTCTCTTGTCTCCGTTGCTCACAGAGCCTGTCTGCTACAGTACCCACTTCCTGCACAAACTTCTCTCATTCTCTTTACCACACAGTTGCTTGCAGACTGTTCCAGCTAGGACTGCCTGCTGAGTTCTAACTCAGGAAAAGCAACTTTTTCTCTCTAATATTTTCTCTTTCTCCCTTTCATTCCCCAAATACTAGCTAAAACCCTAGGCCTGCTTGCCCTGTGCTCTAGGAATTCTCACCCTCTAAAGATGCGCTTGCCCTACCCCACCACCACCTCCCACCCCCTCTCTCCAGGAGGCTAGATGCAGACTTCATTCCTGAGCTTACCTGCCTTTTTGACTTTAACTCAAAGTTCCATTGTGGTGGTTTGAATAAAAACGGCCCTCATGGGCTCATAGGGAGTGATACTTTTAGGAGGTGTGGCCTTCTTGGAGGAAGTGTGTTATGGACATTGAGGTCTCAGATGCTCAAGCCTGAGTGTGTCACTGTCTTTTCCTGCTGCCTGTGGATCCAGAAGGAGCACTCTCAGCTACCTCTTCAGCACCAGGTCTGCCTGCATGCCACCAGGCTTCCCACCATGATGACAAAGGACTAAACCTTTTAACTGTATGCCAGCCCAGTGAAAAGGTTTCCTTTTTAGGAATTTCAGAGGGCATGGCGTCTCTTCACAGCAATAGAAACCCTAACTAAGACGTCCGTCTTCTCCCAGAAGCTCAGTTCTTTAGCTTGCTTGCTCCAGTGTTTTTACTCTCAAACTCCAATAAAAAAAAAATTCTTGAGTTTTCCTTTTAAGTCCATCTATAAATTCTGGTATCTATGGGATCAGAGCCTGCAAAAGGGGCTCTTTTATCCTCTGGTAGGTGTTGTAGAATAGAATATTACTTTAACTATGTAAAGAGGTGTTACATTTGTTTAATTACATAAAGGTGTTTAATTACATAAAGGTGTGTTACATTTGTTTATGCTGTATTTGTTTAATGATATAAAGGTGTGTTGCTATTTCACCTTGCTTGCCTAAGGTACCTGATTGGTCGAATAAAAACTGAGTAGCCAATACCTAGGCAGTAGAGGGGTAGGTAGGGTGGTAGGCGGAAAGAATAAGTAGTAGGAGGAGTCTAGCTAGGCTGGAGAGAGACAAGAATGAGGGAGAAAGTAAGGAAGAAAGAGAGGGAGACACCTGGGGCCAGCCAGGCAGCCACTAGCCAGCCAGATGTGGAGGAAACAGGGAACAAGGATATACAGAATGAAAGAAAGGTAAAGAGCCCGGAGGCAAAACATAGATGAAGAGAAACAGGTTAAATTAAGTAATTAAGAGCTAGTGGGACAAGCCTAAGATAAGGTCAAGCATTCATAACTAACAATAAGTCTCTGTGTCTTTATTTGGGAGCTGGTGGGTAACCCAAAAGAAAGTCTGTTACAGGTAGGTAATATCTTTCTAGGAAACATTCTCTCTAAAGATGATCCCCAAAGTCATGTTTTACCAAATTCCCCAGCATTCTGGGCCTAGTGAGGTCAACACATAGTAACTTCAAGATATGGATTTTTTTTTTATTACAAGGTTAATAGTCAGTTATTGTCCTCATTGCTTCTCACAGAGACCTAGCATCATTCACAGAGCCTATGAAAGAATCTCAACTGGTATGTAAGCAGGCATCCTTTCTTCCTCCTCTGTGGTCATGTGGGGTCTGCTCTGGCCCTATCACTGAACTTGAATTCTCCACTGCCAATCCACTCACTGAATTCTCTCCTTACTGAGTGTAGTGATTATCTTTGATATCAGCTGTCACTGTGTGTCCCATTTCCATGTCTCTAGAAAGGCTGCCCATCTGGGCTACTGTAGAAACCACAGCGTCAAGGTAGGAACTCTATCCCTCACGGGTGGCATGGCAGTCACTCTGAAAAAAATAACACTTGAGCTGACAAAGCTGGGCTTGGAGGTGAAGTTCACAACTGAAGGCGCTTGCTTAGCATAGCCAAGGCCCTGGGTTTATCCCCAGGATCACAATACAAATGAAAACAAAACAACTGACATGAGCAGGCAACAATTACAATAGTGACAGTTGTGGATTTGGTGCCCTGCCAGCCCTCCTTTCAGCAACTGCTGCCCGAAGCAGCTTACATCATCACCTGCCACCTCCCAGAGAATCATATTTGCATCACTAGGAGTTTTGTGGACTCTCATAACCACTCGAGCCCCCTTAAAAAACCCTGCCCCATTTGTCCTGTCTGACTCCTGGTCTCTCCAGTCTGTCTCTCTCATGGCCCCACTCCAAGATGGTCTTTTGCACTCCCCCTCCCCCAATAAACATTAGATCTGTTACACATGGCATGGTGATCTCTTAGTGACTCACCTTGGCAGGACCTGCCAAAGGTACCTTTTTCAACACTTTATCCTGACAGTAATCCCTTCTGTGGAAGTCCATTACACATGACATGGCAGGCACAGACACAATGCTACGCTTCAAACAAACAAAAGACCTTCTTATTTTTTTGAGATTATAATATAATTACATGATTTCCCATTCCCTTTCCTCCCTCAAAACCCTTCCGTGTCTCTCCCTACCCCCTGCCACCATCCCCTTGTTGTTTTGTAAATTTAGTTTTGATTTTATCAGTTTATGAGACCAAACCTGGGGCTTCATGCTTGCTAGGTCACTATCACAGAGTTTAATGTCCTTTAAATGTGAAGTGTTCCCTATAGATTAATGTGTTTGAACACTTGATTCTCTATCTGGGATGGAGCCATGAGGTAGAGCCTAGTTGGAGAAAGTTAGTCTCTGAAGACAGGCTTTGTATTTTGATAGTTGGACCTCACTTCCTCTATTCTCTCTGCTTCCTGAAAATGGGTGCAATGTGACCAGCGGCATCACACCACTGCCACCATGCCTTCCCAGCCATGATGGAGAGTACTCTCAAACTCTAAGTTTCTTCTTGCCGGGTGTTTGAACACAGCAATGAGAAAATTAACTGACATACTGTCTCCTGTCCATCAGACCCTGTGGTCTCTCATATTTTAGTTTTTTACCTTAACCTTCCTTGTATATGGATTGTGGCTGTCTTCCAAGGGCAAACATGGACATCTCTTAAAGTGGAGAAGGTCAAATGACATGTTTTGAGTTGGTTATTCAAATAAACTATAAGTACAGGAATGACTGTGAAAAACTGTCTTTTATGAAAATTGCATATACTAGTACACTGGCTGAGGCTTTTCCCCCTGACAACCCTTTATCAGCTTAGGAAAGATCTCACTCGGCAAAGCTAAGGATCTGACCCCTGGCTCAGAAACAAGTGACCTCAGGTGGTCTCCTCTATACTAGGACAAGCTTTGTTACTTTTTTTTCAGGCCTTTCTTCAGTCCCCTTGTAGCTTGCCACCCCTTTCCCTAAGCATCCAACAAGCCTCTCGTCCTGTAGCTCAGAATGTTCATTAGGAGTGGGCAATATGGTTCAATGGTGTTTGCCTCGCATAAGTGAGACTCTGAGTTCCACTCCCTGGTACTGCCTGTTATGTCTCATGAAGTGTTCATGTCCAGAAATGACAGTCTTGTCATATCTCAAGATAGAATATAGAAGGATTTCTGGCAGTTAGGTAGCAGCCAGCATTTCCAAGGAACTTGAGAAATGGGTTCCCATTTGCCAAAAGAAGTAATTTCCCTTGCCTCTGGCAGAAGGAATTTATGTCTTTCCATTGACACACACACCCATGGCTTCATATCAAAGCCCATGCTAGACTCCTAGAGTCCCTCGGTTATGAAATGGACAATGTTCCTCTTTAAGGATGGGCTCAGGATGATCTTGCAGATGATTTATGTGTGAGAATGCATCTATAAACCTTTGTCTGGTATGAAGTAGCTCTATCATGGGGTGATGATGGAGTAGTGTCCTTTCTTAGTGCTGTTTCAGAATGCCTGATGGAAACAAACTTACCGTCTATCCATCATGGCAGCAAGGCCATCGTGGCAGGAACAGCTTTGTCTGTGGAGGCTGTTCACATGGCAGCAGGCAAGAAGCAACTCAGATCAGAACCAGAGAGTATATAACCTCCAAAGGACCTTCTGGCCTTGCTTCTTCTAGACAGGCTCCACTTTTGAAAGTCTCCATAGCCTTTAAAATGGCACTACTAGTTGGGGACTGTGTATCTAAGATATGAGCCTACCTTGGTATGGTGGTGCGCTCCTATAATCCCAGCTCTTGGGAGGTAGAGGCAGGAAGATCATGAGTTCAAGGCCAGAGTTTGTTACATAGTGGGTTCAATGTCATCCTAGGCTACATGAGACTTCAATCTCAAAAAGCAATAAAAAACACAGGCCTCTTGATGACATTTCAGATTCAAATAACAACAGGTAGTTACAGGTCAGAGAAAACTATCACAAAAAATGTATGATGTAAGTCCTGGGAAAGCTCTGTGGACCAATCTCACACAGAATAGGGATGCTTATGGCTCCAAGTGACTGACTTCCTCATCTCTACTCACTTATGTCTCCTGCTGAGCTCTTTATTTCATTTCTGCCTGGGCTGATTTGATGAACTAGTCATGAAGTCACGACTTGCTCATTTTTGTGGGATGCAGACCATATACTGAGAAATAGTCTGGAAAGCTGGCTCCACTGGGATGCATAGCAGTATTTTCTCCTGGACCTTAGATTCTTTTGCTAAACTAAACATTTAGCTTTAAGCATTTCAGTTTGGAACAGCATACAACATGCCTTAATTTAATATTTTTACCTATGTAACTAGAGTTAAGTGTGCGGACCTTCTTCTTGTGAGAGAAGGAGGGTTTTGAGTTTTGGTTTGCATTCACTCTGTTAATTTTATGAATGTCATTTCCCAAGGCAGCTGTGGAAGAACCAAGTGCCTTAGCCCAATATGGAGCCAGGAAATACTCAGTTGGGTAGTTTTAGAACATGTTTCCCTTTTCTGATAAAACTGAAGTAGAAGTCGTTTTTGCCAGAGAATGCTACTTCGAGATGTTCTTATAAACTAGAAGTCTTTCAGCAAGAGGATGGGAAGCTATTTTGTTATTAATATTCCTGAGAATTTTGTTTCATGTAGCTCTTTAAAAGGAAGTAAGTGATTATTGTGGGTTGGGTCTACATCAGTTGGCTTCCCTGTACTTCCTAAGAGGAAGGCTTTGGACAATGGGATCATGAACTGCTATTTCAGTATGATTGTAAGTAGGTGGGTCCAGACACATCCCCTGTGAGCTCCCATTCTAGTTAAGCAGACTACCTCTCCTACACTTCCCTATCAGGCTCTCAATAGACTCACAAAGAGTTCTACACACTTAACTATAAAAGCAATTCTAGGGATGGGTGATGTTTGCACTTGGTTGGATAAAGGTTAACTTTGAAGAAGATGATTAATCATTTTTATTTAAAAGATAAGTATTAGCATGGTTTTTCTAGTCAAGTATGAGCTACAGAAGAAATATGGGACATTCATGTTCCAATTTCAGCACATATTCAGGAAAGGTTGGCTAACTAATGATGTTCTGTACTTCCCAAAGCTGAGGGATCTTTCTACCACTAACAAATTAACAGCTTGTAGTATGGGTGTTCTGTTGCATCAGAATCTATAGCTGACTTAGCTTCCTCCTATGTTGGCCTTTCACACTCTTTATTGACTGATTTTCCAAGCCTAGAATGTTCCAAGTGTTAGAGAGCTATAAACAAACCAAAATACCAGAACCCCCCAAAACGTACCACTATGGTCCTTCCCCTCTAGAAACAGCTATTTTGGAGTAGTTGTAGTTATGTGCCCCATGCGGTAATGTGAGCATGACTCTGGTGAGATCTGTAGAAGCCAGGGAAGGGTTTTAGAGGAAGGAATACTTATGCTGACTCTCTGAGAAAGAGCTGAATCCCTCAAGAGCAAAGTGGAAGTGGGGGTCAGACAAGGGCATTAAAGAGTGGGTAACCAGTAACAGCTAAAGGGATGTAGCTTGTTAGGGAAGCTGCAAACAGATGCTTCAAGATGGAGGCTGGCTGCCTTCCCAGCCAGAATGAAAATCAGCTATAAAATTGGTCAGGGGTGTATGACAGGGCCTCTGGGAGTCCAACCTGGGAATTGGGTAGACTCCACAGAGCTCTGGCAGGTTTAAGCATCTGCAACTCACATGGTAATGGTTGTGGTAGGTGAAGAACAGGCTGAAGAGACATGAAACAGAGTCACAGAAACAGATAATGTACTGGGCGAAGGCTGGGCATTTGTGTGCACCAGAGACAAGCCCCTGAAGTTATTGGCACGTCCACTTCTTCATCTTACCACAGTGATGGCAGTGTGGCTCATTATATAACACCGAGGGGTGCTTCAATGATTTAATGATATCTGAGAAACATTTACAACAGTGTTTAGCCCATCATAAAAGAGCCTTATTATAGAAACCAGCTACGTGAACAAATGTGAACTTCAAGAGTCCGTTCTTATGACCCAGTAGAGAAGGGTTTAGGGGACAGGCCAGTGAGAAGGTGTTTGGAGGTCACCAGATGAGGAGCCAGGCCTGTTCTTAATTGTTGATCACCAGCCATGTCCTTACCAGTCCTTTGTAGATCCCAAAGGACTCAAGTCAGCTATATTAGTTTTTTGTGTTCTTGCTGTGACAAAAACAACTTAAGGGAAGAAGGACTGATTTTGGCTAACAGCTTAAGGGTGTGGTCAGCCAAGCAAGGAAGGCATGACAGCAGGAGCATCAGGCAGCTGGATGTATTTACTCACAATTCAGGCATTCAGCTTGTTTTCTTGTTTTTATTCAATCCAGGGCCCCCAGCTCCAAGACTGGTGCCACCCAAATTTAGGGTTCAACTTCCTCATCTCTTATATTTTTGGTTGTGAGCCTAGCCTTTAACGGCTGAGCCATCTCTCCAGCCCCAAGTTCTCATCTCAACCTAACTTAGATGATCACTCACAGACTTCAGAGGGCTTGTTTCCATGGTGATGCTAAATCCCACCAACTCAAAAATCATCTATCACAGGGCCCTAGCCTTATTTTCCATGGAGGAGGTCCCACTCCAAATACAGACACACTGGGCCTCAGAGCTTTGGAATATGAACTTTGGGAGTTGACAGACAGAAATGCAGCCCACAGCACCCATCAAACTGGCTTGCATGCTGGACCCCACCCAGCGTGGCAGAGCCTGAGACTGCTGGTAGACTTCATGTAATGTATCTTGGTTGTTTTCTGCACACCTCACTAGGACAGGGCCTAATTGTTTTCCAGAAAAATCCCAAGCCTGTGTCTCCTGCCATATTTCAGAGCTACTCTGGTATTCAGTTTACTTCAGTCTGAAACAGGTTTGAGTCAGGCCCATCAGGGCTCCTCCCGAGAAGTGTGCTGCAAAGATGCAGGATCTGCCTGATGCAATGGTCTTGCATCATGAATGACCTGGAAGCATGGGTACCAAAGACAGGGCTGTCCTGCATCTCCTGCATGTTCTTCTCCTTCATTATTCTTGGCAAAAGTTTTAGAGCTAAGCTCTGATTTCTTGAGATTTGGGTGGGAAAGAAAACTGGGGGAGTTAAGTTAGTTTCAATTCCCTTACCTGTGAAAACCTTTCAACATTTACCTGCAATGATCGGTGAACAGATACCTGTGTTGCAGCTGGTCCCATGGTGCCTAGGAATTTGGGGCAGCAGTGAAAGAGATGAAAGGACACGGTGTCAAAAGACCTAGAAAATCTAGTGGATGGCTTGCAAACAGGATCTCAAGCTCTGTGAATTCCACCTTCACAGCTGAGTGTCCTGTCAGGTCCGACACCAGGGTGAATACCCTTGAAAGATAAGCACTGACATTTAAGAAATCAGAATCAGAGAACAAGAGCATGCTTCAAGTGCTAAGGGGCTGGTAGGTTTTCAAGAAGGTAGTTGTTTTATGTCAAGTTTTTGAGGCAAGAGACTTATGTAGGGACTTGTAGTCAGGGCTGGCCTTGAACTCACTATATAGCCAAGGCTGGCCTTGAACGCCTGATTCCCTCTACTTTCACCTCTTAAGTGCTGGGATTACAGTGTGTGCTAACAAGCTCAGCTTGCATGCTGCTGGTTTTATGCTGCTCCAGCTGAGCTATGTCTCCCCTCCTGCCTCATCCATCTGTGTCTTAATCATTAATTTAAAAATTCTGTTAGCTGAACACAGGGAAGAATCAGACCTTGTTATGATGAAATATAGCAGATTAACAACAGGTAAACAGTGTGTGTATGGTATTTATATACAGTATATGCATGTTGTATATATATGTGCTGTGTGAATATATGGTGTGGGTGAAGTATGTGGGTATATAATATGTGAATATGTATCGTATGTATATATAGTATGTGCTTGGTGTGAATTTGTGCTGTCTGTAGAATATATGTGTGTGCTTGATGTGAAGTATGCATGTAGTGTGTGTATTGTGTGACTATTGTGTGTTGTTGAATGTGAGTATGCTTGTAGTGTGTGCTGTGTATATGTACATATATTTGGCATATATGATCTGAATATGTGAGCTATGTGTGTGCTGTGTGATTATGTGTGGTATATATGTTAGGTGTGAGTATATCTATATGCTGTGTATATATGTTTAGTGTGAGTGTGTCGTGTTGTATGTGTGTGTCGTATGCATGTTTGTGAGTATGTGCTACGTGCATGCATATATGTGTTTGTGTGGTGTATGTGTTTGGTGTGAGTGAGTCTGATGTGTGGTATAAATCTTTGGTCTATGTTTTTTTGTGTGTGGTAATATGAGTGATGTATGTTTAGCATGTGTGTGTGTGTGTGTGTGTGTGTGTGTGTGTGGTATGCACATGTTGTACACATGGGTGTGAGTCTATGGTATATGTCAGTTACGAGTATGTGTGCTATGCACATGCCATGTGCAGGTGTGTGTATGCACACAGGGGGAATACTATCACAGCACAGCATAGCTGGTGGAGCAGGCAGCCCTGTATATCCTCAGAGGTTGGAAGTTTCTCCTCAGTTCTGAGAGCCTCTGTGTGACTGATCAGGAGCCCTGTGTCTCCAGGGTGAAGCTTGGCCCAAGGTGCCTGCCTCGGAAAGCAGCAGTGTCTCGAGGGCTTGAACTGCCCACAGAGACAGCACTGGGAGATCAGACTTGCCTTTGAAGATGTGCCTGGGTGTTCACTAACTGCCAAGCAAGTGGATTATTATTTCTAAGACTTTTCACTTTTTTCTAAGCATGTTTGCTGGTACTGTGCCTGGACTGTGTGTAGGAATTCTGAGGGTCTCTGTGAAAGCAAAGATAAAGGAATGGCAGGAAGTACCCTTTCAGTGAGAATGTGCTGCTAAGGAGGGCACGAGTCCCCCAGACCAGAAAAAACACCCAATCAATGACGATAGATCACACTGGACCTTGCTCACTGTCACCAGCTATTCCACACGGAAGGCTGTTTGCCATGAGAGCAATTGGGCTAATGGGAGAAGATCCCCAAGCTTACCCCCTGGCTCCCATCCTGGTGACAGGTTGTCATGACAATCCTCTAGTGTGAAGGCTTTTTAGTTCAAGGAAAATATAACATACATCTCATGGACCAGCCCCGCCTTTACCTTGTAAATGCCAAGTGGCATCTGTCACAGCTATTCTTCAAGAGGACACAAAGAGGTCACAGCTGTGTGTACAGGAGGGAGGGAGTCCTGGTGTTCTGAGTAACTGCCCTTGGCAGTAGCCTGGGCCCAGATGACAACCTGGTTCCGGGTGGTAGCATAGGCCACTCACATCTGTATGGCCCCTGTTGTGACATACCCCCCACCCCCCAATGTACCCATGCCCCAGGCTCTGGCCCAGAACTCTGGGTCTCTGTATGGGCCCTAGTGGTAACCTGTGGCACAGAATTCAACATAGACCCCAGCTGCATCTGGACCACTGACCCAGACATGGCCTCAGGCAGCAGCTCAGCCTGGTCATCCACATCCTTGTTCTGAGTGGTAGCTTTGGCACTCAGATTCAGATGGCTCTGAGGCAGCCTAGCCCTTGGACACCAACAGGGCCACAGGATTCAGCCTAGACCCTAGGCTTCTTGTGGCCCCTGGTGGCACCATGAGGACATGGACATCAATATAGATCTCAACTGTGGTGGGACCATGGTCACAGACATGGTCCTTGGCAGCAGCCTAGGCCTGGATGTTAGTTACCATGGTCCCAGGTGAGTTTGGCCCAATGACAGTATGGATGGTGAACCCGATCTTGGCCCCAGGAGGCAGCCCAGCCCACTGGAGTCAGCATGGCTCTAGGTGGCAACAGGAACCATGGATATAAACACAGACCCTGGCTACTGTAGGACCAGAGACGCACATAAGGCCCTTGGTAGCTACCTGATACGGACACCTCCATGGTCCTGGTTGGCAAACAGACCTCCCTCAGTCTACTCCTCACAGCTGTCACCATGGACCCAGGAGGCAAGCTGGCCTCCAACATCTGTCTAATGCTCCATATCTACCTATCTTCCTTTTTGTGTCTTTCCATGACGTATGAGCCATTCTGCTTCTCTAGCTCTCCAAACTGTCTACCTATTGTTAACTTAAGATGAAGGGGCCCTGGCTGTCTTTCTCTCCAGCCTGGGCCCAGGAACCTGAGCTGGCTTCCATCTGCTTGTTGGGAAGATCCCAGCTAGGCCCCCTCCCGTTATTTATTTATTTATTTATTTTATACCCTGGTCCCAGTTTCCCCCTCCTCCTCCAAGCTCCCCTGCATCTTCCTCTATTCCCACCCCCAATCCACTCTTCCTCTGTTTCTTTTTAGGAAAGGACAGATCTCCCATGAGTATTAACAGAACATGGTGTATCAAGCTGCAGTAAAACTAAGTGCCCTGTCCTCACCCGTGGATTAAAGCTGGGCAAGGTAAACCAGTATGAGCAGTAGGGTCCCAAAAGCCAGTAAAAGAGTCGGAGACAACCCCCCCCATTTGCACTGTTAGAGGTCCCACAAGAAGACCAACCTACATGACTGTAATGTATGTGCAGAGGGCCTAGTCTGTTCCATGCAGGCATCCTGGTTTGTAGGTCAGTCTCTGTGAGCCCCTACGAGCCCAGGTTAGTTGTTTCTGTGGGTTTTCTTGTGTGTCCTTGACCCCTCTGGCTTCCATAATTCTTTATCCCCCTCTTCTGCAGGATTCCCAGAACTCCACCTAATGTTTGGCTATGGGGTCTGCATCTGTTTCCATCAGTTGTTGGATGAAGCCTCTCTGATGACCAATCCCAGCACATCCTTAGGCAGGACAGACTGTAGGTCGAAGGTTATATGGCTGGGTTAGTGTCCCACTCCTTCCACTTGAAGTCTTGCCTGGTCACAGGAGAGGACCAGTTCAGGTTATGTGTTTGCTATTGCAGTAGCCTTAGCTGGAGTCATCCTTGTAGGTTTCCTGGGAGGTTTACCTGACTCGAAACATCTCTCCCCCTTTCCAGTAGTCTCTTTCAGTGCTCTCCCCCTCCATCCACTCTGGTCTAAAAAAAATACAGAGCAAGCAGATATATATGATAATACCGGAAGAAACTGAAGATTCAACACACACATGTCGCCTGCACTAAAAGAAGAAATTCGGTCCTGTAATCTTCACTATCAGGAATCAGGGGCAGTAGGATCAGGAATTCAAGGTCATCTTTAGCTACATAGTTAAAGGCCAGCCTGGGTTACTTGAGATACCATCTGAAAAAAAAAAAAATCAACCAATCAGCCAATCAATGAATAAATAAAAGAACTGCACTGTTTTGCCTAGGCCCATTGCCAGGAACTTGTCTATCCGTGTTTGCACTAACAACACAGTGACACGGGAAAAAGTTGGATGGTGGCTCATTTGGGAGCAAGGAAGCAGCTTGATCTTTTATACAACACAGTAGGGATTCCAACTCAGGTCCTCTTTTATGTCAGCTATCTTCCCAGTGTTCAAAATCGACTTTTTAAATTGTATATTTGAGCAATATTATTGTTTGTATTTACATCGGGTCCCTTGCGAGCTGTCTTCATTTTTTCTCGTGTGTGATCCTACAGAACAGATAGCTTGTGAAAGCTTTTGAAGATGATGCATATTGAAAGAAAGGCGCACCATGCCAAGCAGCCACAGAAACCACAGCTTCAGTTCATGTCTTATAAAAGTTCGTTCACGAAACTCAATAGAGCATGATTCCTGCTTGTACATTTTTTTTTAATGGAGTGGTGTGAATGTGTAGGTTATTTTCCCCTTTCTTCTTTCTATTTTTGCCATGTGGTTGGCACAGCCCTGGCCTTTTGAAGCAGCTGGGATATAAATATAAAATAGAGATGGAGGCCTATTAGCCGAGAACAGCTGGCGGAGCATGCCGCAGCTCTGGGCTCTGCAGGGCCAACCAACTAGCCCAGGCATGCTGGTTTCGGTCCGACTAACTCTAGCTTTCTGCTGAGCAGGCTTTAATGATTTAAAGGTTGGCAGAGCAAGCCAGGTCTCTTGTCATGCACCCATCCATCTCTATTTGTAACCTACACAGTAATTAAAGCCAGACTTTTTGTTGGAACCTCATCTTTGGCAGCATTTGAAGTGTGGTATTCTATTATCCTATTTCTAGACTTTTTAAAAGGTGCACGTTACATGCTAGTAAAATGTTTAAATTTTTTTTTCGTGGTTCAAAATTAGTTAGCATCATCCTAACCAGTATAGATGTGTTGTTGGTTTGTGAATGCAAGCCCTCACATTGGAAAGACATTTACTTGCCTAAAAGCAGAGTGAGCTCTTTAGCATTGGCAAGAGAGTCTGGATGGATGCTTGTTTGGTATGTTTTTGGAGGAGTTGCTTCTTACATTTCATACGAGGGAAGTTTTTTTTTTTATGATAGTTTACTTATAACTCAAACTTGACAAATAGCATTTTCAAAAAAATCAGAGAAGTAGAACTCATAAGTAAGTATAAAGTAAAAGCCTTTCCATATATATTCAGCCAACTGCATACTGTAATGTACACTTATGAAGTGACCGCTAGACACTGTGCCAGTGACTGTTTTATGGTTGTGATCTTGGCTCCCGAAGAAGTGATGGTTATTTTCTTCAGTTCCTGCACCTCCAATCTTTCTGTAGAATCTATGTGTGCTTTTCTATGATTGCCTAAATATTGTTTTGGCTTTAAATATGCAGATACCATATGACTAAAATCTCAATGCCTCCATTTCTTATTACCCATTCCTCAGTTTTCTCATCTGTAAAGTGGGGATAATGAGAGCACCTACATCAGAAGGTTGTTACAAGGATTAGTTTCTGTGAATCGGTGGTTAAAGCAGCTCTTATCTTGGAGCTAGTAATTGTCTAGATTTGCTAGTGAGTTCTGAGTCACGTAATTTTCCCAGAGGCTTGTTCACCAAAAACCTTCCCATCACACCCCAGCCAAGAGTGCCCTTCATGTAGAATCTCCCATATGCTGGGTATGATGGTAGTACATGCCTTTAATCCCAGCACTTGGGAGGCGGAGGCAAGTGGATCCCTGTGAGTTCACAGCTAGCCTGGTCTATATACTGAGCTCCAGGACAGCCAGGACCACATGGGGCAGTGGTTCTCAACCTAGGTCACGACCCTTAGGAAACTGAATGACTGTTTCACAGGGATCGAATATCAGACATCCTGCATATCAGATGTTTACATTACAATTCATAACAGTAGCAAAATTACAGTTATGACATAGGAATGACACCATAACAGGAGGAACTGTATTAAAGTGTTGGAGCATTAGTAAGGTTGAAGTCCACTGACATAAAGAGACCCCACTAAAAACAAACCAACAAAAAACAACCAGCCAAAGAAAAACATTTCTCTTATCCCATGGTACCACCATTAAGAAGCACAAGCCAGTTCCAGCATCCACTGTGCCCTACCTGGCAGAGTCTTTGCAAGACATGTACTGTTCTACACCCTAGAATGTCCTTTCCCTCTCTTCCTTGTGCTTCTCTTCAAAGGTCAGAGTTCAAGCTCTCATCTGCTGAGACTTCTCTCTGTCTGTATTAGTTACTTTTCTACTTTTATAATAAAACATAATGACCAAGACAACCTATAGAAGGAAGGGTCTATTTGGGGCATATGGGTCCAGAGGGTTAGAGTCCACGATAGCCAATAGGCAGCAGATGGCAGACAAGGCAGCTAGAGACAGGAGCTGAGAGCTGAGAGCTGATGGTATAATTCTGAGCTGTCTTCTCTGCAACTATTTTCTCTAAACATTTGATGTGTGAGAGTCATTTAAAAATGAAATGGTATGCATGGAGAAATACTGGGAGCAGATTGGACATGGTCAGGGCTAGGGAAGCAGGAACAGCTCAGAACAGCAAGCGAAAGAACAGTAGAGACTAGAGAGAGAGAGAGAGAGAGAGAGAGAGAGAGAGAGAGAGAGAGGGAGGGAGAGGGAGAGAGAGAGAAATAGTAGAGGCAAGGGTAAAACCTTGCTGTTATGCAGAGAACTAATGGGTGTGTGGGAGGAAGGAAGCCTGTGACTGCAACAACCGGAAGCTAGCCTGGTGGAGGAGGAGTGGGCAGGGCCAGGATGCTATGGGCTTTGAGATATAAAACAAGTGTGAATGGGACTGAGGGATCCTGGAGGCTCTGGACTGTGTGTAAGCACCACAGGTATAAGCCAATATAGAGCCACATGTCCCTTCTTCCTGAGGCAAGGATAATGGTTCCTTTTGGTTGTTGGGAACCCATTTCACAAGTTCTTGAGGAATTCTGGCTGTTGTCTGACCACCAGAAATCCTTTTATAGGCCAGCTTAAGGCATGTCTAGACTTAATTTTTGGACAAAATCAGTGGACCTGCCCTTTGGGGGCAGGGGCAAATGGAGTACCCTTTGGACCTGACACCAGTAAATAACTCTATACCCATGCGCACGCAAGTGACTCTAAGGAACCCCTGTGGATTCCAAATAGAAGAGCTAGAAAACATGATGGAAGAAGGCGCCCAGAGAGAGCAGGAGGGATGCCTGAGGGGAATGTGACAAAAACATGATGAACACGTATGCAATTGTCAAGGAGTAAATAAAAAATGAAGCAGACAGCTCAGTTTCATTCATTTCCCTCAACAAATAGTCCTCGTGAGGGCGTCTGAGACCAGTGCCGGTTCCTCTGCTGCTGTGTGGTCTGTTTCCTCACTTGTCCCTTTGTGGCAATCGGTGAAGTTACAAGCAGCTTCGATCTGATCGTCCTTTACACACACGTGGTGAGCTTTCTCCAGAACTTCTCTTTAGGAGGTCAAAGGTTGGAAGGTATGCTCATTTCCAGCCTTACTAGATGTGAATGACTTCTGTATTATTTCATATTTTTTATGCTAGCCCTCGTGGCCACACATGGTAAGAACATACACTAAATTATTTCATAGTATTCCACAAAAATAGTTGTACCAATTGATTCATGCATTCCCCACTGTGCTTAAGTCGATTTTATGTGGAGTTAACACGGCCTGAGACATCCTAAGACTCCAAGGCTTCTGGGTTATTTGAACTCATTAGATACTCTCCTTTGAGTCAGGTCAGTTATTACCACTGTTAGTTTTCCAAGGATGACGAAACCAGCCTGTGTGATTAGGAACTGCAGAGCCTGGTGGGAGGGGCCAGGCCTCTGGCTTCCAGGTTTATAGCCGAGAACTACAACTGGCTGGGACAAGGGAAGTGAAGTCACAGCGGCAGAGCACAACAAAGGGCCAGGAGGAAACACATTGTCTTTGTTTGCACCCGTGAAAATCAGGGATCAACTCACTGCGTGGTTCAGGGAAGTGGGAAACAGATGGCAATTTACTAGGGGCCCGATAGCATTGTTTGGGGTTGAACAGGAAGTATTCCTTGGGGAACTGAGAGGGAGGCTTTCAGTAGAGAGCCTGGAGCTGGGAGAAGGCGCCAGTGATGGCTGTTTACACTACACGTGTAGTACAGCCCTGAAGGGTTGGGCATGCCCAGTCTTCATGTCTTTGTGCTGCTGTTCCTGCCAGGGTTCCAGAGAAGCCAGGAACTGAGAGGCTCGGTCGGTGTGTGTGTGTGTGTGTGTGTGTGTGTGTGTGTGTGTGTGTGTGTGTGTGTGTGTGTGCTTTAATAATATGTGTGTGTGTGTGTGTGTGTGTGTGTCTTTAATAATATGTCCTGAAGTCCTAAGACTTTCCTGAGTAGCCACAGTTGCTGTGTTGAGAAGCATGGTTTAAAACCAGAAATCCAGGCTCTATCAACAGCCAGCTGTGTGGTGACAATAACTCCCACCTGGCGGGGGTGAGGTGGGGGTGTGTGTCTCACCTTCTAGGAGACAGAAGAGCCCTGCATCCATGACAGAGCTGTGCCCACTCCAAGGTAGAGAGTTAGAGGCTACTAGTGTTGTAATTGAAGAAAAGCAGAGAGTGAGATAAATATGCCATGCGATTTTTTTTTTTTTTTTTTAATTAGGGAAAGGGACATAAAGTGGGGAGGGGAGAGACCAGCCTCTGGGGATGGAGCAGCAGGAGAGAGGAGAGGGGAGAGAGAAATAGAGGAGAGAGAGAGAGAAGAGAGAGAGAGAGAGAGAGAGAGAGAGAGAGAGAGGAACAGACAGACAAAGACAGGGGGAAGAAAGAGAAAGAGAGGAGGATGGGAGGTGGGCAGGGCTCTTTTAAAAGGGAGCATAGTGAGTGTGCACAGGTGGTGTTCTTAGTGGCTGCAGCTGAGTGCGTGCCCTGTCAGAAGCCCAGTACAGATGCCTGAAACTAACAACCAGCAGCGAGTAACCAAGAGAGAGATGTGGCCTCCCCCCACCACTTTTCCTTCAGATGCTGCAGGGTGGGGTGGGGGGAGGTAGGGGGATGGGGGCTCCTGGAGAGCTAATGCAGAATCAAAGATGCAGAGTTAAGTTCTAGGCATAAAGGAATGGAAATTTACCTGGATCTAGAGTCTGCTGGGAGACAGCTGCTGCTTTTCAGTTCTCCTAATTGAGGAGGAGGAATGACTCACACATGTGACAATGTCGAAGTGACAGTGTGAACCAGCCAAAGCCATGTCCTGGAATCTTATGACCAAAGACCCAAGAGCCACACAGCAAGGATGGCACATCCCATTCACTATTTGTCCCTAGGGACCACATAGATGAGCACCTAGGGACAGGAGTGTCCCTTAAATGGAGTATGTTCATGGCCCATCTTCCTTTCGTCCCATCCCTGTCAAATACTCACTCTATAGGTGATCCCATGAAGATTGGAGTTTAGTCAATACATAGTCTCTGGTTTGTTGCTCCGCTCCGAGGTGGCATTGGGCATCTCGAGTCCAAAGGACATCTCAACGTGTTCATGCCATACACCTGATCCTCACACCTGGCGGCTCCTTTTCTACATTAGTCCTTATTTGCTACTGACAGCCTCACCCAGACACCAATGGGCACCACTGTGTGAAGCCTGATGGGATGATATTTCACTAGCTCACAAGCCTACTCACTGGGTATTGGGTCTATGATTCCTCTTGTTTTCCTGTGACAACTCTTTGGCCAGGTGTGGGTCTCACACACCTGTAACCCCAGCACAGGGAGGCTGAGTGGGAAGGACTGCAAATGTGAGGTCACCTTGGGCTACACAGTGAGATCCTGTATCTACATCCTTCCTGCCCAAGACAACCCTTCTATGTTTCTGTTTGAGTTAGACATGAAGCCCAAACTGCTGCTCACAAGGACCTGGGCTTCCTTCCAGCTGTAGTGTGATGTGTGCACTTCTAGTCAGCCACAGCTCTGAGAAGCCTCTTCCTACCGGCTCCTTTCCTCTCAGTCCAAAACCTATCTCCTCACCTGCCTGTCTCCTTCCCTCTCACTTATCAAGACTTAAGTAGCATCTCATCTCCTCCAGACCTCACAGCCTCTCCCACGGATCTCCCAGACAACTTATAGTGCCCTTGATCGTGACATCAATGGCTTAAGGCACTTCTCCAAAGTGGGACCTGGGTGACCCATGCCCTCTCCTCTAGAGGAAGAACCAGTCTTTCAATAGGTGAAAAATACAAACATAGTTGATAGATTAAAGATGAAAAGACATGTTCTTAAAGTTGTCGGGGATGTGGGGGTAGGAATCTCAGGGGTTTAGGGTATCACACTATATGTATGAGACTTATAAAGGGACAAATCCAGAAAGTCTCACGCATCCCAACAAATTCTCCTAAGTAGCCAATTTCTTGTTATTTCCTGTCATCACACTTTCACCTTGCTGTAAGGAGTGGACCACTAGCTGCTATTCTGACAGGAACCTGGACAGGGGTTGCATTTTAGGGAAAATATGGTAGAAAGCTCAGAATCTGCAAGTCAAAGCTGACCATGTCCCTGAATGTTTTCCTCTGTGTTTGGGGGTGGGGGGCATTGTTCAAAACAAAGCTTAGTGGAGCTGAGCTAAGAAGCTGCCATTTGTGGTGAATGGAAGAGGGTGACCAGAGTGAAGGTATTGGCCTAGGGTGTCAGGGTGTCACATTGCTCCAGAAAAAGGAACTGCAAAGACAGTCAGAGTGCTGGCTGACCCTTTCCCTGATCCTGACTGTAATTGTTTGGCACTTTAGATGCCAACAGATTAAAGAGATCTGTCATATAAAAACAAAAATGACAACTCCAAGAGGGAAAAAGGACATTGAATGGAAGGCTAAACAACTTGTTCCTGCATAAGACTTTTAACATCTGAGTTAGACAAAGTGCTGTGAGTTAATGAGTTAATATTTTTGACTCAAGGGTAGTGTTTTTCTCTTCAAACATGTAGAGTTACTTATGCTATTTTAAGAATTTCAAAAGCTCTTTCAAAAACCAGGGTTTGGTCTAAGTGACTCAGAAGAGGGGCTCTGTAAGAGAAAGATTGTGGGAGAGGAAAGGGCCTTATGCTGAGGAAAGAGAGTTACTGCTTTCAAATGTTAGCATGTGACAGGAGTTAAGAGGTGGCTTTTTTTTTTTAAGTTTGAGAGCTGTAATTCTTTTAAAACCCTCAAACAATTCCCAGAAAATTAAAAATAAAATGAATCTGATTACTAAGTTGTACATGGAAATTTAAAGACAATTTGTCAGTTACAAATTGTATCTCTATAATTTTCTAATACAGAAATCTTAGGATTATAAAATTCAATTGTTTAAAACTGTGATCAGATCTCAGTGGAGACGGTTCCTTTCCACTGATTGAAGCCTTGACTTTAGATTTGGTTATTCTACTGTTACCAAGTGCTCAAGTCCATAACTACGCCTCAGATTTACCTGCAGATTAGGAGACAGAAATTAGAAAAGAAAAGTGAATTCATTGATAGTTTGTCCAAGTCGGGGAGAGAAAGAGTCTGTTTCTTCTTCATATATCTGCGAGAATTTTATAATATATAGATAGCTATGAAAGGAAGCAGAAGATACATAGACTCAGCTGTGAAACTTCTTACTGGTCCTCTCCCAGGGGTATCTCTACTGCTCCAATCTTTGTTATGGAGAGGCAAAGTGTCTCTTTAGAATTAAGTACCCAGCCCATGATCAAAGCTCGGGATCATAGCTTTCACATTACATAAAATTAGGGAAGTTATCACTTCCATTAAAATTGGTTTTGAATGATCAAGTTACGACATACTCTAATTCACTGTGGCATTATACTTTCCCTTTGAACAAAGTTACATTTAGAATACGGTTTATATCTAGACCCAGTGACAGACAACTATCATAATAGCATTTTTTTGTTAAAATAGGGGTTTGCTATATTGCCTGGACTGGCTTCTACCCAACTGGCCTTGAGCTCACAGTAATCCCCCTGTAGCCATCTCCTGAATCCTAGGATTACTGGTATTTGTTTCTATGCCTGACTACTAAAGATTTGGGAACAGATTAGGTGATTATGTCAACTGTGTGATATTCTGTTTAAGATTCATTAGCCTGTATCCACAGGTAAATGTGTCAACTAGAAGTTGACATGGCAGCCTTTCCTCACCTCAAGAAAACAAACAAACAAAACAATCAACTGTGGCTGGCCTTCCCAGCTCTAGAGACTATGGGCCCTTCCGATCTTTCAAATCTCTCCCCTGACACGTCACTGTGTTAGTTTGGACAATTTACCTGATTTTTTTTCTATGCCTCAGTTTCTCGTCAGCAAATGGGGGATAAATACTCTCTTCTTTGTAGGCTTGTTGGCTGATTAAGTCAATTTTTCTAAAGTTTTCGGATAGTTTATCAACAGATCCTCAATAGGAAGACATCAGAATTACTGCAACAGGAAAGCTCACTGTCTACAAATTTACACGAACCAAAGGCAACCTAGTTTCTTAATGTCATTTTAGTGCATCCAGGCTATTAGTCCAGCCAGACAAATAGTTTTCAATGAGGCCAACACTATGTAGACAAAATATCTCTTTTTTGTGACCTAGCAGAAAATGATCAAAAATGAAATAAAAGCAATGGTGGCTGAAGGCTCTGGCAAGCAGACAAGACTGGGAGTGGCTTTAAAGAAGGCGTCCTATTCAGGAGGCCTGGCGGCCACTGTAAACATCAGGATATTTAAGTAGGAAGTCAGAGCCCATTGTGGCCCACCAAATGGATCTCTCTTCAGTGTTACAGAGCTACAGATGGCTATCAGTGCAACAGAGCCGCCTCCTGTTCCTCTCGGCCTGGTCATTTCCTCTACCGAGTTGAATGTAAGAACCACCCACTGGCGTGGTTCTCAGCATTATAGGTTTTTAGGTCAAACAGAAACCCCAGGGAATGCCTGAAAATGCCAAGCAAATAGTTACATCTGCCCAGAACAGATGACATGGAGCTACCGCTGTTGTGTGTAGCAAAGTCCACATTTCCTGCTGGAGCATCGGAGGAAGCCAGGAGCATGTGTGATCTGATTAAGAGCTTGGTTCAGAAGATGCTGAAGTTTTTCTAGGAGGCTCCGTATGAGACCTTGGTTCAACTTAGAAGGCTGAACAGTGGACCGTGCTGGGTGACCATCATCTTCACCTAGGCCTGCCATGGATGAGACACAGGAGTCTCTAGCCTTGACTGTGCACCTTCTTGCTGACACTGGAAACGGCTCGCTTCTGCAGCAGGCTCTGGACCAGCTCCTGGACTGTATCTGCCCAGAGGTGCGTCTCTTCCTAGTGTCTGAACGGGCCAGACCAGTGAATTACCATGAAAAGTACCACCCCCGGAGGGCCCGCTTCCCTGGGATGTCTGTTTTGCTGTTTCTTCAGGAAAGCCTTGGACAGGAGCGGCTGTTTAGAGTCTTGGACTTCCTACAGCACTCACCCTGGCAGGGTTTCCCTACCCAGCATGCACAGGGGAGGCCTTGTCCCTATCTTCCCGCCAATCAGGAATTCTACAGCCTGCACCACCAGATGCCAGTGTGGGGCATGAGGCCGGTGCACTGTGGCACTGATACCCTCAGAGTGACTCTGTACTGCAGTTTTGATAACTATGAGGATGCCATCCGGCTATATGAGATGATCCTACAGAGAGACGCCACCGTGCAGAAGAGCAACTTCTGTTTCTTTGTTCTCTATGCCACCGAGGGCTTCAGCCTGCAGCTCTCTCTGAAGCAGCTGCCCCTGGGAATGCCAGTGGACCCCAAAGAGTCTTCTGTGCTGCAATTTAAGGTTCAAGAGATCGGCCAACTGGTGCCTCTTCTACCCAATCCGTGTATTCCCATCAGCAGCACCAGGTGGCAGACTCAGGACTATGATGGCAACAAGATTCTGCTGCAGGTATTTCATTTCTTACGTTTCTGGTGTGTACTAGAGTTACCAGAGTTGGTAGGGTCAGAGCCAGGGCCCTGGAAACTCCAACAAGCTAGACTTGGCCATCAATCCTCAGTAGGCCAATTAAACAGATGAATAATAGTAAAAGACCAAGAAAACAGAGTTACTCAAAGCAGATACATTGGGAGAAGAGCAAATTAAAAGGTCCAGGGGCTCCTGCCCCTGATATGAAGACTTATGCATACCTAACTATGCAGTCCTGGGGTGGGTGTGGTCCCATTATTATCCATCATCATTGTCTTAGCTTCAACCTCTCCTGAAATCTTTCTGGGAGTCAAGCTCCCCCCCTGGCTGCCATCAGGGCCCCAGCTTCCCCCCCACTCCCCTGCAGCATGAGATTCCTGGGGAAGTTTGAATTTCTTGGGATCCATTGTGTCATTAGTCTGATAGCCAAAGGGAGGGGCACAAGTACTTTTTTTTTTTTTTTTTTTAAATGGCCTCATCCCTGTCAGGAAATGGAAAGGTGTGATGCTATATCTGGGTGGTCTCTAGAGGTGCTTTAGTCAGTGGTCTTCAACCTGATTGCAGAGTTAGAGACTGGGGAGGTTTTAAGACTTGTTCATGCTAAGCTGCACCACAGTCCCACTAGACCAGAAAGTCTGGGGAGACCCAGAGAGTTTCTTACAAAAGGATAAAAGAGTTTATTGTATGATTCTTATATATACTGCAGCTGACAGTCACAGACTTCAAAATATACAAGTTCCTCATGTGACAGGTAAGAAATACCTGACTTGTGTGAACTTGTAGCTGAAAAGCCCGAGAGTCAGGTGATGCTCCCTCCCCAGAATTCCCTTTTCCATGTCTGTCACACATCCATACACACTTTGTCCATTTAGATTCAGTAATAATATTACTGGGAAATTTGGAGTGTCGAGTCAGATTTGTGCATGTTACTAGGGTAATGGAGCTCTCCCCTTATGGTTTTTAGTCTCATTAATAAAGGAATTTAAGGATGGACTCAGGAGGAAACTCAAGGACAAATTTCTTGGAGTTCAAAAGGAGATGTAGAGGAAGAGGAAGAAATTCAGTTCAGGCAAGCTGTAAATCTCAGCATCTGCCAGGGGAGAGAGAGATAAGGAAGAGAGAGAGAGAGAGAGAGAGAGAGAGAGAGAGAGAGAGAGAGAGAGCATGCTGTTAGCCATGTAGCAGAGAGGGAGCCATGGAGAAGGAGGAAAGCCCAAAGTGTTATGAAGAGCACACTGAGGAAATGTTCCACTGGAAGAGCCGGAAGGTTTATGAAGTAGCAAAGGTTCCTTCCAGGTTCCTGATCAAGGCTACAGCAACACCGTCATGAGCTCTTTCCACAGGCCTAAGGTGTAATGGTGTTTGGGAATGTTAGGTTGGCAATACTAGTAGCTTCCCCTTGCAGCATTTTCTACCACTGTCAAATTTAAGCACAAATCAAGTTCAACACCCAGAATGCCTTCAAAAGAAAATCTGAGAGCCACCCTTTTCAGTCATCCTACTGAAGCTAAACACAGCCAGGTGTTTACCTAATCATGATGGCTGCCACGTGCTGTCCCTTACGGCGTATGATGTGGCAGCTAAGCTTTAGCACTTAGTAGTTGTTGTGACCTTAGCTCAATGAAGGTGATACTGGCATCTTCCTACACAAAGAATGTTACTCTTCATGAAATGACATAACACTCATGAACACACATCATTGTATTTTAACTGCTGTTGTGCATATTATACACTGTATAATATGAGATTTTCCAATCACTAATATTTTAAATCCTTTTAACAATCTATGAAGTCATTACCGATCCTGTTATAAATGAGAAGACTGAGGAACATTTATTTGTCCAAAGGATGTGTTTCTATCAGGTCTCAAAGTCCGTTTGACAAATGGTGGCACCACAAAGGTGAGGCATGGGGCATGGGCAGGGTGGCGGCAGTCACTGTGCTTGTAAATGTTGAGGAGATACATGGGAGTCAAAGCAAATGTCCCATAGTGTCTGTCCTTGGGAAATGGCCAGAACTCCCCTTACTTCAGTGTGTGAAGTAATAACACTAGGTAGCAATTGTTGCCTTTCCCCTGGGTTAGCTTCCTTACCATTCATTTGTCTTAGTTAATAAAACATGAGTTACACAGATTCTGTCATAAATAAGTCCATTTCTTTTTCTCTTGAACAAAATACAGGAGATATTTATTGAACATGAGGAAAGCTCCAGGCAGCCAAGAGGGACCCCCTGAAACTTGTTGTTAGAGATATTACTGGGGAAATGAGGGTTCATTTTTGTAAGTTCTTTGTCTTACTGAGAAAAGAATTTAAAAACACACCAGTGTGAGGGAGATGTCTTGGCTGGTAAAAATGCTTGCAGCCAAGCCCAAGGACCCGAGTTCAGTTTCTAGGACTCACATGGTGGAAGGTGTGAATCATTTCCCACAGAGTTGTCATCTGACTCTACTCAAACTGGAGTCACCGAACAAGTGCCTTAGTCTTGCTTAGATGCCTCGAGTATGGCTCCCCAATCCCTCAGACATCTGAATATCCACATTTTGTTCTGGTTAATCCCTGGAACTATAAGCATCCTGGCAAACAACAGGGACCATGTCCTTATTCACTCCTATTCTGAAGGCTAAGTGATGTTTACTTGGGAGACACACCTATATAATTAGTCACTTTGAAAAGTTGAATCATATTTGGGAAGGCTAGAGAAGTTTTTGATGAAGAGAAAGCCAGTAAGGAATAAGAAAAATAACTCCATTGTCTCAGGATGTTTTAGAGGTCCCAACACCTGTTAAGTAGGGACCCAGCATATGCCCTTCATTCTTGTGACCTCCTTGGCTTTGTGCACATCTTCACTTCTCTGAAATACTGGTCTTGGTCACTTTTTGATCTCTTTGTGTACAGGACTCCACACTTTTGCAAACAAAATGAGGAATTGTTCTCTAGAAAACTGTGTGATTTCCTGTCATAAAAATGTTGGAGTACAGAGTACAAAAAACTATACTGTGCTATTAAAATTAGCATGTGGTAGCTACAGTATGGCCATTTTGTACTTAGAATGAAGTGAGATGTTTAGGGTGCAACACCCAGTGTAAACTTCGTCAGGATCAGTGTTAGGGCAATAGGGACAAATGAGTACTGTTGCTTTTGTAAATAAGTGGTCCAGGCCTTAAATTAGCACACCTAAGACCCAGTTCGTACCTCGGCTACCTTTGTCTTAGCTCTATAATCAGTTCATAATGGCTCAATAAAGTTTCTGGACTGGACTCCAGTGGGACCAGTATAGACTCTATTCTCTCCTCTGAATTGGTGGTTGTACTCAAAGGGACTGATACCACGGCATGTGGGTGGACAGGTGGCCAGGGGCCAGGCCTTCAGAAATACAATCCATCATGGGGTATGAGCATCAAGAAGGAAGGCATCTTTTCTTCTTCACTCCTATGAAGGTAGTATTCAAACTAGTGCTTAGTACATGGGAGGTATAGCATTCATTTATGAGCGAATACTTGATAAATAGCTTCAGTTCTAACTTTAGTCTAATGTGCCGTTGAAAATGAACCTGTGAACAGCACTGGCATGTATAATTTGTGTTATGAGGATCAAATGAAAGAATACACATGCAAGGGCTTTGTCATGTAGAAACTTGTGGAGGCCATGCAAAAGCAGAACACTTGCTGCCTTCGTGTGTCAGAGGCTGTTAGCTCTGTTGCCGAGTGACACTTTCCACAAAATTTCTTGTCATCACCCCCAAACAAAACTCCTCTCCCACTAAACTGCATTCAGAGTTCCTTCTTCCTGGGCAGCCTACGCTCTATTCTGTCTTCATGAATTCACCTGCTTAAGGCATTTCCTGTGAGTAGAATTACATAATATTGTTTCTCCAGAAATAACCAATTTATTTGAGGAATTCTTTTTTGTTTGTCCAAGCTGTCCTCACTCAGACTTCGTCACCCCCTCTTGTTTTTGTTCTTGCCTCCCCATTCCCCAAGGTTGGGCTAGGCATGTGTATAGAGCAACAGTTCTCAACCAGTGGGGCTGGACCCCTTTGGCAAACTTCTACCTACAAAAATATTTACATCATGATTTGTAACGGTAGCAAAATTACAGTTATGAAGTAGCAACAAAAATAACTTCATGATTGAGAACCACTGTATAGATTAAGAAGGCTCCTGGGACTTGAAGAGATGGCTCAGTTGATAAGAGTACTGGCTGCTCTTTCAGGGGCCATAGGGTCAATTTCTGGCACCCACACAGCAGCTCACATGATCCGTCACTCCAGTTCCAGGGGATCTGTCACCTTCTTCTTATCTTCACAGGCAAGAGACAAGCAGCACACAGCACACAGGCATACATACATGCCTGTGGCAAAACACTCAAGCACATGGAATACAAATAATTTTTAAACAGAGGGCCCAAGCCATCTCGGGACCACTGTGACATTACATGAATCACCTGAGAAAAAGGCACCTTTATGGAAACTGAGAAAGGCAGAGGGAAAGAGAGAAAAGCACAGGAATATGTTGGTCTGGAAACTTAAAAAGACTGCAGAAGTGTAGGATACAGCTCGCAGAGGAGAACCCTTCCAGAAGCTAACAATGATGACTGCAGATGACTTCCGTACTAGCTGGTTTAAGGAATAGTAGGCAGAGGTGGAGGTTATGGGGGTGGGGTTAGCAGGAAAAATGAAGACATATTTTAGAATCAAATGTTTGACTGAAGAGCAGTAGGAAGAAGGCTAGAAGGGTGGGGGAGAAGATAGGAGACTTGAGAAACCTATTACAATCTGAGAAGAGCAAGGAGAGGGAGAGAGGCAGAGCCTGTCTCTTGTATAGCATTTTCTAAGAGTACATCCATTGCACACATTGATGAGTTTCATAAAGGCGCCTTCATGTGAGCATATTACATACTAAAGTCATATTCATTCGGCCCCTTTCTCCATATGCTTGCCATTTCCTTTAAGTTTATCATACAATCTCACTTCTATTTCATGTTATGAATACATATACAATATACTGGGGTTGTCTTGATTGTTAATTGGTGTAGGAGGACCTAGCCTATTGTGTGCGGTGCCATTCCATTCCCTAGGCATGGAGTCTAAACAGTATAAGAAAACTAGCTGAGAACATAGCACACAATTAAGAAAATAGGGTTGCTGGTGTGGCTGGGACAATATCTGAGGCAGTGGGTCCAAGATCTAATTCTAATGCACAAACTGAGTTAGTGGAGCCCATTCTATATGGAGAGATACCTTGCTCAAGCTAGACACAGGGGTTTGGGGGGTGGAGAGGTGCTTTGATCCTACCTCAACAACAGGATGGGACAGACTTAGTAGACTTCCTAGGGGAGGCCTTACCCTCTTTGAGGAGCAGATGGGAGGTGGGGGGAGTGGGGGGAGCTGGAGGAGAGGAGGGAGGGGGAACTGAGATTGGAATACAAAAAATAAATTAATAACCCCAATAAATAAATAAATAATATAAAAGAGAACCACTGTTGACATTGATCTCCTAAATAATTTAAATATCGCCTAAATTACTTTCTTTATGTTAATTCCTTTAAAATGATTTATTAAGACCAACTTCAGTTGTGCTATGCACAGTTTTCTATCATATTTTTTTCAGTTCACATGATTTTATAAACATACTAAATAGCAAGTGAATCAATGTGAAATTGTGGAAAGAGCTATTAAGGGCTATTTCAAAAGATGAAAATAACTCTAAAGTCCTGCCTTCAGTAACGTTTATATTATTATTTTTTAGCATACTCCACAACTCAGAACACACTAGTATGTTGAATGTCTGCTACTGAAGGGCACTAGTTAAGGTGACATGTCCTTAACTCTACTGAAGGGCACTAGTTAAGGTGACATGTCCTTAACTCTTAAGGAGTGATCTTGCTCATCTTGGTACCATCAGAGTCTACACTCTAGAGGGATAAATCAATAAATGTTTGTGGAACTGAAGAAAAAAGAAAATAGGGTTGCATACATTTATTTCATTCTGCTCTTGACTATGGATGTGATATAATTAGCTGCTCAAATTCCTGCCTTGACTTCCCTCAATGATGGGTTGCTGCCTGGAATTTTGAGCCAGTTAAATCCTTTCTCCCATAAGCTGCTTTTTGTCAGGAGGAGCAGGAGAAGGGAGAGAAGAGAAAAGGAAAGGGCGGCGGGGGGGGGGGGGGACGGGACAAATGAACAGAGACAGTGAAACGGAATTAGGTGCTGTAGTGACCGGAAGTGTGGTAGGGGGGTCAATTGTTCACAAGGCGACTAACTGCCCAGACACAGCTCTTCAGTGTCCATGGAAGTGTCTTCCAGATTTGCTATGCATTTGACGCACTAGGGAGATGTGAACATTTTTAGTACCCATGTTGCATCTTTATTTGAAAACACTTGAATTTTAAGGGAGGGTCTCTAGGGCCTGATCCCCAGGTGAATGCAGTGTGAAGCAATGCTTGGGGACAGATGTGACTCCCATGGGCCTGTTGAAGATCACATGTTAAGGTGGAGAAGACATCCATCCGAAAAAGGCCCCTCAATGCTGGCAGGAACTGGTTCAGACAAGATCATCACACTCAGATGGGCTCCGTCTTGGAATCCCATTGGTGGATTAGGGGTGAGCGTCTAGATGTGTGTAGCATTTTAGGGGATTGGCTTGGCCCATGGATGGAATCTAAGGATGCTAGGGTGGTGGTTTCTAATCTATCTATCTATCTATCTATCTATCTATCTATCTATCTATCTATCTATCTATTTTAAAAAACCTACAGACTGGAAGTGTGAGGTGGACCTGAGGAAGGTCTAGCTGTCTGGGTTGCCCCTATGCTACAGCTCCAAGCTTCTTTAGTATGAGAGCTTCATGTTTTGGGCTTCCAGATAAAGAATTTTAGAAAAAACACTGAGAGAAAGAGAGAGAGAGAGAGAGAGAGAGAGAGAGAGAGAGAGAGAGAGAGAGAATGACTGACTCACTGATCTAGAGAGAAGACATTGGACAATTACAGGACAGGAACTAAGAATAGATTTCCATTTTTAAATGACTGGAAAAGAAATGTGAGACATGAAAATGACACAAAATTTAAATTCCAGGTTCCACAGATAGAATGTATTGAATCGCAGCCACACCACTCATTTGTGGCTTGTTACTGGCAGCTCTACTGAGCCAAGTAGCTGGGCTGATATCCCCATGGCGAGACAGTCACTGTATGACCCTCTCACAGAACATATTTGAAACTTCTAAAAGAAGAAATAAATGTCTCTGTTATTTTGGGGAGAGATGATTTTGCAGTCTATTTCTATCATGGAGAAAATTTAGAAGAAAGCATGTATGCAATATATATGCATTCAGTAATTGACTTGTTGTAGACCTGCTCCCCCTCCACCCTCCGTCCTGACTTCTTGCTTTGGGAGACAAATGTACAGTTCTCTCTTTTTCTTTTCAAATTTCCTCTTCAAAGACTATTTTTTAGGGTAATGGTAGTTCACTTCAAAGCCAGCGAATAAAGCATAGAGACCTCTGTCCTGCCTTCATAAATGAATAGCCTCATCTCCTCTCAAACTCTCTGTAAGCTCTTCAGCTATGGGTGGGGCCTCTGTGTCACTCCCTATCCATGCTGGAATTTTGATGGTCTTGATTTGTGCAGGTAATCATAGCTGCTGTGAGTTCGTGAGTAAGACAGCCGTGTCCTGTCTGTAAGACAGTATTTCTCCATACTCTTCCTCCTCCAGCACTTACATTTTTTCCACTCCCCTCTTCCGTATTACCTAAGCCTTGCTGTATGTGTGAGGAGGGGCTTGATATAAATGAGTTTATTCTTAGCCTTATTCATCTTGGTCATTTGTGAGTCTCTGCATTAACCACGACCCACTGAGAAGAAGCTATGGTTGACCAAGGTTGACAGCAGCACTAGTTTACAGGTGTAGACATAAATACTTGGAAGGCAGTTTGACAACGTGACTATTTAGCAACAGAAATAGTAAGTTCTTTCCTAGGGCCTATGAACTCCCCAGCAAGGTCATAGGCTTTGGCCAGGCATAAATTCTGTCCTATGGAGAAGGCCTGAAATCTGACTGTAAAGCCATTGGTTTCCTCCATAACAGTCATGTTACTCTTGAGCCAGTGGGCATGTTTTGCCTAGAATTGGAATTATAGCATGAAGGGTTGAGTGCTACAAAAGACCAGTGATGTCTTTTCTTCCCCACTGGCCTGGGTAGCAGTGTCCTGCACTAGCCAGCAGTCGAGTTTGCTAGTCAGTTGGTTTCTTTGTGTCCTGCAGCCAACATATATGGTTTCTTACCAACTAGCTCTGGTGGGCAACCAAGAGCAACGGCAGTAGCCTGTATTATTGTAGGTGCCTGTGGGGGCTCCTTGAACAAGAACACATGGAGAGGTACTAGATCCCAAGTGCTATGATGAAAATTGTCACTTCCAGAAATCATCTTGGGAGAGCACTGTGAAAGACGTGGCATGCCACCTTCCCAGGAATTCAAGGATGGAAGGAGTTCCAGTGAACTCCACCACGTGAGAAGAGAGGGAAGCCACCTGTAGAATGGGGATTTTACTGACCAGTGTTGTAAGATTGGAACCAGAATGCAATTTGTGTGAATTAAAATGCTAGAGCGTGCATATAAACCAGTCTTCTGTTTTCAAAGACAATGCTATGCTCTACTGTGTATACGTTACCTCAAGAAAATAAGGAATATTTGTTTTTTATGTATATATATATATTTACATTTATATAAAAAACCAATAACAGCAGTATGTTATGCATCAATAGCAGCAACAGCTTTTCCAGATTCTGTAGTCATTTGAACAAAATTGTAGAGACATCTAGCACACTCCATTTAAAAAACAACAACAACAACAAAAAAGTAAAAAACAAAATCTCAGAAAACAGCACAGTTCTGTTACTCTTGTGGTACCTGGTACCATTTTTTTTTTAAATTAGCTTCTCAATCATCATCTGGAAGGAAACCATTCTGAGCAACATCATTAAAAACAGCTCTGATAAAGCACGGTCACTGCTATGTATCATAAAGCAGGTCCACATATGAGTGAGTACATATCATGTTTGTCTTTTTGTGATTGGGTTACCTCGCTCAGAATGGTTTCTTTGAGTCCCATCCATTTTCCTGCAAATTTCAAGGTTCCATTTTTTTTCTGCTGAGTAGTACTCCATTGTGTAAATGTACCACATTTTCTGTATCCATTCTTCAGGTGAGGGGCATCTAGGCTGCTTCCAGTTTCTGGCTATTACAAATAATGCTGTTATGAACATGGTTGAACAGATGTCCTTGTTATATGAATGTGCTTCTTTTGGGTATATGCCTAGGAGTGGAATTGCTGGATCTTGTGGTAGACTCCTTCCCATTTTCTTGAGGAGTCACCATACTGATTTCCAAAGTGGCTGTACAAGTTGGCACTCCCACCAGCAGTGGAGGAGTGTTCCTCTTTCTCCACATCCTTTCTAGCATAAACTGTCATTGGTATTTTTGATTTTAGCCAGGAATATTTGTTTTAAAAGGTACTAGCCTATAAGCCTGCCTGAGGTGTCCATGTGTCTTAGACACACCTAAAAGGGATACTTTTATTAGCATGATCCAGTAGAGGCTGCAGCATTGGGAGACTGAATTCCCATTCCCGTCCTTATCTTGGTGGTGGCCACAGGCTGTGACTACTGTCTGTTGTAACACAGCACATAAATTATCTGGTGAGGCCACTGAGCAATATCTGTGCATGTCCTTGAGTGCTGAAACTATTAGATCTACAGAAATGTGGTGGTGTCAACTGATCATTTCATTCCTGAAACCTTGTCATTGTCAAAAACTTAGAAAGTCCAAGAAGGAGACTGAGTTGTTTGGAGCCAGTGTTGTTCATTCTACTCTCACTGCAGCTCAAAAGGCTCGACTGACTGAAAGTCTGCTGTGGTGTGGATGGACAAGGCACACGGAGCTACCGACAGTCAGTGGAAACCATTTTTCATTGGTTCTTCCTTTCCTTATCTCATAGGTCCAACCGAAGTCAGGACTTGGTGTTAGAAATGGTGAGTGTTCCTTCCTGAACGGCAGCTCGAAAGCTGACATGCATCGGCAGGGCTCCAGGCTGAACTCTGTTTCCACGCAGAGAACCTTAGAGCCACGGAGCCGGAGGAGCAGGAGTCGGAGATACAAAGCACATTCCCTGGAGCTTCCACAACCCTGTGGGACAACGGAAAACTCGAGTGACCCTTTGTGGAGAAGCCCTGGCTGGTGCTCCCTGGCTGACAGCTCAGCCGCAGGCATGCAGCAGTACCGCCTGTCTATCCCCATAGAACCTGAGATGAGGATGAAGGTCCTTAAGGAAAACAGCTTCCAGAAGCTTGAGGCAGAGACAAACGTTGACACTGGCTTCACCATCATCAATTCCAAAGCCAGGCAATCTTTTCTGCGCAGATTTCCCAGGGATTTTCAGAGCAGGCAGCCACCATGCCGCTTGTCAGGATCTTCCTTCGAAGTGACCGCTTCCCCAAGCCAAAGAGTCTTTCAGGAGAGACTCTGTCCTCTGCCACTTCCGGGTCAAAGGGACTATGGTGTAAAGGAGAAAAACTCAAAATGTTCCTATCGTCGTCCTGTCCAGGATGAAGAGAAAGAAGAATTCTTCATATAGCATAGAACCAACATGTCTCTCTAAGATGCTAAGATCAGATAGAATGTTCTAGAAATGAAGCATTGTATTAGTTACCCTTCTCATTGAAATATCTAACAAAAGCGACTTAAGGAAAGGTTTGTTTGACTCACACTTTGGTGGGAAGGTCCATTCATGGCTGGGAAATCATGGAAGTGAGAGTGTTAGGCAACTGATTGTATACCTTTACAGTCACATAGCGTGGGTCGGGGTGGGTGGGGGGATGCTGAGGCTCGGCTTGCCCTTTCTTTGTGCCATCTGGGACTCTGGCCCATGGGTAGGTGCTGCCCACTTTCAGGGTGAGCTTCCTTCCTCAGGGAAATCTTTCTGGAAACATCCTTACAGATGTACTCAGGGGTGAGTTTCCATGGGGACTCGAAATCCAGGTAGGTTGACATTGAAGATCTACAAACACTGATCCGGGATCATCCAGTTTCTTGCTTGTCTGAGAGGGCCCCAGGCTCTCCATGCACAGGTTCATTTGCTTTCACTTCCAGTGTTAGAAGTCCGTGGGGAGCGGACAATTTGCTGGCTCTCTGGAAGAGAGTACAACCAGGCAGAGGAAGAAAGCCCAGTGCCTGAACTTCTCAGTGGCACACTAACCCAGTTGCATTTGTTGGTTCAGCACCTATCAGAACACTGACATAGTATGCAAATGTATTAGATGTGTTATGTTATGCACATCTGATTAGTGTGTGTAATACGGTTTTAATTTTTACTTGAGGTTGCATAGAGCTTATCCCCCCCAGACAGTGTGAACTATTTATTCTTTAGTGCTTTTTAATTTTTATGTGACCTCCTTTGGTAAGTAGGCCCTGTTTACCACATACCCTCTTGTGGTTTTGCTTTTAAAGTTCTTTGCATCTGAAACCAGTAAAAATGTAATGTTTTAAACATTATAACCCCTCCCCAGTTTAATTAGTAAAAATACCAGAAGTCAGGAAGCTACGTTAAAATGAATGCTAGACTTTGAGATGTTCCCACTCTTCTATTTCTCATTTGTTTATGCCCTACTCCAAAGAGGGCAGCACTTCTTGTTAAGAAACCAAGGAAGCCACGGAATAATTAGAAAATTCCCGATCTCCACTGATTGTGGCAGAGAGGTTGTGCTAACTGAGTCACAGACACAGTGAACTAAATGTGTTTTGGGGGTTCCCGGGGCTTTCTGCAATTCTTATTTATTCATTTATATGTTCACTCAATAAATATTTCTGCATGCCTTAAGTATTTATAGAGATGATACTTAGACATTTTGTGGCCATCAAACCCAAAAGGTAGTAATGGTTTTGCAACTTCGATAATCTACTGAACCAACTCTTTGAAAAGGTGTTGAAGTTCAAACTTACTCCACCATCCAGGTCTGATGCCTTTATATTTGCCAGATAAAGAGGCACTGTCTTAGTTACTTGTCTTGTTGCTTTGATAAAATACTACAACAAAAGCCAGTTAAGGAAAGGAGGGATTTCTTTGGCTGACAGTTCCAGGTTGCAATCTATCATGGCAGGAGGCTCATGGTGCAGGAGTTTGAGGTCTCTAGACATATTGCATCTGCAGTGAGGAAGCAGAGTGATGGGCGGGGCTTGGAAGCTGCCTTTCTCTTTGTCAGTGCAGGGATTACCCACCCACTTTCGGGCTGATTATCCCTCCCAGGCAGGCCCAGAGGCATGATTCTTAGTTATTCTAACCCTATCATGCTGACAATATTAACCATCCCGTGAGCATTGGTAGTCTGCAAGTGGATACTGAATATTATGAAGTTTACAGTCTTGAAATCATAGTCACGAGGGACACACACATTCTCTGTTGCCCAAATGCTGGAGTTTGGGGATTAGGTATGCACTCATGATTAAAAATAAACAGAGGCTGTTAGTGCCTGTGCTACTGGTTGTTCTGTCCAGGAAGTTGTATCCTGTGCCAATGCGTTCAAGATTACTTTTCACTTGCTTTTCTATCAGGTTCAGTGTATCAGGATTTATGTTGAGTCTTTGATCCACTTGGACTTGAGCTTTGTGCAGAGTGTTAGGCATGGATCCATTGGCATTCTTCTACATGCAGACATCCAGTTAGACCAGCACCATTTGTTAAAGACACTTTCTTTTTTCCATTGTTTAATTTTGGCTTCTTTGTCCAAAATCAGATGTTCATTGGTGTGTGGATTTATGTATGGGTCTTTGATTTGATTCCATTAACCCACCTGTCTGTTTTTATACCAATACCCTGCAGTTTTATTACTGTACCTCTGTAGCAGAGCTTGAAATCAGGGATGGTGGTACCTCTGGAAGTTCTTTTATTGTACATGATTGCTTTAGCTTTCCTTGGTTTTTTGTTTTTCCATATGAAGTTGAGTATTGTTCTTTCAAGGACTGTAAAGAATTGTGTTGGGATTTTAATGGTGATTGTGCTGTATCTGTAGATTGCTTTTGGTAAGATGGCCATTTTTTTCTATGTAAACCCTACCAGTCCATGAACATGGGAGATCTTTCCATCTTCTGATATTCTTCAAAGACTTGAAGTTTTTGTCATGCAGGTCTGAAACTGGAGGTTTCTCTCCACCTGTCAGTTCCCCAATAACCATTCCGAGGCAATGTTAATTATAAATGTTTGGCTGATGGCTCAGGCTTATTACTAGCTAGCTCTTGTATTTAACCCATTTTCTATTAATGTAAGTATTGCCATGTGGCCATGGCATTATTAGTCTGCTGGCATGTTGTTCCTTGGGCAGCTGGATGACCTCTCTCAGACTCCACCCTTCTTCACTTGTGTCTCTGCTTGGATTTCTGACCTGGCTCTATCTTCTACCTTGCCATAGGCCAAAGCAGTTTTATTTACCAACTAATGAGAGCAACACATATTCACAGCATACAGAAGGACATCCCACATCACAGGTCTTTCACTTGCTTGGTTAGCATTATACCAAGAAAGGATTGTAGGAGCCAGAGGGGTCAAGGACACCATAAGAAAACTCACAGAATCAGCTGACCTGGGTTCACAGGGGCTCACAGAGACTGAACCAACAACCAGGGAGCTGCATGGGACTGACCTAGGTACTCTGCATATATGTTACAGTTGTGTAGCTTGGTCCTCTTGTGGGACTCCTAACAATGGGCATAGAGGCTGTCTCTGACTCTTTTACAGGTTTCTGGGACCCTACTCCTCATACTGGGTCACCTTACACAGCCTCAATGCATGGGGAGGTGTTTAGTCTTACTGCCATGTTTTGTTGATACTCATAGGAGACCTGCCCTTTCCTAAACAGAAAGAGAGTAGATTAGAGTGGGAACAGAGGGGGTCGGTGGGGGGAGAGCCTGGGAGAGGAGGGAGGGGAAACTTTGGGATGTTAAATAAATAAATAAGTGTATAAAAAATGGAAGCTGGAGAGATGTCTCAAGGGAGCTTGCTGCTTCCAGAGGGCACACGCTTGGTTCCCAGCACCCACACTGGGCAGCTTTACAGCTCCCTGTAATTCTGGCTCTGTGGGATCTGATTCCCTCTTCTAATCTCCACAGGAACATGCATGCATATGGTATACATTCACACAGACACACATACACATAAAATAAATATTTTAAAAATATTATGTGACCATCATTCTCTTGGATAGGTGTAATATGAGAATATACATGCTTATTTAACTGCAACCTTTTCATCTCCTCTCCCTAATTCCCTCCCTCCCTTCCTCTCTTCTTCCTTCCTTCCTTCCTTCCTTCCTTCCTTCCTTCCTTCCTTCCTTCCCTCCTTCCCCACTTCCTTCCATTCTCCCTTCCTTCCTTCCTTCCTTCTTACCTTCCTTCCTTCCTTCCTTCCTTCCTTCCTTCCTTCCTTCCTTCCTTCCTTCCCTCCTTTTCTTCCAGGGATGGAAGCCAGGGCCTTAAGGATGCTTATGAGGCAAGTGATCTTCTAGGTGGTGCACTCCCAGGCCCCAGCTAGATCTGTCAAAACCTGGAACACTTACACCCAACTGGAGAGAGAGCCTAGCTGAGGCACAGAAAGGTCTAGTGGAAACGTGTGTAGTCTGGGTCTGTGAGCTCTGCTGAGAAGACGAAAGAAGTGAGGAGAATTGCAGATGGATAGCGACAGGAATTCTGAATTGATTTTTTTTCTGTCCATTAAACATCAAAATAGTCTCATTGTATTTTCTCCCTACCTCACAGATTAAACTTTGATCTTAGAAAATAGTGTGAGGGACTTAATGTTGGTACGACTTTCTATAACAAAGCCTTTTTCAAAAACCTAATTTCAGTTGAACAATTGAGTTGCCTATGAAAGCACAGCAGGGAGAAGTTTTAAATTTTCCTTCTACTTTTTGATGTTATCTCAATTTCTTTAACATAAAATATGGTTGAGGATATGAGTCCATGGAAATAATAAAGAATATTGAGAAGTCCAAATATGCACCTTACAAAATTGGCTTATAAAATAATGTACTCTTAAAATGTCACCCACTCTCTCCGAGTCAGTGTAAGAATCCAATTTACATTATGGGATGGAAATGTCAGTGGAGCAGGTTGGGATTTAAAATTCTCTATATATGTGACCTTGAACACTGTGGCTCTCCGATCCTCTGGTGACTTACCTACTGTAACAGAGGTTGTTAGAAAGAAGCCAGGTAACATATATGAAAATATCTGATGTTATTAAGTGCTGTAAATGCAGAAGAATTTTTATTATTTTATTATATTTTATAGTTTGCTATATATTTTAGTATTAATGGGATTGGTCCTTCAGGCCCACAGTTTAAAAATGTTATGAGACAAAAATTATTTTATGAGATAAGTTTTATTAAAATCAATGAGATAGTAAAAAAAAAATGACAAATTTACCTGATTATTTTTTCAAACTATCTATGCTATTTGTTTTACCTAACAGGAAGATGACATATAATAAATAACAAAATACATCATAAAGTTTGATAGATTATATCCAACAGAAAAAGTTATGATCTGAGGGTGATGTTGTTTGCCTACAGTCCTAGCACTTTGGAATGAAAACAGAGCCATGGCTCACACCGAGTTTTCTGTTGATTAGAAGTCTGTAAGTTTCATTACCTGTCACAGACCATCTTTACGTGTTCCAGAAACAACTCAGGGCTGTCTGCCTTTCTGGAACCTTCCCTCTCCTCTCCTTCCTGTTCTTCCTTCTCTCCAGCCATTACTCTTTTTTTCCTTCTATTCATCCCCTCCCTTCCTTCCCTCTCCTTCTTCTTCTGTGTCAATTCAATAGTATGTTTTCTTCACTTATATTTCCCCCGATCATTTGATCGGGGGTGGGAGGTTGGGGGAGATGGGGGTTTGTCTTATTGTTGTAGCTCAGGTTGGCCACAACACAAGTGAAGAAAGAGACAGACTGTCTGGCGTTTCTTCTTTAAAGCCACTAGTTGCAACTTCAGGGTCCCTTCCCAAGACCTAGTAACCTCCGAAGACTTTTCCAGATTCCATTACACTCAAACTCATATGTCGTGGGATTTCCCTCCCACCCCTGCCTCTCTCTCCCTTCTCTTTCTTCCCTCTCTGCTATAGTGACCCTTTGGAATTTTCTCTTACTTTACACAATAATCCAATAAATCAACTAATCAAATTAAGCATGACTGAATTTCAGCAGGATTTTTATGAGTTTATTTTATTTTATTCAAAGCTTGTCACCAGAAGGTACTATGGTGACATGCTCTAAATTTTTGGGCTGCTGGAATGTGAGCAAACTTTCCCCACTCCCACTTTGGTTTTACCAAGAGGAGACATAGCAGATATTGTATTAGATACATTAAAAACTGGTTTAGGCTTAGGAGGTCATAAGGAGAGCCCACTGGGAAGACAGGGCTACAACATGGATCGCCTTGAATCACATGGCTTAGCATTTTCTCTTTTAATACATTGAATCACCATTGGAGGTGAGGGGCTCCCTGATTTTCATACAAGCTCCCAGAGGCTGCATTCTATAATACTAGATAATCATTTCTGCCTTGTAATGAAGAGCAATGAAATTTATTCATGGAATATTTTGCTAGATGCTACCCTAGGAATTAGCAATGAAGACAAGCATAACTGCATGCCTTGGCTTGGTCCTAATTGCCCATCTAGATATAAGTAACTGGGCTTCTCCCCTCCTCCCAGTCTCTCCCTCATATTGATTACAGGAAGCACAGAATCACATGTGACTAGAACCTTTCTTCTATCTAGCTCCACCTTTTCAAACCAGTTACTTTTCCCATTTTTTTATATTCTCAATTTGGCCATGGACAGCCGAGGTATGTAAGGGAGCCTTCAGACGACCCAGAAATGGGTTTTATAGCTGCTTCTAGTTGTCCAAGGTTGATACTTAAAGAAACCCGATGATTGTGCAACTGTCATCTTAGCGGTGGCATTAACAGTCCTAACACCTCCTGGGAAGAAATGTCAATGTAGTGGAGACATCACCAAAGCCCCAGCTCTGAGGCTCTGTGGAGGTCCAAGCCACAGCTGGTCCACATCAGCCGCTAGCAAGGCTGTTCTGAGTCCTGGTACTTGGGAAGGGTTGCCTGCTTCTGGCCCCAGGGATTTGAATTCATTCTTGCAGGTTCTCACCAGACATTTCTCATGCATGTATGAAGAGAAGGGTAGTGCCTGCTGAGCAAACCTAAAGTGAACCTCACAGGAGCCCTCTGCAAAAGTGCAAAATGCAAATATGTTTAGTCAGTTTTGCCCTACAAAACCACCAACAACAACAAAAAAACCCAACCCACTATAGGAAGGACAGCGTGAGGAAGGGAAACTGGGTTGGGATCTATTTCCCAAGAGACACAGGGAACAAGTCACCTTTGTAGGTGACTCAGCTTGTCAGGAGGCCATCAGTTCTGCTCTCAGGCACACCCATGTAGGTCCAGGTGAGTCAGGTCACTCAATGCTGTGTTTCTCTCTGTAAGGATGTTTGCTTCACATGAGAAAAGGGGATGAGACACAGTTAAGTCTGCATCCTAGACACTGCCCCCCCCCCCCCCCCGACTGGGTTTTGTTGTGAACATTATTTAGAAAGGAGGAAGAACGCTGACTGAGTCCTGGGCAGCCATTATTAGGTATGAAAAATGCCTTGGTGAGCACTGACATCTTCTCATGCTGTGGGTGGGACATTATCATCCTATGTTGCGCTCAAGTTCAAGATGGCAAGTTCTGTGATCACGGGTGGTACCCTAGGGACACTTCTGCAGAAAACTCTGGGAGTGGATCAAAACAGAAAGGTGTATACTGAGGGGCCAGGGGTGGTTTAACTAGCTTGGCTGATAGAGTGCTCACCCAGGTTGTACAAAGCCCTGGATCCCGTCTCCATGGCTGCATAAACTGGGTATGATCGTACATGCTTGTACTGGTACTTGGGAGACAGAAGAGGAAGCAGTCAGATCAGAGATTCAAGGTTGTACTTGACTGCATTGTGAGTTAGAGGCCAATATTGGATACATGAGACCCTGGCTAAGAAAAGAGACAAAGGCAATAATGGAATGAACTGATGTATCCTCAGCTGTTACACAATACTGTGACGAGTTCGCTCACTTCAGATGAAAGGAAGAAAACCCAGGAAGAGTCTCCAGTGATGATGGATAACTTAAAGCCCAGTGAGAAAACAGTCCCAAGATCTTGGTGTTGCACAAACTGGTAAACAATGCCTCTGTCACCCCATAGCACTCCTTCTTTGTTTTTTGTTTTGTTTTGTTCCTTTGTTTGCTTGTTTGAGACAGGTTTTTTCTCTGTATAACAGCTCTGGCTGTTCTGGAACTCCATCTGAGACCCACCTCTCTCTGCCTCCCGAGTGTTGGACTTAAAGGTGTGCACCACCAAAGTCCAGCTGTTTTTTTAATTAATTAAAAAAATTAATTGTTTTTCAAGAGAGGGTTTCTCTGTGGCTTTGGAGGCTGTCCTGGAACTAGCTCTTGTAGACCAGGCTGGTCTCGAACTCACAGAGATCCACCTATCTCTGCCTCCCAAGTGCTGGGATTAAAGGCGTGTGCCACCAACACCCGGCTTAATTTATTTTTTAATATAGTTTATGTGTATGAGTGCTTTGTCAGCATGTCTGCCTGCAGGACAGAAAGAGGGCATCAGATCCCATTATACAAGATTGTCAACCACCATGTGCTGGGAACTGAACTCAGGACCTCTGAAAGAACAGTCAGTGCTCTTAACTGCTGAGCCATCTCTCCAGCCCTTCCCAACCTTCCCTCTTGAACTCTCAGCAGCTGTGGCAAGCTGCATAAGACTGAGTCCATCATCACCTTCTCATGGAGTGTGGAGGGACTCAGGAGGCCCCACACTACACAGTCATGAGAAGGCCAGTGAGACCGATCGCCTGCCATAGGATGAAAAGCCCTAGAGCTGGGAGAGACAGGGTACCATTCTGTCTTGAGAGAGAAAAAATGTGCACATTCCTAGTTGATGCTTTTACTCTGTAGACAATAGAAAGCCTAAGCGAGAAAGAGCGAGTCTGTAACACGGAATCAAGTCACCAGAGAAAGAGCGGGAGAAGGAGTCATTCAGGCTCTCCTTCTGGACTGCCAATGACCATGCAATAAAACCTTTGTTTGGCATGACAGGAGCTGAATCAGGGGTTGCCATGGGGAGGCATGCTGGGCCTTGAGTATCTTAGACATGGGGCTTAGCAATCACTGGCAGAGCCAGAGTTCATAGGCAATGGGCCTGGAACTAAGATAAGAGGAGTCTATCTGTGGGATGCACAGGTCCTTGGCAAGATAAGGATAACCAAGGTGAACACTCAAGATGTCTCAGGTACTAAGACCCTGTGGTGTTGATTCTAGTCTTTAAAGACACAGTGCCTACTGTCATAACCAAGAAGGTTGAATTCCTGAATGGCCAAAGTCCTTCCAACCAAACCATAATATTGAAAGGTTAAATCCCCAAGTTGGAATCCTTCAAGTAGCCATTACACTTTGAGTCAAAAACAAAACAAAAAAATGCCATGTAAGATTGACAAATAAAGCCTGTCTGTCTGTATAGACCTCTAGGCCTCTGTGGTAAGCTAGTGGCAAGCTCCATTCTTTGACTCCCAGGCAGGCTTTATTTGTACAAGCAAGATATCTCCACAGACAACAAAGGAGCTGAAGAGATGACTCAGGGGTTAAGAACACTGGCTGCTCTTCCAGAGGTTCTGAATTCAGTTCTCAACACATGGTGGCTCATAACCATCTATAATGGGATCTGATGCCCTCTTCTGGCATGGCATTCAGGCATTCATGGACACAGAGCACTTATGCCAAAAAAAAAAAAAAGTGACAACAAATGGAATTCTGGGGGAGAAACTATCCTGCATTGGTTGTACACTGGAGTTATATGCTATGTAAGGTGAAATGGATACCCAGAAACCTGGTGTCTGGTCAGTGTTCTATAGCTGTGAAGCGATGCCATGACCAAGGCCACTCTTAGAAAGAAATCATTTAACTGGGGGCTTGCTTATAGTTTCAGAGGGCTAGTTCAGAGTCATCTTGGCAGGAAACATGGCAGCATGCAGGCAGACACTGGAGCAGGAGCTGAGAACTACAGAGAAAGAGAGCCGCTAATCCTGGCTTGGACCCTTGAAACCTCAGAGCCCACTCCCCAGTGACACACTTCCTCTAACAAGGTCATACCTACTCTAAAAAAGGCCACACCTCCCAATTCCTCCCAAGTAGTGCCACTCCCCGAAGGCTAAGCATTCATACACATGAGCCTATGGAGGCCATTCTTATTCAAACCACCACACCTTGAAAGGAGTTAGTTTGGGTATAAATGTATTTCTGGAGGAAGTTAACAACATGGGTGAGCCAAGTAGTGGCCAGCTTTGAAATGGATGGCGTACGTGCCGAATATCAGTAGATCACATTGTTCTCCAAATTCACATGTGTGGAGTGTTTGATGATGGCTGAAGTGAGTTGCAAAGTACAAGAAATTATTCCTGCCAAAGTCAGTTAGTACGACCTCTGACATGTCACATGTTACTTCATGCTTGCCTTCCAAAAAGCCTCTCATCAGAGAACAGGCAGGATTCAACAGGCTCCAAGTCTTTAAGAACCGATGTTGTTTGTTGCAGTGTTCCAAGTGCACTTAATGCTCCACCGTTTCTGATTGGTTGATTGACTCCTAAAGGAGATACCTTCATATGCAGAAAAACCAGCACCCCTGCATTTCATAATGGACAGCTCTTTCAAAATTCAACCCATTGTTGTTTTCAATGCCCTGATAGAACCAGAAATTCTAGCACTTACCACGTATTAATAACTTAAGGGGAAGCAGCTTGAGTGTGAAGTGTCTGCTGCACAAAGAGAAGGCTCTGAGGTCCCCAGAGCCCAAGGTAGGCACGATGGTGTGCACTTGTTATCTCGGTACTGAGGAGGTTGAGACAGGAGGTTTCCTGGAGCTTGTGGGCTAATCAGTCTATCAGAAATGGTGAGCTCCAGGTTCTGTGAGAGATCTTGCCTCAAAAAGCCAGGTGGGGAATGAAAGATGTCCAGGGTCAAACTGTAGCAAGCACCAGGCATGCACACCTGCACTGTATGTATTTGCACACACATGTAGCAATGCAAATGGCAGAGAAACAGTTTGTGAGTGCTCCCTTGATTTGATCAAGTGAACAAAGTTTCATTTGAGTCTCTAAACCATAAAGACAAACTTGGAACTGGGTGTGTTTGAGGCTTCCAATAGTAAAATCTGAGGTAAATGCAAGCAAGTTTATGGTTTTTTCCACTCACCTTAATGTGTTTGTTTGGGTGAGCTGATTACACCTGAGACACAGCAGTGATGGAAACAGGTTTCAAAGTGTGTCACTTGTTTGCAATGACAGTCCTTCACCAGATGCAATTCCAAGAGCCTTGGTGCGATAAGGTTGCATTTACCCAAAGAAACCAGTGAACTTACTGCCTTGTTTGATAATAATTACAGGCATGGAAGGGTACAAAGATCCTTGCTTGTTGTGTTGCCTTCACAATCAGCCTTGTTTCTGCTACACGGGATGAACTCTCACCTGCCTGAAACAACCCAGAAGGAGAGCTCAGAAGCTGGGAAATTGAACAGGAACACGCCCGTCAGTGCACATCAGATCCCTGGGGAACTCTGGCAAGATCTGTATCTGGCAGAAAATTAATGGTAATATATTCTTTTTATTCATCACAAGTTCACCCTTAAGTAGGGGAAATGGTAACCCTTAGAGGCAATCAAATTACATAAAAGAAGAATAAGGAAATCTTGGAGTACTTTGGTTAATTTCTACTGTGAGCTGAACTGCATGTCCAACTAACCTGCTATCACAAGGCCAGGTTAGTTGGCAAACAGACACAAGCGGCCCACAGATGGAATTGTGTTTTACAAACACAAACAACATCATTTCTCTCTTAGGAGGCTGTGTGCAGCCAACACTCATGGTTCTGTTGCAGCAGAGAGTTCATCTCAAGTGGCAAATGGCTTACCCAAGTTAATGAAAATGTTAGGTACCTTAAAGAGAACAATTTTTAAGTTTCTGTAAATACTGAGATCAATATTGGAAGACTTGGTTGTATATTGTAAAGAAACAGAAAACATGAGGGAAAATAACTGTGTTGGATTCCATCAGGAGCGGGGAAAACTCTTCCTCAAATTGATTCTTCTTAGACCTTCTGCACCAGCCAGTCTCTCCTGTAATCCGCCATATTTATGTGGAGCATATATTCAATATTTCTAAAGGGGTGATGAGACCATAAAGGCCAAAGAGTATCATTTAAATACTACAATATTTATCTGCTATGATTTTAATATGCTAGGCCCCCACAGACTCATGTGTTGGTTACTTTGTCCCCAGCGTGGGTGAGGGGCGAGCAAGGCCAATGTATCAGGTCTTTGAAGGCCCTATTATATGAAGCCACCTGTTACAAAAAAGCCAGCGCCAGACTTGTCACATGTGGGGAAATCCCAAGATCATGACATACTGGGGCTGTCTAAGCCGATATAGCCTGAGATCAGGACAGCGACCCACCCGAGAGTTGGCTCAGTTCTCGATGTTGAAACAAGGGACTAAAATTATTATGAAAGATGTATTTAAAAACAATCCAGTCAAGTGGCAATGGTAGGTTCTTCTCCAAGATCCACGGCCTTCCTAGCACCAAGTAGTTGGCTAGGCTTTTAGTACCAGGCACGATTTCCTCCATATTGGCCCTAAGTCCAGTTAGACAGCTGTTGGTTACTGCCAAGATATGTGTGCCGCAATTGAACCTTTAGATATATTTTGCCGTACCAGACATTTTTATGGTTCATGGGCATCGCAGCTGAGTGGATCTATTGACAGCCTGTATGGCACCTTCTGGTAAGCTGAAGGAAGGAGGCTTTCAGCTTAGATCTAGCAGGGGCACTCAGATTCCTATATCTGAAGTGTGGGGTGTCTTCAGCGATACTGATGAACCCTCAGCCTCTGAGAGGCAGCCAAGGGGCAACAGCAATAGCCTTTGTTGTTTTGGGTGTCACTTGGACTGTCCTCACCAACAACTCAAATGGAAGTTCCTCACATCTGGTACTGAGATTTTTGTTAGTCTCTGGCTCTTATAGGGAACATTAATGCATTAATACATGCCTCATTTATTAAGGCAGTAATAAATGCTTTAACTTCATTTTATATGTATATGCAACCCAACATAACATATCCATGCAATCCATTTATATATGTATTATATGTAACTTTATTTTACCAGAGCCACACAATGCCTCTTTGTACTCTAAAACTTATTTTTATGCCCACAGAAGTGCAGTCCTCTGCCCCATGCCTCCTTAAGGAGTGTTTCTTTGCCACAGATGGAGACCATTAAAGGAAGCCACAATTCAGGGATCAACCAATTGTGGGGTACATAGCCCAGTCGATATATCTACAACACATTCCTGCACCTAAGTCTCAAGGAACAGAACTCCAAAGAATGGCAGAAAGGCTGTAAAGGCCAGAGATAAGGAATTCTGCTGCGAATCTGTGTCTGTACAATGGCAACTCCAGACAGACATGACAGCATGGAAGGAGGAAATCTCAGGGATCAAAAAACTATAGGCAACTGGCGACTGCTGAGAGAAGAGTGGTTGGTCTTCAACTGCGTGAGTTCCCTAATTGGTTATCCAATCCAAAATAATCGTTAAAATCATATAGGCACAAGCTACGCTAAATGGACTCAGCAGGTGGTATTTATATATTCATGCATGTATGTAATAGTAATAATCAAAGAAAAAGAGGAGATCAATTTGAGGGGGCCATGGGAGGTGTTGGAGGGAGGAAATGGGAAAGGGAAGTGATGTAGTTATATTTAATTAATACATAACAAACAAGAATCCATGGACTTCCTGTAGGTCTGTGTTCAGAAAATACTCATTCAACGGATTCATTTTCACTGAAAAATGTCTTGACCTTTACAGGAAAAGGGTTGTTAAAGTCAGCCGACACGTTCTCACTTTTTCATTGCATAGTCACAGGTTCCCTGGGCGTTGCTGGCAGCGTCTGCAGTAAATGAGCGGGATCCTATCGCCACCTTGTGGGCAGAAACGGAACTGTTTTCATTCTGACATCTGATGTAATTCTTTTAACTATGGATTCCTTTCTGTCGTTTGCGTTCTGTAAGTTCTTTCACAGCGTGATTTGTTTTTCTACGCACATCTGCAAACATTTTTAGTAAATTAAAAACACAACTTTAATTTCCAAAGGGCGAAAAGGGACCCACTCAAAGCTATATCAGCTCATATCTCTTCACAGGTGTTCTGAATTTAGTAGCTTTGTTATCTATTGCCAAAATTAGCCAGACACTTGCTAGATGGACTGGGAGAGACTCAGACAGCTTAAGACATTTTTTCGCAGATTAATATTTTAAATTTCTCCACAATTAACTGTCAGGAAGACAGCATAGGTATTTCTAATTTGACTCAGCTTATTTGGGACAGGGCAGAAGACTGGGGCATTATAAAATCAGGCTACATATTTTGAAAACTTTATCTAGGGAGAACATTTCCAACCACTGGAAATTAGAACAAACATCGATTTAAAAAAACACCCCAAATATTTCATTTACCTAAATTAATGCAAATATTTTTAAAGATTTTTATTTTTAAAGATTTATTATACTTGGCTACATAAAGCCATTTTAATGGAAACATGTAGCAGACTTTGAGTACATTCTCACGTTGAATGTTTCATAAAGTAGCTTTGAGTCTGTCATATCCTTTGGGATAGAGCCTAGGCCCACCCCCTTGTGTCTAGGCTCAGGGAGTATCCCTCTATGTGGCATGGGCTCCCAAAGTCCATTCCTATGGTATCGATAAGTACTGATCCATTACAAGGAGCCCCATAGATTTCCAAGGTCTCATCACTGACACCCACATTCACGGGTCTGGATCAGTCCCATGCTGGTTTCCCATCTATCAGTCTGGGGACCAAGAGCTCTTCCTTGTTCAGGTCAGCTGTTTCTGTGGGTTTCACCAGCTGGTATGGACCCCTTTGCTCATCAGTCCTCCTCTGCAACTGGATTTCAGTTTAGTTCATGGTTTAGCTGTGGGTTTCTGCTTCTCCTTCCACCAGCTGCTGGATGAAGGCTATAAGATGGCATATAAGTTAGTCATCAATCTCATTATCAGGGGAGGGCATTTAAGGTAGCCTCTCCTCTGCTGCTTAGATTCTTACCTGGTGTCATCTTTGTAGATGTCCAGACATTTCCCTAGTGCCTGATTTCTCTTTAAACCTATAATGTCTCCCTCTATTATATTATCTCTTATCTTGCTCTCTTCTGTTCTTCCTTCAACTCACCCTCCCTGCCCCATCATGTCCTCCTCACCCCTTCTTCTCCCCTTCTCATTCTCCTGGTTCCCTCTCCCCTCCCCGCATGTTCCCAATTTGCTCAGGAGGTCCCTTCTCCAGGGGACCATGTATGTCTCTCTTAGGGTCCCCCTTGTTTACTAGCTTCCCTGGTGGATTGCAGGCTGGTAATCCTTTACTCTATGTCTAAAATCCACATATGAGTGAATACATATCATGTTTGTCTTTTTGTGATTGGGTTACCTCACTCAGAACCCTCGCTTCGAGTTCCATCCATTTGCCTGCAAATTTCAAGATTCCATTGTTTTTTTCTGCTGAGTAGTACTCCATTGTGTAAATGTACCACATTTTCTTTATCCATCCTTCAGTTGAGGGGCATGTAGGTTGCTTCCAGGTTCTGGCTATTCCAAATAATGCTGCTATGAACATAGTTAAACAGATGCCCTTGTTGTATGAATGTGCTTCTTTTGGGTATATGACTAAGAATAGAATTGCTGGATCTTGTTGTAGACTGATTCCCATTTTCCTTAAGAGTCGCCATACTGATTTCCACAGTGGCTGTACAAGTTGGCACTCCCACCAGCAGTGGAGGAGTGCTCCCCTTTCTTCTCATCCTATCCAGCATAAACTGTCATTGGTGTTATTGATTTTAGCCATTCTGACAGGAGTAAGATGGTATCTCAGAGTTGTTTTGATTTGCATTTCCCTGATGGCTAAGGATGTTGAACACTTTCTTATGTGTCTTTCAGCCATTTTAGATTCCTCTATTGAGAATTGTCTATTTAGTTCTGTACTCCACTTTTTAATTGGATTATTTGGTGTTTTGGAGACTAGCTTCTTGAGTACTTTGTATATTTTGGAAATCAGCTTCTGTCGGATGTGGGGTTGGTGAATATCTTTTCCCAATCTCTGGGCTGTTGTTTGAAGATCCCCTATGGAAGGCCTCACCCTCCCTGGGGAGCAGAAAGGGATAGGTAGGGTGTTAGTTGGGGGGGCAGGGGAGGAAGAGGGACCTGGGATTTACATGTAAAATAATCTTTCTAATGAAAATAAAATATTAAAAAAAGTAAAGTAGCTTTGATTTCCCAAACTGGGAAGTTATAGATTGTAAAGTTTACTTACCCCTATGTACTTCTCACTGGAGTTTTTTTTAATATTTTATTTTAATTTATGTGTGCATGTCTGCGCGTTGGTACATGCATATGGCTGCAATGTCTACAGAGGACAGAAGAGGGTGACAGACTCCCTGGAGTTGGAGTCACAGACAGGTGTGAGCTATTGGTTAGGGGCTCTGAGAAAACCTGGTCCTCTGGAAGAGCACTGGGGGCTCTTAATCAGTGACCCTTCTCTCCAGCATCCTCACCGGTTTCTGTCATCAGTCATCACATCGCCTATGTAATGACAACGTGCCTTAAGGGCTGCCTGTGGGTTCCCATGACAACATTTTGCTAGAATATTTCCTTATAATACTCTTGATCTTTTGTCACCATCATATCCTTTCTCCTCTAACACCCGTAACATCCATTTAAACATTGTGTATAATAGTTGTACCGAGTGGTGGTTTTCCCTGCAAGATATCACATGTATATAGGGCGCTTTAAACACACTTATTAGCTTATACTCCTGTCACCCGATGGCTCCATTGCTTCAACATGCTTCCTTCTATCTTCAGACACTTTTTAGGAAGTTTAGATTTGATGTAGGAGGTATCTTAGTGTCTTAGTTAAGGTTTCTATTGCTGTGAAGAGTCACCATGACCACAGCAAATCTTATAAAGGAAGAACGTTTGATTGGGATGGCTCACAGTTCAGAGGTTTAGTCCATTATCATCATGGTGTGATATGGCGGTGTACAGGCAGACATGGTGCTGGAGAAGGAGCTGAGAGTCCTGCATCTTGACTCAGAGGCGGCAGGAAGTGGTCTGAGTCACTGTGCACAGCTCGAGCATAGAGGACCTCAAAGTCCACGCCCACAGTGACACACTTCCTCCAACAACACCACACCTACTCCAACAAGGTCACACCCTCTAATAGAACCACTTTCTGTGAGCTTATGGGGCCAGTTACATTCAGACTACCACAGGAGATAAAGATGATTTTTTTTCCTTTTGAATTTGTCTTAATTTAGTTAACAAGAGAATCGCTAGTCCCATTCCTTCTCTTGCAAAGGACATGATTTCATCCTTCTTAATGGATAAATACTGTCACAGTGTGTGTGTGTGTACATGTGTGCCAAATGTTCTTACCTATTCATCTACTAATGGACACCTTTGCTACTTCTATAATTCGGCTACTGTGAACAGTGCCAAGGTAAACACGGACTTTTCACGGAAGGCGGTTGCAGCATCCTTTCAGGGTACATTGCAGTGTTGAATTATATAGCAGATCTCATAAATGCTGAGACTTCCCTCTGTAATATCCGGCTCACCTGGTCACCGTGTACTGTCAAAGTGCTGATAACGTCATCTGCATGCTGCTGTATGGTGTTTGTAATTAAAAACTGTATTTCTTTCCTCATGGGGGCTCTTTGTGGGGTTTTGGTATTACATGTGATTTCCTCCTCTGTCCTGGAATAATGTGAACAGCATTGGGATGGTCTCTTTGCTAAATCGTTCTCACAATTGTCTGTCTTTCATCCCCTCTCTCTATCGTTTGTTGTGTCTTTCTTTGTATTCTCTGATAATTTGTCCTGAGGTTTCACCTTTGAAATCCCTTTCAGTAATTCCTACTTCTTGGAAGCATCGTTCATTATGAACCAGCTTTAAAAATTATTTTGCGGGCTGGAGAGATGACTCAGAGGTTAAGAGCACCAACTGCTCTTCCAGAGGTCCTGAGTTCGGTTCCCAGCAACCACAGGGTGGCTCACAACCATGCGTAATGAGATCTGCTGCCCTCTTCGGTGTGCAGATATACATGGAAGCAGAATGTTGTATACATAATAAATAAATAAAATCTTAAAAATTATTTTGCTTAGATTTGAGAAAAGCCTTCTATAATCTCAGTGTATTTGCATCCAGTTGTTTCTTCATTTTGTGTCGTTTTTACCCATCTTTCTTGGTTACATTAAGTCAGGGTTTCTTTACTTTAGTATTACTGAAATTTGGGATCAAAAACTATAGTTCTGTATTGCGGGGGGGGGGGGGGTTCTGTGTTGGCATTGTAGTATGTTTTTCAGTACTCTTAGCTTCCATCCACCAGATGCCGACTGCAACCTTTTCCTCCAGCTTTTGACAAAATTCCTGCAGAGGCTTGAAATATTCCCTGGTAGTACAAAGAGGTAAACAAAACCCACAGGTCAGGCAATTGTTAATTTTTACTTAAAAAACAAGGGCACTGTAGTTTTTCAAGAAGAAGCTCTTGCATGAATATTTGGTTCTGTTCTTATTCGTGATCAGCTTTGTTCCTTTTCTGGCTTTCCCTGGCTCCTTTGCATGTGTCCTGAATGCCTGGGTGGCAGTGTCTCTCCCTTACTGGCTCAGCCACTCATGGTGTCAGGTGGGACTCATGCACCCTGCTGTCCTGCACACACTCAGGGAGCTTCCTGTGCATGCAGGACCCTGGCCTGACCCATGCTTCATCAATTCACACTGTGCCTTGCCAGCTCTTCTAGAGGTGCCCACCTCTCTCCATGATTTGGGTCTTACTATCTCCTCTTTGCCTCAAAGATAGAGTTACCATTTCCCTGAATTTTCGTAGTTCATTCAGTCTATTTCATGGCTGAGAAAGAGCCACAGCACTCTAATCTATCAGTGGCTAAAAATTCCAGGACATACTAATTGCTGGGTTGGGTCAGATCTGCTCCAACTATATTGCCGGCTGGCTGTTTTCTGTGTGTGACTTTGGTTTGTTAGAATAGTAACCTTCAATGTCACTTGCTTAAGTTCAGTCTTTCTTAACTGCATCCTCGTCTTTATTTTGACCAATTCAAATGTGCATCCATCATTATGAGAAAAAAAAACGAATGAGTCCCAACAGCATGCTCTGCTTTTTAATAATACCTTTCTTTCCACTGGGACATTTCATAAGCAATGAGGGATGCTGGGAGCCTGGTGGCCCTGTCTTTCTAGGGATTGGATGACACTGATACCAGCAGCATGGTGGGCTAGGAGCGATTCCTGGGAGAACTCCCCTGAGCACTTGGGGCCTGAAGCTTTGTACATAGGACATGGATTTCTGTGGACACAGCTGGGTGTATTTGTTACTTTTCTCACCATTGTGACCAAATACCTGATAATAATCAATTTAAGGAACAAAGAATTTCTTCTGGTTTATAGTTTGAGAGGGATGCAGGTCATTGTGGCAGGGAAGGGTTGATGGCTGTGGGGCAGGGTGGGGGTGGGTGGAACCAGAAGACAGTTGAATGTTGCTGTTTAGCTGGCTTCTCTTTCCTGCCTTTATTCCATTGGGGAGTCAGCTTGTGAAACAACCTGACTCGTATCGAGAATATTTTTTCCTTCTCTGTTAATCTTTTCTAGAAGCATTCATGTAGACACACTCTAAGATGACCCTAACAACCCTAGGTGTTTCTTTTCTTTTCTTTCTTTTTTCTTTTCTTTTTCTTTTTCTTTTTTCTTTCTTTTTCTTTTTTCTTTCTTTTTTTTTTTTTTTTTTTTTTGGAGGCTGTCCTGGAACTAGCTCTCGTAGACCAGGCTGGTCTTGAACTCATAGAGATCCACCTGCCTCTGCCTCTGGAGTGCTGGGATTAAAGGTGTGTGCCACCACCGCCCAGAATCCAATCAGGTTGTCAGTCAAAATTAGCCATGACCCTGACTATCTGTGACACTGATGAGGTTTTAAACATTCTCCAAATATCTTCACATTCTTAAGCTATGGTCTTAGGGTTAAAACTGAAACTTAAAGCGACTTGTAACCCTGTTAGAATCTCTCATAAAGCTGAAAAGAATTGAAATGGAAGAAATTTAAACTCCGGGAATAACCCACCACTCGGAGGCAGCAGTGACCATTCTATTAAAAGCAGTCTGTCATTGGTGACCGTGTCCTGTCAACTTTTGGCTGGCAGTGGCAGCATGAGAACAGAAGAAAGATATCCACTCCTTCTGGAAGATTTTCCTCTTCGTTCATGCTATTATTACATATTGTATGAAGGGAAATCTTGATTTAAAAAAACCCTTACTTATAATTAGAACGACTATATGAAATCAGACAAGTGAATTATGAAGTGCTCCTGGATATTGTAAAGATATCAAAATTTTATTCAAAGTCTTTTAATCCCATTTTCGTGAGAGGCACACATTGCTTCAATGCTGAAGACTTAATTAATGTCAGTGAAATGTACCTTCATTATGAGTCATAATTCTTGGTACTATTTAACAATGAGGAACTACTAATATCGCAAGCTCTCTGTAGCTTCAAAAAGGGTGTGATTTTGGAAATCAAAGTCACTAACTGTGACGATGTGGTGACAGTCCAGTGTTTTCACCAGCTCTTCTTTGGAAATGCTGATCAGCTCCTGGGTGTCACTGAGATCTTGATATTCTATACACGCGTGAGGAGTCAGATTGCTGTATTGTTCTTGAACAAGCTGTGTTGAGCAAATTGACATGGACTGATGAGTTCTGAGATGAGGACTGTGATGACTGCATGTAAAATGTCCTGTGTGGCCTCCTTCATTTAAACACGTGGTTCCCAGATGGCTTCCCTGTTTGGTGAGATTTCGGAAGGTGGGATCTTGCTACAGGAAGTGGATCTCTGGGGAGTGGGTGAGCCTTGAGGTTCACTATTGACAATGCTGTCCCGCATTGATGTGTCACGGGTAACCAACCAACCATCTTTTGCATATCTTCATTAAAATACTAACAGGGGAAAGGAGTCTTAACATGTTCTAACCACTGCCTCTGGGCTTTTGCGTCAAGCCTGTGTGAAGGCCACCTGCTCATCTGTTGGTGCCCAGTATGTGCGTATCCTATCCCAAAATGTAGAGACCCAAGGACTTGAAGATCATGACATCAGCAGAGACAACAGAGCTCACTGACAACACACGGGCCATGCTCTTAGCTCTTAAGCCAGGGTTCCTTGTAGTGTGGTTGAAAGCAAAACATGCCTTACTTGTTTCCTGAAAGTGTGGACAGCAATGCACCAATCTGAGCTGAAGCTGACTTTTCTGACCTGAGATGTAGAACAGTATTTCTGTAATGGACGAACACCAGGAAGCTGATGGTCCCTCACTGGCTCACCCAACTTGACCTTTGTCTATTCTACCCCCACCAGGTGATAATAGCTCCATGAGAGACAGCCCAGCCGCACTCAGCTACCAGCCTTTCCTCTCTACTAACTTTGTCAGCTTACATTACAGTTTCAGTATAGCTCTGTAGACCCATTTCTAAAATCAACCCATCAATTCGCCTTTCAGACGAGTTATCTCCATTGTGACGCGAGCTTTGAAATCATTCACAATTTAGATTTTCCAAATCAATGAAAGAAAGGCTTCCAATCAGATGGCTATTTCAGGCACAGTAATTTCCAATGAACATTATATTTCCATATTTTGAATGTATGTGAAATAGTGCTGCATTTCTGGTGCCCAAAGCTTTGCAATATGCTTGTTTTTATCTCAGGCTGTAAAGTCCCTGGGTCTCTGGTTCCTGATCTCTTTCACAAAGCAGAGCTGTGTTCCAGTTGGTAAATTCCTCAAGACTTCTAGATTACGTCTGTACTTCTGGTTGTTTGAATGAAAATGGCCCCCATAGGCTCATAAGGAGGGCCACTATTAGGAAGTATGGCCTTTTGGAGGAAATGTGTCACTGGGGGTGGGCTTGAGGTCTCAGAAGCTCAAGGCAGGCTCAGTGTCACTCTCTTCCTGCTGCCTGAGGATTCAGATGTAGGACTGTCTACCTCTCCAGCACCATGTCTGCCTGCACCCTGCCATGCTTCCCTCTCTGAGGACAATGGACTAAACCTCTGAGCTGTAAGCCAGCCCCAGCTTATAAATGTTTTCCTTTATAAGAGTTACCGTGGTCATGGTGTGTCTATGCAGCAATGAAACCCCAAGACAGTACTTCTCTGCTCTCATACTGATGTTTTGTTCCACTCTGACAAAATCATTTAAGTTTTTCAAATCTAGTCCTCTCCGTGAAGAAGGAAGTAAGAGAGAACTGAGAACCCTGACAGTGTTCTGATGTTCTCGTGATGATCACAAGTCATGCTCAACAACCTTGCTTGGTTTCTCTTGTATCCCAGCCTACCTTGTATTCATTTAGGATGCTCTGGCTGTTCACAGCAATGGATGCCAGAAACAGCGGACCAAGCTTCTGATGAGGTGGAAAAGCTGAAGAACCTGAAAACCACGAATGGAAGTGAGTGAGGCTGGTAAGATTGCTGTGGAGACGGCAGCTTCTGAAGAAGAGGGTGTGGGCTTGTTTCTCCACCCTCCCTACACTTCCCTCAACTCAGACCCATTGCTGGGAGGCGAGTTAGCGAATGGAGCCTTAAAACTTCTCTGTTGGCTAGTTCCGTGTCAACTCAACACAAGCTCGAGTCATCCGAGTGGAGGGAACCTTGATTCAGAAAATGCCTCCAGTATCGGGCTGTGGGCAAGCCTACAGCACATTCTCTTCATTAGTGACTAATTAGTGATGGAAGGAGAAAATAAGTGGGGGTATTTACAGTCTTGACTCCCTCCCTCAGAGGGAGGTCAAATGAATGTCTTTGGAAGGAGCCTTTCCACACTCATCACTGGATAGTCTGAGCCTTAAGATCAAGGAAGAAAAAGAGGCCATCCACACAGTTTCACAGCAGGACAAAGCTAAAGAAAAGTCAGGAAAAACACTTCTGAGAAAAATGAGCATTTTTCGTTTGTTTGTTTTTGTTGTTTTGTTTTGTATTGTTTTTGAGACAGGATCTTACCATACATTGCTGGCTGGCCTGGGCTATGTAGACAGGCTGTCCTTGAACTCACGAGATATGCCTGCTTCTTTCTCCCATACACTGAGATGAAAGGTATAAGCCACAAAGCCAGGCAAAAAAACGAGAGTTTTGCTAGCCATGGAGGGACCTGAAGCACAGACTGCTCATGTCCAGACTCTTTGCCAAACATCTCTCACCATTTCATCCCCCTTCTTGATTTCACAAGGGTTTATTTGACAACAAAATTTGCCAGTCTGACAGTGGATAGTGGGAGGGAACAAGGAAACTATTTCCTGAAATTATCCTTTCTGTATGCCAAACAAAAAGGTCGCCGGAAACACACTGTCAGCCAACTCTGAGCCAGCAGCATAAGGGTGTAAGCTCTTTGTAGAACTTATGGGGAGGAAAGTTCTTTGTGCAATCAGTAGCAGGTCTCTCATGGGTGGTGTGTGTGTGTGTGTGTGTGTGTGTGTGTGTGAGAGAGAGAGAGAGAGAGAGAGAGAGAGAGAGAGAGAGAGAGAGAGAGAGAAATCTCAAGTTCTAACTACTCATTTTTGTAGGCTATAGTGAATCCTTACCCCTGTCTCTTCTGCTCAGTGCACTCACAGTAGTCTCAAGGATCTTGTCTAGTTTCAGAACTGAGGAAGCTGAAGCCCAGGCACATTAGGTAGTATGAGTTCAAGATGGCTGCTCAGCGTGCGAGACTTTATTTCCGAGTGCTGAAAGTGAGAGAGCTTCTCTCACTGTGCTGAGGACACTGTGCTGAGACTAATGCAATGTCAAGTGCTCCTGGGCCAAACCTGAGGGTGACAGATTCATTGGAGCTTTTGAAATCATTAGGAGAGGATCCATGTTCTTAAAAATGCTTGTCCTGACTCCCAGGAGGAAAGATATTTTCGGGAGGTCTGGGATCTCCTGGGGTATCACGTCTAAAACTGAATGGGGGCTGGAGCAGTTAAGAGCACTGACTGCTCTTCCAGAGGACTTGGGTTGGAGTCTCAGCACCCATTCGATGGCTCACAATTGTGAGTAACTCCAGGCTTGTGACATGGGATGCCCTTGCTGGCTTCTGCAGGCACCAGGCATGCACATGATGCACAAACATATATGCAAGCAAAATACCCATACACAGAAAAATAATAAACAAGCAATTCTTTAAAACATAAACAAAATCCCTCACTGAGTGGATTCCCACTGAGATGGGCCAAGGAGTAGTACCAAGCAGTTCACACTTTATTTTTAGACCACATTTACTTCCTTGTGTGTGTGTGTGTGTGTGTATGTGTCACAGTGTGAGTGTGTGTGTGGAGGTCAGAAGACAACTTGTGGAAGTCATGGGTGATGGGAGAAGTACTTCTGTGTATGTGTTTGTCTTATTGGATGATAAATAAAGTACTGTTTGGCCAATGAGGCAGCAAGTTAGGCGGGACTAGGAGTCAAGGAGGATTCTGGGAAATGTAGTAAAGAAGTGGTGATTCAGTCAGGAAGTGAGATAACAAGAAGACTCATATATAAGCAAGGGCAAGAAGGAAGTCGTTTCCTTTTCTCTTCCTCCTGGTCTCTGCTCTGGAGTCTCCATGTTACCCACCAGCAAGAGAGGGTACCATTGGAAGGCGTCCTTGATAAGATAAGAAAATATATAGATTTATGATAATTAAGACTGAGCTAACATATAAGAAATCCTAGTCTTTGGCCAAGCAGCATTTGTACCTAACGTAAATCTCTGTGTGTTACTTGGGGCCTTAATGTGGAGGCAGGTGGAACTTGGGCGGCCTGGCAGAAGGCGCCCATGTGGCTGCAGTGCTTGGGCGGCTTGGAGTAAAGACTTATTGTTTCACATGGGTACCAGTGACAGAACTCAGGTCATCAGGCTTGACATCAAACACATTTACTTGTTGAGAAGCATGCCAACTGGCCCCATTTCATGCTTTTAAGTTAGTTCAGGCTGTGGAGGTCCAGAGAAATTTTGGTCTTTCTCATTCTGCACTGATTATTGAAGTCACAGTCTTTCCTCCAGTGTGCTGGGGCTGGTGGACCTGCAGAGCCATGGGGCTAACAGCAAATGTGGGCATGGCAGCTGTGTCTCCATTGCTAGCAGTCAGGTAGCTTGAGGCTCAGGACTAGGACAGGTGACATCTCTCCTGCATGTCTCAGCCCTTGAGATGGATGGCTGCCTAAGCCAGTGGAAGCAACCAGCTGAGTCCCCCAGGAGATCCCTAAGTGGACCAATAGAATCTCAGAAAACGCCAATAGGGATGTGGAATAAATGGAAACGAGGTTTTTCAGCATTTAGTTTTGTGCCTGAGACCTAGCATGTGGTAGGCACACGATCGATGACTTTTATTTTACTTGTATCATTATTATTTTTCTCGGCTAGGGTTTTGCAAGCTGCAGCTATGAGATGTTAATTGCTTCTGAGACAATCCAAGGAGGCATTGTTCAAGGCTATCATTTCCCTTACTCTTCAAAAGTGAAAAGAAATGGAACCTTCCAGGAGAGCAGCAAGCTGAGAGTCTCTGAAACAGTGGGGGTGGGGGGTGAGTTGGGGAGTGAGTTAGTATTAAGGAAACTGTGCCTGTGTGGTCTCCAGCTGTGGCCCAGGCTGTGAGGCTGTCACCTCCTCCCTTAGACTGCAGATGTCTGTGAAGACCTGATAACCTCGTGTGTCTGGAGACTCAAGACGTGTATTGGAAGAGTGTCACATTCACGCCTTATGGACATTTTTTACTGAGTGCTGGTTACGTAGCTAGCCTTGCCAACATCAATAGGAGTTTGTCTTTAGACAGTTTTAATTGTCTGGTAATGGATTAAGAGCTTTTGTGCACAGGCACACTCCCCCTTTCCCTATCACACTTCAAACACTGATTAGAGCAATTTGAACTACATCTCCAGAACTACAACTCATAGACTCCAAATAGAATTCTTGTTAGAGTTTCAGAACTTCAATTCATTGGCACTGCTTTAAGATTCCCCATTTACACATGTGGATGGGAAGGGATTGGCTTGCCCAGGCTGTGACTCTCTTTAAAGGGGTTCGGTTTCTACTGTGAAGTCCCTTATCCCATACCCACAGGTATCTGTAGCTCTCAAAAGTCCCTAAAACATTGTGCAAGGTTGAGTGCGCATAGACACTCTTTCTTGAGGAAAAAGGTTGGAGATATTGTCAAACTCTAGGCTCATGATCTAGCAAAGACTTAGAGAAGGTTTAGGTGTGAAATTGATCATTCACAAGCTGACCTTTGGATGTTCTCAAGGGACTGACTAGCTGGGAGGATTCTTATAGACTCTTGTGCACTGCCCTTAAACCAAATCGAATCTACTGGCCACAGATTTCAAGAGGAAACCTGGGCTCTTTACAAACTTTACTTCTACCTTTGTTCACATTCATACAACAAGGACATCTGTTCAACGATGTTCATAGCAGCATTATTTGTAACAGCCAGAAACTGGAAGCAGCCTAGATGCCCCTCTACTGAAGAATGGATAGAGAAAATGTGGTACATTTACACAATGGAGTACTACTCAGCAGAAAAAAAAACAATGGAATCTTGAAATTTGCAGGCAAATGGATGGAACTCAAAGAAACCATTCTGAGCGAGGTAACCCAATCACAAAAAGACAAACATGATATGTACTCACTCATATTTGGATTTTAGACATAAAGTAAAGGATTACCAGCCTACAATCCACACTGCCAGGGAAGCTAGTAAACAAAGAGGACCCTAAAAGAGACAAACATTGTCCTCTGCAGAAGGGGAAAGGGTCAGGATCCTCTGAGCAAATTGAGAGCATGGGAAGAAGGGGGAGGGAGCTATGAGAATAAGAAGGGAAGAAGAGGAAGGATGCAGAGGTCATGAGGGAGCAGAAATGGTGAGTCAGGTGAAAGAAACGATATGTGATAGGTAGGGTTTTAGTTGGGGGGGTGGTAGGGGAGGAAGGGAGGGAGAAGGGGATTTTGTCATGTAATTCAATCTTGTTTCTAATTCAAAAAAATGATAAAAAATCTTTACTTCTCCCTTTGTCATAGCACTAGGGGTGGACTGCCCATACACAGTACAGCAGATTTGAAGACTTTGAAGGTTCACCCCCTAAAACTTAGGGAATCGTCTCACGATCCTTTCTTAATCTGAAACAGTCAACACCACTCCTGCTTTTGAAGTGAGAAAAAAATGAAGGATAAAGACTGAGAGATGGAAGGAGAACAGAAAATAATAAGTGGTGTTTTCCCACAAAGGCGCTGAAAATTAAGAATGGCTGAGAAAGTAGGACAAAAAATCAGCTTTTCCAAGTGGATGTCTGCTTAGAAACTGGCTTCATGGATACGCTTTGACAGGCCAGAAAACCACTGATACAACTGAACACCCTTTCTTTTATTATACTGAAATCCCACATTTCTTTCATATTTTTAAGTACTCAAAAGCCACTTTAACAAGTGACATTCGTTAGTACAGTATGTCAACATGCAGGTTTTTTTAATAACCTTTGACTTAAAACATTCTAGAAAGTGAAAACACAGATTGAATCTGTTATTAATATTATTATTAAGCCATAAGCTTCTCCCTTATTCTGTATTATTCTGTATCTTGAATAATCTTGAATAACCTCCAGGTTGGGGTTCCTCTCAGAGGGAAATGGACAGGGATGATCAGAGTGGATATAGTTGACAGAAAAGACCTGCCATCCTGACACTGACTCTGGGCAGCTGACTCTCCAACAACCTCACAAACAACTCACGTTTCCAGGTGCTCGAACTGCATAGAGCCAACGTCACCTATTTTCATGGCTGACAAAAGTCACCCAGATAATTTTGTGTGCCTGCCGGAAGGTACCGCTCCCCTTCACTTGTTAGAAGTACCCCTCATTGTAATTCAAGGCAGGTCTGCAAAGGCTCTGCCATTTGCATGTTCTTCACTTAGCTTGTATGCCTGGCATAAATCTTTCTATCAGTAATTGAACTGACTAAATATGTGTTCTATGGTTTTTTATGGATATGTGAGATCCATATTTTACCAGACAGGACTTCTGTGTGGCTTATTCAGGAAGGGGTTCGTGGCTTCTGCCATCCACGAGTCACTCTCTTCTGATAAGGGAAGGCCATTGCTTGTCCCTGGGGCATTGGGTCTCTAATAGGATTGGGGAAAACCTTTCTGGGGTCATTTTCCAAAGTTGAGGCAATTGTTCTTATAGCTGTTGATCAATCTAGGAGTCACCAGGTCAGAGTCCAGATTTGATGTTTATATCGGGAGTTTTTCTCATGTTTTCTTCCCAAACTGAACATTTGCACTACCGTAGGGTTTCTTGAGTATGGATTGCACACCAGGCATGCTGCTGGGTAGTTCTCTCACACATTATCTTATTTTCCTGGAATAGCAGCTCTGGGGCAGTGGTTCTCAACCCTTTTAATGCTGTGATCCTTTAATACAGTTCCTCATGTTGTAGTGACGCCCACCCATAACATTTTCTTGCTACTTCATAACTGTAATTTTGATACTGTCATAAAAAGCTATGAAAATATCTGTCTTTTTGGTCTTAGGTGACTCCTGTGAAAGGGCTGGGGTCATGACCCAGAGGTTGAGAACCACTGCTCTGGAGGGAACATTTTTATCCCTGGGACTCTAGGTAAGGACACTGATGTCCAATGGGGCCAATCCATTCATAGCCACTCACTTGACCACTGCAGGGCAGCAGTGCTGATGTCACAGTCAGGTGTTCCTGGAGCTTCTGGGGACACTGATGAGAGCAATCACTCTGGCTAGCATTCATTCTTGGCGTTTGACAGTCAACCTGTGTCTATCTTTCAGGACACCTTGGCTTGTTGCTATTATTATTAGTTTTATGTAGCCATCCTGGTTGAAGTTTTATGAAAAGTCATCAAAAGGGACATAAAAGGACAGAACATTTCTTTTTGATGCCTAGCTTTGGAAAATCGCTTCCTATACTTTTGTGGTTTTGTTTGTTGTTATTTTTCCTTTTTCAAAAGGCTATGCATTCTCCTTAGGCCAGAAAAATCTTAGATGTGTGAATCACTAACTGGAAATTCTGATTTTTCTCCTGCATGACATTTAAAAAAATAATAAAAATAGGGCTGACAAGATGGCTCAGTGGCTGAAGGTGCTTCCTGCTAAGCTGGTAAACTGAGTTTGACTGCCAGGATCTAGATGGTGGAAAGAGAGAGAATAGCAAATCCTGCAACTTGGCCTTTGGTACCTCTATGCACACACACAGATTTCCATGGCTATTCTTGTTGTTAGCCTGACTGTATCCAGAATTAACTGAAACCCCAAATCCCTGGGCATACCTGTGAGGGATTTTTAGTTGATTGGCTCATTTGAGGTAGAAAGACCCGCCTTAAATCCAGGTAACTGGAGGTGGAAAGATACACCTTTAATCTGTGCCACAGGTCTTGCTGCAGCCTTTGCTTGCTGGTACTCACTCTCCACTCACTAGCATGGGAGTCTGCTTCTTTGGGATTTCGAATGTACACTGAAGACCAGTTGAGAGACATCCAGCCTCATGGACTGAACAACTACTAGATTTTTGAACTTTCTGCTAGGAGACACCTGTTGTTGGACTAGGTGGACCACTAACAACACATCCTATATTTATATTCATTTTATCAGTTCCGTTCCTCTAGAGAATCCTGAATAATACACATATAGACACAAATGTAAAAAAATTTAAAATGTATGTCCCTCATAATCCTAGAATACACTAAAAGTAAACATGAAGGCTTCTTTTTGCACTGAGGAGTAGGAACTATTTTAAAAGCTTCATGGCTTTCTTTATCCTCATCTGAATGTGTATTTATGCAAAACTTAACATTTGTCCCTAGAGAGCGCAGGGAAAGTCATTTATTTAGCAAGTGTAATACAGTGCCGTTACACATTGCACATTCAGCAAATGTGTTATTGCAACCTCCCTTCAACCAAAGCTACCTAAGCTGTGAACTAGATCAAAACAGTATAGCAATGTATGAGCTATGGGGTACAGGTTGCTGGGCACGTGGGGTTGAACAACAAAATGCTCCTGAATATAGAGGCTCCTGCTCAGGCTTTAGGGCTTGTCAGGCTCATCAAAGTCCATATTTTTCAAATATCAGAAGAGATATGCCTCAGACATAGGATGCCTTGAGTGTCTGGTCTTGTCTGTCTGCTCCTCTACGCTCTCCTAAGTCACTCGCCATGATTGCAACCAGAAAGTTCCTCTCCTGGCCTCTCCCCAGCCTTCCATGTTTAGATCAGTCTCTGCTTCCTTTAAAAAGCCTTATGCAATTGCTCCTGGCCAAGTTGATCCTCACCAAGAACTGACTTTCATGTTGCTTGCTGCTTTGTGACCTACTTTTTCATTGTCTCTGACATTGGCTTTCCCAGGGACACACGTTGTCTTTACACTTCCATTCTGTGCATGCCCTGAGAATAGCAAATACACATTCAGTGTGTTATAAGAAGTGAACTGTTTGAAAATGTAGCATTGACTCACAGGCCCCAAACTCCAGGGATCCTGAGTCATTGGTAAAGCAAATTAACAGTTTTAAGAACTGTTTCTCAATAAACGGATTCTCACCTTTGAAAAATTAGTTACTTATTGGTTTTTGTGTGTATGTATGCTCAGGTGCACATGTGTCCCAGCATGCACATAGAGGCCAGAGGATAACTTGTGGTAGTTCCTCCTCTGCTTACACCATGTGAGTCCTGGGGATGGAACTCAGGTCATCAGGCTTGGTGGCAAGTGTGTTTACATGTTGAGCTATCTTGTTGGCAGTAAAAAAAAAATTCTACAACACATTCAGGTCAGTTGAGACTCTCTCTCTCTCTCTCTCTCTCTCTCTCTCTCTCTCTCACACACACACACACACACACACAACACACACACACACACACACACACACACACACACACACACTATGGAAAAAAAAAAAAACACTGAACAGGCAGTGTCCACTGACTTGCAATTCCATCCTAAAGGTTGTCATTGTCTTTCTTGAATAAAGCAATCATTTTATCATTTGAAATCAGTTGCTGGGACTGGGGAGATGGCTCAATTGGAAGAGTTCTGGCTTCTTAGAGGTGGGCACAGCAAGATTCCTTGGGCTCACTAGCTAGCCAGTGTGGCTGAATCAGTGACCTGGTCCAGGTGTAGTGAGAGATCCTGCCTCAAAGGCAAAAGTGGAGAGTGACAGAGAGAAAGACATGCAATGTCTACCTCTGGCCTTTACAGGCAAATACAGATAAGTCCACATAACTCTCCTCAGAAACACACACACAACAACAACAAAATTAAAATTTTGCATAAGCTGGAAAGTTGGTTCCACTGATATTCTTTAAAAAAATTTAAAAGAGAGGTGTAATTGACATTCAGTCATTTTGGTGCTGTTTCAAGTATTGACAAACCCAGAAAGTCAAGTGAGCACCTCTAAGCTATTGAGCAACTTGTGATGGCTATTAGTTGTTAACTTGACACACCTGGGAAGAATGAACCTTGACTGAGGAGTTGCCTCCATCAGATTGGTCTATAGGCATGTTTGTAGGGCATTTTCTTGGTTCCTAATTGATGGAGGAGGGCCCAGCCTACTTTGGGCAGTGCCACCCCTGGCATGTGGTCCTGGGTTATATAAAGAAGCTATCTATCTGAGAAGCATAAAGTAAATGGAAAACAGCATTTCCTCATGGTCTCTGCTTCAGTTGCTGCCTCAAATTGCTACCACCTCTGCTTCTCTTGATGATGGACTGAAACCTGTGAGTCAATAAAGGAAATAAACCCTTCCCTTCCCCAAGTTGGTTCTGGCCAATGTTTTATCGCAGCAACAGGAAGGAAACTAGTATACAAGCCCACCAAAAACTATGGACTCTTTAGAGTCAACCTTGTAGGGAGACACTGTAGCCCCGCCTCCTAGTAGCCTGGACAGGTGTGCTGGGACACGCCCGTGAGGGCGTGGTCAGGGGAGGTCTAAAGGTGACACTGGAAGGGTTCTTAAGGGACGGTGCACACATGGATAGTCCCTTCGCCCTTCTCCCTTCTCTCTGGCCTAGCTGCCTTGCTGCCCCTGGCACGTTTTGGCTTGTGCTTGGCTGGTATTTATCTGAATAAAGAAACCTTAGCCTTACGGACTGTAGATCAATCTCTTCACAACTCCTAGGCAACGGCTGAGCAGTATTCTCTCTCTCTCTACTTACTGCTTTTCCCAGAATGTTCTAAATGGAACCATACACCATGTAGCTCTTTGAACTGGTCTTCTCTTACTTAACGGAAAACAAGTGAGATAAATCCATGCTGGCACAAGTATGGATGGCTTATTCTGCATTATTGTTGAATATGTGCATCCTTTTGTGGCAGCTTGGGATCTTGATTTAAGAGTGAGTGTTGGCATCTGAGATCACTACTGATGGCCTGTGGATGTAGATCTGGATCCCTGCCTATCTTATTCTACTCTGTAATGCATATGTAGTGGCTTGAGCTTCATGTTTCTCCACAGCAGGATATCACTGAGAAGAAATAGTGGTGGGACAGGCTGATGTTCCTTAGGAGGATCAAAGTTAGGAACAGATAAGGTGTTGCTTGGTGATAAATAGAATTTGCATTTGAGGATTGATAAGTATGAGCATAAATGATAAGGCCCACTTTAAATATTTTCTGTTAGAGATCTAGGCACACTTAAGCATAAAGAGGAATTACCAAAAACTACTCCAACAAGTGATGGGGTGTTAAAAACATCTCAAATAAATTTCTTTATATAGAAACTACAAATAGGCTACTATTTTTTAACCGCCAGAAAGAAGAGTCATTAATGGTAAGAAAATACTCTCTCTGAAGGTGTTTGTAGGTATTCTCCCTCTTGGATAGACTCAAGCATTGCTTAGGGAGCTTGCTAACATTGCCACATGTCCAGGCACTGTGTCTAGGGTTGGCTGTCATCAAAATTTCAAATGCACCAAAGAGGAGCTATTTGTTTTTGTACATAGGGTTATTTTTTCTCAATGCTCTCCTAAGGGTAAGCCTTAAACGAAACAGTATAGAAGAGTTCACACATTTCCTGAGAATGAAGGAACCCCTGCAGAAAAGAGATAGGCTAGATTTTTTTGCCAGCAGGGTTTTATATTGTTTGATTCATTTCTGGGGGCAGCACGAGGCCAAATCTGAGAGGTGCCATCCCTATTAGACTGCAATCTGAAGCTACAGCTGGCTTGCTCATCTTTGCATCTCTAGTATTTAGGAATCAAATCTGGTGCAAATAGGAGCTCAGAGAGGCTGATGGAGTTACAGACCAATTGCTAGCCCCGAGAAATGCGTTGTCAATTGCAAATGGGTTTAATATCTGCTGTGCGATTCTTTGATTTTCCTTTTTATGTTTATCACCAGTTTTTTCACTGTGACGTGCAACTGAAAAATTCAAGTGTAGAAGGCCATGTTAGCATATAACTCATATTTTCATGGAATTAGATAGGCCTGCAGGTGTATAATCATGTGTAATACATGCAGCTTATGTGATGGGCGAGCCTTTTTTAACCTGCTTTATTATAGGGTAGCTTGACTGCACATCCCCATCAAATGTACAAATGTAACCATAAGGAGATAATTGTGAAAGCATGGGGCTGACAAGAAAATAAGAGACATTTTAATGTTCCTTGTCTACTTGGCACACATCTAACTTCCAATTGTCTTGCATAGGTCAGAGCTAGAAAATTGCTTGAGATTATGTTTCAGAGACCAGAAATCCTAAATCTATTCCCAAGACTACGTTTAATCTTTTGGAAACAGGTTTTTCACAACTTTGCTCCTTCTCTGTTCTGCCTCAAGGTTACCACCCACTCTCTGGATCTCTGCTCTAACACAGATCCTTAAGAAACAAGTGGATCTGGTCAGAATGCTATGCCATTCTTGCCCCTCAGAGCAAAAGCCGCACCCCATAATGGTGCCAGGGTACCCAGACTGACATGCCTCTGCCCTGGACAGGCACACTGACTCTGCCATGCTCCAGGAAATGCTCCTTTTCACTCCTTTGCTTTCTCCCAGTCTTTTTTTTTTATCATCAATTACTTAATTAGACATACCAACCACAGCTTCCCCTCCCTCCTTTCCTCCTGTTCCCTCCCTCCACATCCCTTCTGCCCCCCCAACTCTCCCCCACCCTGCCCCATCCACTCTTCTTTGGTCTTCATTCAGAAATGGCAAGGCCTCCCATGGAAGTCAACAAAGCATGGCATATCAAGTTGAGGCAGGATCAAGCTTCTCCCACATGCATCAAGGCTGGGCAAGGCATCCCACCATAGAGAACAGGCTCCAAGGAGCCAGCTCAGGTGTTGGGGACAGGCCCTGGTCCCATTGCTAGGGGTGCCACAAAAGACCAAGCTATACAACTGTCATCCAGATACAGAGGGCCTAGGTCTGTCCCATGCCGGCTCCATAGTCGTCTCTAGTCCAGAGTCTGTGAGCTTCCACAAGCTCAGGCCAGCTGTCTCTGTGGGTTTTCCCCAGATCTTGGCACCCCTTGATCATATAATCCCTCCACCCTCTCTTCCACTGAACTCCCGGAGCTCAGGCCAGTGCTTGGCTGTGGATCTCTGCATCTGCTTCCATCAGTTACTGGATGAAGGCTCTACAATGACAACTAGGGTCGTCTCCAATCTGATATTAGGGGATGGTCAGTCCAGGTATCCTCTCCACTATTGCTAGGAGTCTTAGCTGGGCTCTCCCAATCTTTTTGTAAAAAAGGTTTTATTAATTTGTATTTTGTGCACGAATGATTGCCTGCATGTGTACCAGTTACATGCAGTGCATGTGGAGAACCAAAGAGAGCATCCGATCTCCTGGGACTGCAGTTGCAGACAGTTGAGAGCCACCATCTGGGTGCTGAGGGATGAACTTGGACCTTCTGCAAGAACAGCCAGTGCTCTTAACTGCTGAGCCATCTTTCCAGGATCCTTTTTTCCCATTTTACACTGGCTACCTTGTCAATGATGCCCACCCTGTGCTCCCTGTGGCCTGTGCCTCATTCCAACACTCTGGATGACCTCGATTGCTTCCTTTCACAATCTGCTAAGAGTGGTCAGCTCTTACAATACTGCCCATGCTCTTGAACTCATTACCAGACATTACAGAAGTTGCATCTCTAAACTGCTGACCAGCCATTGATCATTCCGATCCTTGGCTTTCTTTTCAACCACACACTTGAGTTAGATGTTTTTGTAGGAACTGATGCAAGGAGGCTGAGGAAGTGCTAACAATGACCGGGAAAGGATTATGGGAAACTCAGAAGATGTCATCTGTAAGCTTGGGCATGAGGGTGAGCAGGAATCTGAGCCCAATAAGGAGAGGAGTGCTCTTCTAAGTAGACAAGAGTGGAAATGGAAAAGGCACAGAGAGATATGGAGGCCTCTGAGTGGTCAAGCCTGGGGAGTGTCATGGTGAGATACATGGAGCCAAGGCTGGACCAGTAGGTGGGGATCATAAAGATCCTTGATAGCCTACTTAGAAGGTGAGCTCTGATGACATAGAGATAGAGACCAGTGGTAGGGAATGGGCAGGAGCTACAGGAGCTTACAACTGTTTCCCCAAAGGGTTCCATGAGTAGACTGGGTAGATCAGGGAAGCAGAGAGCTCAGTGGTGGGCTATTCTCACACTGTGGTGCAGTGATGAGGACTCCTACATAGGTTGTGTGTGTGTTTGTGTGCATGTGTGTATATGTATATATGCATATATACACATATATGTACATGTTATATGTTACGTATGTGTGCCATACATATGTGTACATGTGCATGTGTGTGTTTGGTTGTTTGTGTATATTTGTGTATGCGTTTATGTTTTTGTATGTCTATGTGTATGAGTGTGTCTATGTGTCTATGTGTGTGTGTGCATGTGTTATGTTTTAAGAAGGATGTTTGTAAGTATTACACCAACTCAACATACAGATATTAATTATAGGGAGTTGTGCATCTTAGCTGCTCCAACAATGAACAATGTATACACTGGATTTTCCAGGACAATAGTAATTTCATCTATTTTGGTAGGTTTCTGAAGTTTTTTTTTTTCTTTTTTGTTTTTTTGAGACAGAGTTTCTCTGTATAACAGCCCTGGCTATCCTGGAACTCAGGCTGGTCTTGAACTCACAGACATTTGCCTGCTTCTGCCTCCTGAGTGCTGGAATTAAAAGCATGCGCCACCATCAACCCTTTGCTTTGTATTCTTTTCAGTAAAGCCCTTTCATGAAATGTAGATATGTATGTAATCCTAGTAAGCCATCTTGTCAGGTGTGTGTGTGTGTGTGTTTAGTAAAACCAGGTGGGCCCAGATGCCTCTTTTGTATTCCTCATACAACTGTGTATCTATAGCTCTCCTTGACCCCACCAGCTAAGCAGAAAAGACCCTACAATCACACTGGGATCCTTAGGAAACTCTTGCAGATTGAGCAAGGGTACATCATGTCTGTCATAAACTCCATAATGCCAAGGGGAACACGTCATTAAAATGCTGTCTGAACCAGTTTATTTTTAGTCCTGAAAATGCACTCAGTTAACAAAATTCTAATGAATTTTTAATTTGTTTTTTTAAATTTACTTTTCAGCAAATGTTCTCATAGAGAGCACAACATTGCTATGCTATTACCAAATAGCACTTTCTCCAATGTGAAGACTTAAGTGAAAACCTTCTAAAACAATATGTTTAAACATGTTACTAAGAATATATTTTGGATAAGTAATTTTTTTTTATCCTGAACATTTTAAAACTTTTTTATATTTGTGCTGAAGGTGTGTTACAATGGCTTGCCATTGTCTGCATGGTGGTGGGGACAAGGTAGAAAATGAGTTGCTGGCTCTGCCTCTCCCCTCTACCCCTCCTCCCTACTCCCTCCCCTCTGTTTCCAACTTCGAGAACATCTTTATCAGTCTGCATCCTCAGTCAGTTTGGCTGGCCTCAGGACCTCTGCCTGTGATGGCTTTCCCACCTGAATGGTTCCTCCTGGATTTTGTGTTCTCATTAATTCCTACACACTCACCCAAGAGACACTCAACATCTGTCACTCAGCAAAGCCCCGCCTGGCCTCTCTGCCTGGATAAAGTCTTCACTTACATAAGCCAAACTCCTCTTAAAAAATGTTTTATTAAAATTGTTCCTTGATGATTTCACACATATATGTCATATTACAATTACTGTCACCCTTGCCATTTTCCACCATTCTCCCAGCCCTATTATGCCCCCCCACAAGTTCCTTTTCCACATTTAGGCCTTTGTGTTTTGTTTGTAAACCCCTTGCATATGGTCGGGGCCATCTGTGTGACGATGCATCCATGGATGCTCTCCATTGGATTCTGGTTGATTCATCTGTGGCTAAGCAACTCAATAAACCAAGATTTGTACTTGGTTTATACTTGGTTTTATATTCCTCCCATGGTTTTAATGCCTCTGGCACTTAACCTAACAGAGTTAGAAATCTCAGGGAGTAGAACATAGGGCTCTTTAAGAATGGCCAGCCATAGGTTCCAGGCATGTGTGGGTCCTGTCCAGAGGAACCTGAGCATGGTTTCTTTCACTTCAGGATATGTTGTTTCTTTATGTCAGCTTTTCTACTCTTTATTACTATACTCTACGACAGGACTGATTACAAGTCTAATTTATCTTGTGATGACATAGACTGAGGGCAAACAACTCTTAGACAGACAGGAAAGGGAACACTAGAGCTACACAGAACAATCAGCCCCTTTGACTCTACTTTTATTATTTCCAAAATATAAGGATGGTGGTTGAAGGTTTAGCTCTGTGGAAAAGGACTTACCCAGCATGCCCAGGCCTTGAGTTTTATCCCTAGCAGGGGAATGACTCAGGCATTCTATAAAACTGAAGACAAAAGTCTTGGAATATTTAAGCATAACAAGTATATTTAAATATAACAAGTATATTTAAGTATATAACAAGTATATTAAGTATACAAGTATAACAAGTATATTTAAGTATAAACAAGACTCTAAGGGTTGGAGAGAAGGCTTAGCGGTTAAGAGCACTGACTTGCTCTTCCAGAAGGACCCGGCTCAATTCCTAGCACCCACATGGCAGCTCATAACTGTGTATAACCCCAAGATGTCACACAGATATACATGCAGGCAAAACACCAATGCACATAAAATAAAATTAAGTAAATGATTAAAACAAAAATCCAAGACTTTATTGAAGTTAGGATTTAAGTTTTATGATTTCAATTTAAATGACAATTGTTTCTCAGAAGTACAAGGGAGAAGCACTAAGAATTGCTCCAGCTTCTTTCCTGGCTTCACCTGCACATTGATTCATTCAGTTTGTTAAGGGATCATGGCTGAAATTTTGATGCTGTTAATTAACTAAGAAAGAAGCTGGAAGACATGGGATAATAAACTGGGATTTTAAGTATCTATGACATTTGACAAGGTGGTTGTAGTCACTGGTCCTTTGACATCCATCATTCCTTGGGGCACTGACTCTTTCTCTACTAACTCTCAGATACAAAGGATTCTACCCCACCTGGACTCACTCCTTCGGGGTCACAACTAATAACCAGCAGTTCTCTTATACTCTCCAGTGGACAAAATAGATGAAGATGTCTGTTAGGGAGGGACCGACCAAGCTTGAAACTCAGTGGACCAGTGCTCCCTTTAAGGGCAAGGAAAGAATTCAGTTTAGTGTGGTCTGAGACCATTATTTCATGAAACCAATCCGGGGTTCAAATCACTGTAAACTCCTCTTAGCTCCACTTTATCCCACATTGGAGCTTTGTTCCTAGCCTGGAATTCTCTCTCCAGATCCCACAGGCTGCATCAAATTAAATGCCATGTTAGCTTTAGGTAAAATATCCCATTTTTAGACACACCAATCTCCCAGCCTTCTGTAGGAAACCCTGTTTCATCCTTGGAAATGACATGCTGGCATTCCCTTTTATTGGGTTTAGTTCATGCACAGCCAAGGCAAGATAAAAGAAAGGCTCTATGTCCTGAATGACAAAGGTCAGGGTGAATCAATTTTCACAATGTCCTGGGTTCATCTGTGCCTTCTCCACTTTGCAGACCACTCAAAATGAAATCAAGGAGCTCCCAGCACAGCAGCTACAGCCTGGACAATTCCTGGCTCTCTGCCAAACTAACCATCAGAAATCCTTGACTCTGGGTCTGCTCTGTAGGAGCTCAGAGTGAGGTGGGAGGGTTGTGAATTTGAGGCCAGCCTGCATGACATGGCGAGAGCGTGCCAAAACAAAGTAAAAACCAGAGAGAGATTTTTTCTTTCCTGCTGTGGTTTTTCTTGAACGGTCACAGTGTGCTTTATCTGATATTTGGCATGTGATTTTTCAGAACCAGGCTATTTACAGGAACAGAGTGGAACCTCCCAGGAGCATGCCAACATGCTCAACATACCCCTCCAATCAGGACTGTAGCTGGTGCTCAGCCCTGGGCTGATGGGAGACTGAGAAAGGGATCCTGGAAGTCTGGAGGCAACAGCAGGTGGCACACACATGAATAGCTCTTGCCAAGCCCCCTTGTGCTTTAGATAAGTTCAAAGATAAAATCATTAGGCAGTGACAGTAGAGCATCACATTCCAAGTCAGAGTAAAGGCGAGGGTGTAATGATCTCACTAGAGCCAGTAAATGATAAATGGGTGTTTATTGGGGAACACTTACACAGATCACAATGAAGAACCGCTGGAGCACTTCTCTATCTTTCCAATCGGATCAGGTGACCCAAGAGAAAGAGTGCGTAATGTAACTGAGACCATGCCTCATGTTTCCATCTGCCCGAAGCCACACCCAAAGGGGTGTGACCACCATTACAGGTCCAGACGCTGCTACATCAGAGGTTCCTATCTGAGCCTAGAGGTCAGAGTGATGGCTCTGGAACCTATCTAGGAAGCTGATCCTACTTGCAAACATAGCTGCTTTTAGACAGAGTCTCATATATTCTAGGCTGGCCTTAAACTTACTCTTTAACCTCTAGTGTCTGCCTCCTGGATGCTGGAATTACAAGCATGTACCACTATGCCCCATTTATTTAGTGCTGGGGCTTTGTGCATGCTGGGAAAACATTCTACCAACTGGACTACAATTCCAAACCCCTATCTCCACTGCATATTCACAAAGTTCTCCAGGTCTCTCTCCCTTCTCTTATCTCTTGGGTGTGACTATCCATACATCCAACAGGAACCATGAAATAACATGACTAGAAAGTTCCTTCCATGTCACAGATTTTTCAGTCTAAGATATTTGCAGTTTTAGGGAAGAGTTGGGGGCCAGGGAGCTGCAGAGAGGTAGGTTTTCTCAGGTCAGGAGATGCTGTTATTATAGTAGGAAAACAGAAGTTTGAATTCTTGGGAATGAGATCTCTGGCTGACTCAAGTGTTCAGAGCCATTGGCAACTACAGTTCATCTTTTAGTCCTTGTGATTTCAGTTGTAGTTAGTGGGACTTTTTATGGAACATGTAAGTCCCTATCCTGTTCAACTCTACCATAAACCATCTCTAATGGGAACTATTGGTGGTACCCAGGCAAGGGAAGTCAGCCCCGCTGCTTTGGCATTGCCCTCTCTGACAGGGTAAAGAAGGCCCCTGCTACCCTCTTCTCTGGACCTTAAATACTTTCTGTGCTTGGAAACTCAATCCCATGTGTGACACGGATGACGGAGGAGAAATAATGAGTTCACTAGACCCACAATAAATGATAAATGGGTGTTTTATTGGGGAACAAGTTACACAGATAATAATAAAGAACCACCACAGCCTTTCTGAGAGAGAGAGAGAGAGAGAGAGAGAGAGAGAGAGAGAGAGAGAGAGAGAGCCCACTTCATACCCTCATACTTCCCCTCTTTCCGGTTCTGTCTGCACCTGAAGCCATGCCCAAAGGGGTGTGACCACTAACACAAATACACTGGCCAGGCTAGATGCTGCTACACACTGGGGCAGAGCCTGAGTCCTGCAGAGAAGGTGAAAATGCCCTGGATGCCTTCTTGTTACTTGGTCTGGGGACTGACTCAGCCTTGGAAAGCAGACCTGCCCACTGGCACTGTGAACTCTGACCCAATCAGGTACAATTTGGGGTCATGGGGCTACACTGATGTGGATTGTGGTAGTATAAGAGTCTGTGTTCACCATTGAGGCCGCTCCGGCATACTCCGTGTGGTCACAGGATGAAGGGGCTCCTCAGGTCAGTCCCCATTTGTGGTTTTAGCTGTGTATTCTCAACTCATTTCTGTGCACGTTCAAAGTGTCTTTTCCCAGATACTTTCAGTTATTCTGTCAGCTAGGTATCTTTTAAGAAGGCACATTCAGCCTCCACCTGCACTGGGGTTCTTAGCGTTCTTTAGACACGGAGGTCTTTCCATCTCCTCTTCCATCCCCGCCCTCTCTCACTCCATGTCATTGAATGAGCACTGCTGTCATACCTCACTGAAAATGTGCATACTGGGCCTCCATTGGGAAACCCTGATTGCTCACTGGACCTGGTTCTTATCATTCCCCCAGAGCTTATCAGTCTCTCCCATGCAGTAACATTTACATATTTTTGGTTGAGCCATATGGAATTTATATTTGGCTGTAACTTTTGCCTGCAAAAACGGAAATTTCACACGGTTTAGATCAATAAAATAACTCATCTTTTGCTGTCCCTAGTTGCTGTTTCAGAAGACTAGGAATCGATCCAATTTTATTTTAATGACTTTATTGTGATGCAACTGATAAACCACAAACTTCATACATTTAAAAGACAAATTAAACTGAAAATGAATCAGAGAGACTCTCTGAAGAATGACATTTATTTGGGAACAGAAGGGCGTTGCATGGCATGGTAAACTATGAGGAGTTTTAAGGATTTTTGAGGCAAGGGGATATTTTTAACAGCAAAGAGACATTTCTGATGCTACCAGGATACACAGCTCACTGATGTTGGAGACCGCATGCCCGAATTGGAGTCTGCTTGTAGGTGAAGGTGTCTTTGCTGGGCAGGGGTTCAATGAGAGTGACCTGTGGAGGTTGTTTCATTCTTTGCAGAGTGTTTTGTGCATAGATGCAGTCACATGAGACATGCAGACTCACTCGCGTGCTCGAGTGTGTGTGTGAAGGAATTGCTCATGCCTTCAGAATTACCCTGAACACTCTTCCTCTCAGGCAGGCATGAGAGCTCCTCTCCTTCATTATCCCCCAGCTCTAACGCATCTGGGTGTGACAAAAATGGTTTTCTCTTGGTATCAGCAACTTTCACAGGTGTGATCTGTCAAGTTTTGATGTATGAAACTGCCATTGATCAAGATAATGAGCCTGCAGTTCCCTTGACAGGCTTTGTGTGCCTCTTTCTTCCCACCACTGCCTTCTCTGTTTCCACACAACAATGGATATGCTTTCACTCTAGAGTTATAGTTTGTAGAACTTGATATAAATGTGATCATTTAGTATGTATGTTTTAGACACCTGTATTTTTTTTTTATTGTGAGCTCCATTTTTATTGCTTTCATGCCTGAGTAGTAGTCAATGTGTGAATATACCATAGTTTGTCTGCTTGTTCGTGGGTAGCTATTTCTATCAGCTCCAGTTTTTAAGCTTAATTTTCATTTTTCTTCACTCTTCTGTCTTAGTTAGGATTTCTATTGTTGTGAGGAGATGCCATGACTATGGAAACTCTTATAAAGGAAAACATTTAATTGGGGTGGCTTACATTTTCAGAGGTTAAGTCCATTATCATCATGGTGTAACATGGTGGTGTGCAGGTAGACAGGGTGCTGGAGCAGGAGCTGAGAGTCCTTACATCTTGACTCATAGGCAACAGGAAGTGGTCTGAGACACTGGACATGGCTTGAGCATATATATGACTGAGCATATATATGAGACATCAAAGCTTGCCTCCACAGTGACACACTTCCTCCTCCCAGGCCAAACCTCTTAATAGTGCTGCTCCCTTTGTGGGCCATTTTCTTTCAAACCACCACATTCTGCTCCCTGGAACTCAAACAGGAAACAAGGAAAAGGAAACAAAGAAAAAAAAGAGAGGAGACCTAGAAAGCACATAACAAATGGAAGTGTAAACGGACCCTATCAGTAATTACATCAGGTCCAAACAGTCTGTGTAGCGAGACACCCTAGCCCCGCCCAATGGCAACCCGGACAGGTGCCAGGTGGACCTGGGACTCGCCCATAAGGGCAGGGTGAAGGGAAGCCGGGGTGATGTAAGGGAAGGTTCTTAAGGGGTGCACGTGGAGACCCTGGCCCCTTCTCTCTGGCCCGGCTAGCTCAGTCGGTAGAGCATGAGACTCTTAATCTCAGGGTCATGGGTTCGTGCCCCACGTTGGGCGCCAACTCTTAAGATTATGCTCAGAGATGACCTATAGTCCGTGATGGTAAGGTTTCTTTATACAGGAAAACACCAGAGCAAAACGCAGGCCAGAGCGAGCTCACAGTAACCAAGCTAACACGGCCAGAGAGTTGCCTTGGTCATGGTGCTTTATCACAGCAACTAATATAGTGGGAGAGGGAGGAAGACAGATTTCTCCATGTCTTCTATAATCTTATTTCAATATGCATACTAGAGCCAGTGATATGGGCTGTGCAAACCTGATGACCTGGGTTCTGGAACCCAAGTAGAAATTAAAGTCTAGAATTGACTTCACAAAGTTGTCTTTTGGCCTTCACATAAATGTGATGGCAGAGGTGCACCCCTGTACACTCTATATACACTCACAATAACAATAAATTAAATTAATTAAAAATATTCATGTTAGCAGGAGGGAGGTAGATAAGGTCTGTTGTTCTCCTGGAGTTGAAAGTTGGATGTATGATTATTAATTGAGAAACTATTACCTAATTTTACTTTCAGCCTCCAAGCCAAGCACCATCCTGCATGTCTTATTTCCTTCATTTGGCCAGGAGCATGTGAAGCACCAAAAAGAAATGCCAGATAAACACGAAGTTGATTCTAATTAAACAGAAAAGCAGGCAGTTAGAATTTGTTTTCCACTGCCCTAAATCTAGAATTAAAAAAAAGAATAATTAGCACACAGTTAGGACTCTGTAGCCCACACAGCTGCCTCATCCATCCAGAACACTTACTGGGAATTAATATCAATGTGTTGATTTGCATTAGACTTTCACAGCTGCAGAGACTATTAGATGGTGACAGCAATGCCCCTGGTGGCCTTGTGAGAGCTCGCAGGTGACTATCCACCATTAAGACTCAGCTTCGAATGAGCTCAAGTTCAAGGACTTGAGCAACAAGTGCTAAGTCTTCACCTGTCTTCTAGGTCAGGGCCAACAGATCTTCAGTTAACTTCTTAGACTTCCTGCTAAGACATCAGTTTTCAACCTGTGGGTAATGACCCTTTTGCAGGGGCCACCCATCAGATATCCTGCATATCAGATATTTACATAATGCATCACACCAGTAGCAAAATTACAGTGATGAAGTAGCAACAAAATAATTTTATGGTTGGAGGTTGCTACGGCATGAGGAACTGTATTAAAAGGTCGCAGCATTAGAAAGGTTGAGAACCACTTTCTAAGAGACCATCTCTCACAAATGCAGAAAAAAGTGACACTTGGTCCCTGATGAGCTCTGTTCCCATTGTTATGCATATCCACACCATGGAGCTGAGCTTTAATAGCCACCCAGACACAGCTGAAATAATCCAGACAAGCCATGGTCTGTTTCTGAGTCTCACGTGGCCGAGGCTAGCCTTGAACTTATGATGTAGTAGTGGATGATGGTGAATTTCTGATCCTCCTGCCCCCATCTCTCAAGTACCAGGATTACCAGTGTGGTTTATGTAGTGCTGGCAATCAAATCCAGGGCCTTGTGTATGCTAGGCAAACAGCCTACCCCACTGAGCTGCATTTCCAGCCCCCAGATAGCAATCATGAAGAGAGAAAGCATGTAGGAGCTGATATCTGAGGAAGGATACATTCATTAGTCACTTATTTGAGAGCTGTTGCAAATGCCTCACAAGAAGCAATTTAAGTAAGGAAGCATTTATTCTGGCTTACAGTTCAAAGTGATACATTCCATCCCCGTAGGGAGGTGGGGCAGCAGGAGCAGGAGGCTGCTTGGGTACATTGCGTCTGCTGTCAGGAACCAAAGATGAAAAGAAAGATGGGTGGGTTATAAAACCTCAATGTCCAGCCCCTGCGACTTCCTTTTTCCTTCTAAAGCTTCCACCACCTTCCTGAAGGTTTCCACCAGTTAGAGACAGGTGTTTGAATAAATGGGCCTATGTGGGACACTTCACATTTAAACCACAACATTGTGTATTTGTCTGCACAGAACCCAGGTGAATAGATTTTCATCATCTTCCCTGGGCCAGATTTAGTTCTCAGATATGCCCGTTTAAGGGCCTCTTTCCTTTCGGCAGCATCTGTTCTAGCTGGCAGAGTCATAGAGACCTATGGGAGAACATACCTGGTGCGGCTTATGGTGGTTTGAACGAGATGCTTCCCCCACCCCCCCCACCCCTAATCTTAGGCTTTTGAAGGCTCTGTCTCCAGTTGGTGGTACTGTTTATGGAATTTTGGAGGTGTGGCCTTGTTGGAAGGGATGTGTCGCTGGAGGCAGCCTTTGAGAGATTATAGACTCATGCCATTTCAAGCCTGCCCTTCTCTATTTTGTGCCTGTGGTTAAAAGATGTGAGCTTAGGTTGGAGAGATGGCTCAGCAGTTGAACTCCAGAGGTCCTGAGTTCAATTCGCAGCAGCCACATGGTAGCTCACAACCATCTATGGTGGGATCTAATGCCCTCTCTTGACTTAAAGGCACTCATGCAGGTAGAGCACTCATATACGTAAATGAATCAATAAATAAACCTTTAAACAAACAAACATACAAACAAAAAGGATGTGAATCTTCAGGGTCCTGAACCAGCAACCAAGCCTTCAAGGGTGCTTCCTTTTCACTTCTGGAACTGTAAACTCAAATAAACCCTCCCTTCTATAAACTGCCCAGGTTATGTGTTTTATCACAGCCACAGAAAAGCAACTAAGGAAGGGCTGAAGAGAAAGTCCCAGGAGGTGCCATTGGAGAGTGAAGTTGACCTTGGAGTTGCTTTCTGATTCTCAGTCTAAGTGGCTGTGTGGTGTCTGGAAGAAAAGCGTCATTGTGGAGGGAACAGTGTATGCACAGGACTGAGTTGGGAAGGCATCCCAATGTCATGCAGATAAAAAGAGGTCCTCAAGCAGCTGGAGCGGGAACATGTCTCACATCTGATGAGCCAGATGTGATGGGAAGTGATATCAAAGTGAAAATTCGCTTGTATTCATAGTGCTTCGTTTTACAAATTTTAAATATTTTTTGAGACAGGGTCTTGCTGTGTTGCCCAGATAGCCTTGAACTTGTGGTGATCCTCCTGCCTCAGCCTCCCAAGTGCTGGGATTACAAGCCTGTACCACCATGCCTGGCTTCTTGGTACTTCTTCTAAGGCACCAGTAGAATGGTTTCCATCAAAGCCATGGTACAATCCAATTTAGAGTAAACTAGTGACTAGAAACATGAGCAAGGTAGAAAGGGACTAACACCCTAAAATGAGTCCTTGGAGAGCTAACATCAACACCCCATAATTATAGCCTTCTAAGCTGGAGGGTCCCTTTTAAGATCCCTACTGGGGACTATAGGGATATAGTGATGAACAGGGCACTGGCCAGGGTGAGAGTTGGAGACAAAGCCAGTGGGTAGGGTTGTCCAATGTCAGTCCAACTTAAGACCACAAGTAATTTAACAATTCTAAGATTCACATTAAAAAATCAAAGAAATGGTTTAAATTTATATTTCATCTAACCCATGATGCAAAGTAAAATTACCTCAAAATATAATCAACATAATGAGTTAGCTTATATTCTTTTCCCCATTAAGCCATATGGGTCTGGTTTATCCCTAGCATGGTTCAGTTTATATTCCACACACTTCAGGTGCTCATTACCCTCATGCACTGTGGGTGCCATGTTGAACTGTGCAGCTTCAAAAGTTACAGCATGGGGTTTGCCCACTGCTTGGGGTATGAGGCTGAACTTTTCCCTGTAGAATTCAGCAGCAGGGACTGTCTTGATCACACCGTGGGCTGTGGTTACAGCTGCTCAGAGCAAAGAAAGACCCTGTTAGACTACGTCCATCAGACAATTCCTCAGAGCAGGCATTCTGTGGAACATTAAGCCACGAGAGCCTTGATTTGTCCATTCCATGTGTTCTCTGTAGATTTGACGTCGTTCTATAGAGAAGCTAAATTGAAGGAAACTCTGAAAGGGCTGTATCAAACCAAGACTGTGGTGGCTTGAGATGCCCTTAAGCTTCCAGCTAGAAGGCATCTCATTAACCCGACTGCATGGAAGTCTCAAAGGTCAATAAGATAAGGCTGTCATATGTTTATGCAATCCCATTCCCACTATAATAAGCACTTTTAATTCAATATTGTACCATTTAATTCCCTTTAAATTAGAGCCATCTGTCTTAAGAGCCCAGCTTCTGCTATGAGCCAAAGAAAAGCCACTGCAGAATTCCTGCCCCCAACACCCCCTTTCTTCCTTCCTTAGCTTTCCCAAGATTGTAAGTTAATAAATTGAGGACTTTGTTTTCCATGGAATCAAAGCAATAAGCTAGATGATGTGGTATAGACTTATAATCCTAGCACTTGGGAGGTAGAAGATATTGATTTCAAGGCCAGCTCTGTCTACATAATGAGATCTGTCCTCAAAACACCAATGACGGAATACGAAGCTCACTGGTGGAGCACTCCCCCAGCTTGTGCAAGTCCCTAGATCTAGTCCCCAGCACTGTCCCCAAAGAGGAAAAACAGAGTCAAGCAATAAAACACCAATCTCAGCATAAGCTAAGAGAATTAAAGTTTGTGGTCTTCCTGGCTACACCATACTTTTCAGGGATCATGGCAACACTCGATTCACTAGGTGTTAAAATGAGCTGTTCTAAAATTTTGAAACCTTGTGGTAAATCACCAGAATTCTATTTACTGTGTCTGTCTTTGTCCCTGGCAAGGAAGCCAAGCATTGAATAGAGCAGTTCTTAGTGGGAGAGCTAGGAGGACAAGCTTTAGCTACTGCTTTTCTATGGCTGTTGTGAAGGGACCATTTCCCTCCTACTATAAGTGAGAGAAATGTGTAGATACACTTTTCACGGGAATAGCACCACTTACCCTAAAGGAATAGAAACTGAGCTGGGCCTGATGGCACATGCCTTTAATCACAGCACTCGAGAGGTAGTGACAAGCCAAGTTCTGTGGGTCAAAGGCCAGCCTGGTCTACAGAGTGAGTTCCAGGACAATGAGAGCAGTTACACAGACACAGAGGAACCCTGTCTCAAAAAACACCCAAACCAAAAATAAATAAATGAAAGAAAGACTGTTCATGTGTTGAGAAGAGCATCAGGGATGAATATCACAGATTAGTATCATGGATTAGTCAGAAGATAAGGATGAGTATTGTATTTTTTCACACATCTCATTGAGCTGTGTGAACAAAAATCTCCTTACCACAGAGCTAGCCTGGGTGATGGTCTCTATGTCTGTGGGAGTGTTTGCTGGCTTTCTAAAGTATGTGTATGATGATGATGATGATGATGATGTGTGTGTGTGGGGGTGGGGTGGGTGAGTGTGCGCACACGCACGCACTCGTGCATGTGTGTAGGTCAGAGCACAATCTTAGGTACAGTCCACTTTGTGTATGAGAAGGGGGAGACATGGGAGGCGGGGGGAGAAAACCTCTCTGTCTGGAACTCACCAAGCAGGCTAGGATGGCTAGCCAAAAAGCTCCCTGGGGCTGCCTGACTCTGCCTCCTCAGCTCTGGAATTACAAATGACACCACCATACCTGGCTTTTCCTGGGCTCTGGGGATTGAACTCAGGTCTGTGTGCTTACAAGATAAGCTCTCTTCTGACAGTCATCTCCCTCCCCAGCCCTGCTGCAACAAACTTTCTGCTCTCTCTAGACTTGTCTGGCCCTTTTAATTTCCCTCCCACAATGTGCCAGACTCCAGAATCCACAGCATTTTTGTTACATGGTGATTTATTTTATACTCACTTTATTGAGTTGTAATTTATATTCAACTAAATGGCTACATTTGAGAATTCTGCACCATGAGTATTTAAAAAATCACCTTTACTATAGTATGACTTATATTTAAAAATTAGCCATTCTGGGTGTGTAAATTAACAAAAAAGTAACCTGTATCAGAATCAAGGTCTAGAACATTCTCACCATCTTTAACGTCCCTTATAAGAACCATAATATCTAACAGTCTCCTCTAATATTGAGCAAAGATATTTTACCAAGTATGGAAAGAACAAGAAGGGAACATTGGGTCATTCTATTTTTAACAGTTAAAAATCCGACAATAGGTTTACTGAGATATTCTTAGCAGTGTTATGAAGAATTACCAACTCTAGCACCATGATTTACTTCCTAACATCATCACTGTGGCAAAAAAATGATTTCTCTTCTAAAAGGAAGAGTTTCCAGGCTGGCATCTGTCTTCAAACAGTTATATAATCTTGAACATGAGAAGGAAAAATTAGAACTCTGGGAAAGTCACATTGCTGGGATGAGTTCTAGAGCCTTTACCCCAGCTCCTGGGCTATCTGAGCTTCTGTGGGGCCAGAAAGATGCCAAACACCTCACTATTGGAGAGTCATGAAAGTCAAATAACAGAATAGGCAGGGCTCTGTGAGGGGAGGACATTTGTGGTTGTCCTTAACTTCCATCCTTCTCCAGAGAAAGCATGATGTTCAGATACATATTTTAATAGGTCTAGATTTAGTGTCAGGATGTGTTGAAGCTTCTGACATAATCACTATGCCTGTATATAATTAAAATAGTAGTGAAAACCAGCATAAATGTTTATCACACACTAAACATTGTCCTTCACTTTCTGGTATATTATTTACAACTCTTCTAGAAGGCAGGTTGTTATTAACAGTTTACTAATGCATACACTGGGCACTAGAGAAACAAAATAACTTGTCCAAGGACATTGCACAGCAGGCTTTCCAACCCAGGCAGTCTGCCTGCTGAGTCAGGGTGAGTGTCAGGTACAGTCCACCCCATGCCCATTACAGCAGTAATCCTGTTGCCATTTACACCCCTTGACTCTACATGGAGTGAATCAGGCATGTGGTGTGTTGACAGAACTCTAAAGATTAGTCACCTAACACTCACTGTTCTCTCCCTCCCTCTCTCTCTTACCTCTCACCACTCTCTTCTTCGTGTCCTCCCATACTGTGAAGGTTCTCTCTCTTCCCAGGAGTTCAGGGCTCCTGGGCTTTGCAGTCTTAGACTGTGTCTGAGGTGGAAAGTCACTTGATTACATGGTGAGGACGGTGAAGGTAATTAACAGCAATAAGGGGTTTACACGGGGACCTGGAGGGTGAGACAAGTGCCTGGGCTGAGATGCTTAGCCTCTGCACAGGGAGGAAATTTCTGGATTTGGGGCCAATAGCACTTTATGTTTACCTTATTGTCCTTTCACACCAAAAGAACACAAAGGTAAGGAAACAAAAACGGGGGTTTTGCTCTCTGAGGAAAGAGATGAGTTTTGCAGGATCTTCTGCATGGACCTCAAGCTTCTGCTCTTGGTCTTTGTGCAGTCCTCAGAACCTCGACCTCAGGGTGTTCTCCCCCAGCATATGGGGAAGTCACTGCAGGCATCTTGCTCCTTTACCTGCTTAACGTTCTATTAAATTGTGTCATTCTAGTGAATCCATGTGAGTGGGAAAGTGAGTAGTATTTCTTACTTAAAGATATCATCAAATAGCACCAGGGCTCTTGCCTAAGAACCTGTTCTTGGGGTTCTGCACCAGGAGGTGTACATCATAAAACTGGAGAAACTGCTTCCAGGGAGACAGTTATGGTCTAAACTCTGCACTCAACTCATGGCTGGTCCCAGCAAAAGTGCAACTGCTTTAGGAGTGAGAAGCAAGCCTAGGGGCTGCTAAGATGGTTCAGCAGTCAAGAGCACTGGCTGGTTTTGTAACAAGGATAACTCTTTCCGCCAGCTGCCTGAGTCCCGCCGCCACGTTAGGGCCTCAAAATAACACATAGAGTCTTATATTAGTTACAATACTGCTGGCCAATGACTAGGATTTCTTATATACTAGCTCAGTCTTAATTATCAACCATAACTACTAATCTATGTATTTTACAAAGGCTTATGGAGGACAAAGGTGGTATGTGTCCTCTCTTGCCAGTGATCACATGGTGACCCTGTCATTACTACATTTCCCAGAATCCTCCTCGACTCCTAGCCCCACCTATCATGCTTTTCTATTGGCCAACAGTGCTTTATCAACCAATAAGACAAACATACACACAGAAGGACTTCCCTCATCAGGCTGATATTCCAGAAATTCTAGATTCAGTTCCCAGAATGCACAGGGTGTCTAACAAATGTCTGTAACCCCAAGCTTAGGGGATCTGATGCCCTCTTCTGGTTGCTATGGATACTGCATACACATGGTGCACAGACAAAACACTCATATACATAAAATGATTTTTAGAAAGAGTATTATGTAGAAAACCTAGTCACAGGTAAAAGATAGTGACAGGAAGGAATGACAAGTGGCAGAGGTAAAAGTTTGGGACTTCATCTACAGTGCTGTGGGAGGGTTGTGGGACTATTCCTTCTGAGTTGAGGCAGTGTCTCCTGGAGGAACATGACACCTCAGGGAATCAACTAAACTTACCAAGTGCATGATGTTCCTGAAATTAAGATTTATAAAGCTGTGAAAGGTTATGATTCCTGAGGAAGGAGGCTCTGGTGGGAGCTTCTGCAAGTTGAGCAGAGAGTTCCAGGGAATAGGTTTTCATGAGTAGTTAACCAAGTTGTGGTGGGCCTTTGGGTGACACAGCTGCCTTTGCGCCACCCATACTCCTTAGGCAACACCAAAAAGCTGGCCTACTAAACTCCACTTTGGTGGAATCACTCCTTTGCTTTGCTGTCTGTGAATTATCTCAGCTGAACAGACCTGTGTTCACATCTTCCCCAAGAAAAGCCACAGAACAGGAGATTGCGATACAGATGGGCCAAGGGATGTTCTCCAACTGCCAAGGCTTTGTGCAGAACATTTTTTTTATTACATTGATCTTTAAAGTTTTCATTTTTACCTTTTGTTTAATTATGGAATATTTTAAATTTATACACATGTGGAAGTAACCATGTGTGTATCTTACACTTAACAGGTCAGACCATTTTGTCATGCTTATTCACAGCTCTGAAGAGTTCTTCCCAGTGTGGGGGGCTTCAGTTCCTTGAGAGAATTTGCTTGGGCTCATCTATTCAAAGTCAGGCAAACACATACATGTTTCTGGCAGCATTATTATAGAAGCCCAAAGTAGAAGCAACCCAACTGTGCATTGACGGATGGACAAACAGTAGGTGGTGGATGCATACACGGGCAGATTAAAGGAAGGGCAGTCTTAAAGGAAGGACATTCTGATGTCCCCACAACATGGAAGAGCCTTGTGAACAGTTACAGAAACTGAAGAAATTTCACAGAACAAATGTGTCAACTTTTATTGACTCATTTATTTTTGGAAGGTTATTTTCATTTTTGTTTGAATTAGCAATTTAATATCATGGCACCATAAATTTATATGTGTGCTATTTAATGAGAAAAACGACTGTTGCTTCAATAAACTAAATTTATTTTTATTTCAAGCATAGAAACTGAGTTTGTCATGCTCCTCAAGTTTCGATGCATCATCAATTCACATTTGGCTTTTCATATGGGTGGATCATGCCAATCCCAGAAGCCTTGGAAGATCAGATAAAATCCTAGGGAAATCTTTGGGGTAGTTCCTTATGAAGAAGGTCACAGAGATTCACACAGAGTAATAAAATCTATTCTTTTGCTCATAGTTACCCACCAAAACTGGATAATGAAACTCTATTGCTGAATACTCTACATACATTTGTTGATGTCAACAGAGAAGCCCAGTTGGAATTCAACTGGAAGCTGCCTCCTTATTGGTTAGTTTTCATAGTCCCAGTTCATGTTGTTCAAAGAGAAAAGCCATTAATAGTCTTACACAGCTCTGAAACCTCTGAACTATAGCAATAAATCTACCAAAGAAGATGTGTCCGCTGATGCAATAGTGGCGTAACTGTAGTGGGTAACCAACTGCTCTATGATTGGATTTAAAGCAAGATTCACAAGATGGAATTCATATCTGGTACTGTAAACCTGGTCAAAACCCCATCGTGGCTAAGAAGACTCATTAGGTACTGGAGGGGAACTTACTATTATGGTTTTCCTAATTTGACATACATCAAACTGCCTTCTAAAATATTTCTCATGGCATCAAACTGCCTTCTAAATATTTATGTTTGTACTCATAGACATATTTTGATCCTTGATCATAGAGGTTTCTCCTGCAGTGACCATTGTTGAATTCAGGGACTGCATGGCTGCTTAAGGTGTTGAGACTAAGTAATGGCTGAGTCCTTAGTCCCAGACAGTACACAAATACCACTCTCTGTATGCCTTAGGGGATGGAAAGACTAAGAGATTCAGATGATAGGAAGGAGAGCTGGAAAAAGTTACTGAGCATAACACAGCTAGCACAATCATCAACTCACAGCAGCTGTGAGTGCCTATGAGGCTTGCGAAAGACTAGATCTGTCAATAGTCAGTCATGGATGAGGGAGCCCATGGGGCCATACCTCTCCCTGTGGAGCTACTGGCTATTGGTGGATACTAGAGGAAGAGGAGTCAGTGTCTTCAATATGCATTCATTGGACAGTCCACCAAACTTCAGTGGAAAGTTCTATACCCATGATTATAGTTAGGTTCAGTGGTTAACAAAACCAAACAAAAAGTCACTAATAGGGAAAAGGGACTTGTAAGGACGAGTGGGGTTTGACAGGTTTGGGAGGGAGATAAAAGATGGTTTGGAAGTGAGAGTAATCAGAGTACATTATATACATGTATGAAATTGCCAAAAAATAAATTTAATTTAAAAAGATTTAAACAGGGTTAAGGTCTATTATGAAGAGATTTTAAAAATTCATATTAATCACTGAGGTTAATAATAGAGACACGAGTATTCAACCAAGAGAGCAGGTGTAGACTTCTCAAGAGAAAGTCACTCCAAAATTTTAAATATTCTTCCTACCTTTATTTCTGATACTCTTTGTTCTTATCCTTGTATATTTAGTAGGCACAGGTTCATCACCCTTCCTTTACTTTATTTAAAAGCATGTGTGTGTGTGTATCAAACATAGTAGGATTTTATTGTTGGCTTTTGTGGTACTGTGGAAGCCCAGGGCCTCACCTATTTTGAAAACCCATTTAAATAGTATGTTACTTTAAATCTTACTTGGTTCCTTGCTTTTTGGCTCAAAATTGCAATCTTTATATCTACCACATCACCAAGTATATGGCTAGATCCTTCTAAATATTTCAGAGTATTCTATTTTATTCACAGTTCATATGTGGATGAACATCTTTGTTGTCTATCTCCTGTGCTGAAGCAATGATTTTTTTTTTAAGTTCACGATCTTCAATCTCTGTGGTACTTGGAGGATAGTTTCTATGGAACATAAGATGGAATTGCTGTGTCCTGGGCATGTGCTCACCCAGATTCAAGGAGTACTACCAGGGCCTCCTCTGGCTGTGAATTCTCTGGGCCTCCCATGGCTATGCTCTGCCAGGGCCTCATGGATCTATGCACCTGCTGAATATTTATTGTCACCAGCTGTGTTTGAGGGCTCTTGTTTCCCCATATCTTCACCAATCTTAGTGTTCTCTTAGTTCCTCATTATTAACAGAAGTACATAAAATACTTCCTGACTTCATTTTAATTTTAATTTACATTCCTCTGAGGATTAAGTGTAAAGCCACTCCTGTTAGTTTTCTTAGTAATTTCTTCTGTGTGTATGTGAGTATACATATACAATTGCCAGAGCATGGATGTGGTGATTTGCAGATACCTTGCTGGAGTCAGTTCCTTTCTTCCTCCATATGAGTCCTGGAGAATAAACTCAGGTCATCAGACTTGGCAGCAAATACCTTTATCCATTTGAGCCATCTCACTGGACTTCAAGTTAGATTTGCAGTGAGATACCTTTAATAGCAATTACTCTTATTTGTCACTTCATTTTTAAATGAGGTTCTTATGTTTTTTCTATCTGACATGTAGTTAAATAAGTGCACTGTGTCATTAAGAATGCTATAATCTACCAATTGAGCTATCTGGTCACTCTTACCTGTGTCATCAATATGTACATATTACTGGGTTGGGGAGATGACTCAGTAGGTAAGGAATCTTCCTTTACAAGCATGAGAATCTGAATTTAGATTTCCAGAATCCGCATAAAAAGGCAGTCATAGTTTCTTGGTTGTATCCCTAATGCTGGGGAGTGGGGAGACAGGATAGTTACTGTGGGGCTTGATGGCTGCCAATCTACCCAGAAAAAAACAGTGAGAGATGATCGTGTCTATGGAGAATACAGTGCAGAATGACAGAGGAGACCTCTGTAGGTATATTCACCTACACACACACACACACACACACACACACACACACACACACACACACGACAGAGACAGACAGACAGACAGACAGACAGACAGACAGACAGACAGAGAGTGAGAACAATGAATGATGAACATATCTTTACTCTAATGTTAAGGCATTGTACATATAACCCCCTTTCCATAAGTAAATAAATGTAGAATTTTATCAATTACTTTGTTGGAGTATGAAGGAATGATAATCTGATTTATTCTATGCATAACCAGATGTGGTGTTTCTTTTTGTGTATTCCCTTTGTCGGGTGTCAATGGTACATTCTATTAACAGCATTTAGAAATTCCCCTCTTAATCTATGCTTTGTTTAAATAACTTTGCTTCATAGTTTGAAAGAATTCAGCTGTGTGATTGTCAGACATTTCTACTGTTAAATACTTCTTAAAAGAAACCAGACTCAATGCTTCCCTACCCTTCCTTATTAATTTCATTTTGGTTCTTGAATAGCATAAATCAAAAGTCAAAAATAGAGACTCATTCATTTGTTTGCCCTGTGTTACACAGACATCTGCTCACATTTCCACCAGCAATATGATCACTAGGAAATGTCAAAATCTTGTCTCTGCAGTCCCATTTTCCCATAGACCATTTCCACAAAAATGTGTAAATAACAGAGTTTCCAGTGACTCAGTTTTTCTTTCCCTGTGTGGCTGCCACCAATCAGAATACTTGTATCCATCTGTTGTTTTTTAGTTTTCAAACACTGGTTTAGTACATTTTTATTTTACCTTGTAATTATCTAAAGCACATGCACCAGTAGAAAGTATAAAGCAAAGTGTTAGAATAACCAATTTTGGCTATTATTTTTCTTTACTTACATTGATAGCTTAGTAAAATCTAAGGCCGTTAGTGGGTTTGTACCACAGCATCCCTCATGCCCCATTTCCTCCTGCTTTTTTTAGTAGTATTTATAACATTCATATGTTATGGCATTTACATTCCACTTGATAATCACAAGTTCACAATGGTTTTAGAGTTCATTTTAGACATAAGTGGACCAATTCCACCTACTCTCTTAAGAAAGGACTCACAGTGTTTTCATGATGTTAGTACCTCCCTGAGACACTCTGCCTTTTTAGTCTGTAAAATCTTGAATTTAAAAAAAGTCCTGCATTGTATATTCAGGTCTGCAAATTCTTTCTTCTTCATCAAGTCACAAGTTATATGTAATTTCTGTTCTCTATTTCCTATAGTTCTAGCTTCCTGTGAATTATTTCAAATGCAATTTCTTTTTATTTTGCCATTTTCTCCCTCTATCTTGTCATTTTATTTTTTGTATTTGTAAATAATATTCATTTTAATGATAAGTCCGTGTTCCCTTCTGTTTGCTTTCTAAACACGTCGACTCATGTCTTTATCTTTTTACGTTAATTTTCATCAGAATATTTTATTTGTACTCTCAAGTTTTAAATCAATATATATTGATTTTATGTGTAATAATATATTTCATTATGACATTTTCATATATGTGCATAATCTATCTTGATGATATTCACTCCTTTTGGCACTCTCTTATATTTATTGTTTACTAATTAAATCCGGTTTTGACAAATTCATATATATATATAATGAAATCTAATTACTCTCACCTCTACCCTCTCTTATTTCCCTCTCACCCCTGTCAACACTCTCCCTTCTTTCTACAAATCCCTTTCCCACATTCATGTATTTTTTTTCCTTTCCTTGGGGGAACCACTGGGTTTAATCAGGACCTTTATTGGTTGTGATCATTGGTTTGGAACTACTTATTGGATACACAAACCAAGACAATGACCCCCGCCCCTTCACTCAGAATCTTTCAGAAGCCAAAAGTTTTCCAGGGAGGGATTAGACCTCATAAAGCCCATCCCTGCCCATGACTGATTGTTGGAAATGCCAATCTTGTGCAAGCCTAGTATAGATAAGTAACCTTAGCTGCTATGAGTTCAAGATTGCAGTGACTGCGTCACGCTCAAATGATGGCATTTCATGATCCTTCTCCTTTCCTTCGGCTCTTACATTCTTCCACCATGTCAAAGCCGTGTTCCCAGAGCCTTAGAAGAAGTGGCACAAGCATTTTGTTTAGGCTCAGCACTCAATGCTCACTTATTCTCAGCAACTTGAACAACCATGCATTTATTGTAAGTCACTGCCAAAAGAAAGTAATTAAGGCTGAGAGTAGCGTTTGTCTATGAGTAGTTTGATGCTATGTCAATTTAACTAAATGACAGTAGTTAAGTTCCTCACTAGTGTCCATGATTTCCTTAGCCATGTGTTCTTGGCCAGGTTTACCATACCAGACATGGGTTCCCTCTTGTGCAGTGGTCTTTAGACCCCAAGAGTGGTTGGCTATCCATGTAAGAGTCTTGCTGCCATTACACCAGTGGATACATCTTGCCTGGCAGGTTGAAGTTGAAGTTTGTAAAGTTTCTACCTGGGTAACTGCTGCTGTCTTTTCTCCTCCAGCAGCTTAAATAATCCTCTCCACTCCCCATCTCACTTCCACTAATCCCTTTCCTCTTTCCAATTAGCCCCATTGCTATTTTTCTGTCTTGTTTTGTTGCTTACTATCTCTAGGGTTGCTTACAGGGACAGTATTTACAGGTAAGAGTTGTGCACTTTATCAATGCTTACACTGTGAAGAGCATGACTCTCCCTCCTGCATCAAACAACAGCTGCACACAAATCCTCAGAGATGGCTGGGGCCCCTTCAGCTCCTTCCATGATGGGGTGCTCTCGGACTTATCTTGCGCAGATTCTGAAGTTGTACCCATGGCTGTTGTGAATTGAAGACTGCCTGAAAAATCAATGTTTCATGCCCCCCCCCCCCGCTTCTTCACTTCCTTCTGCCCTTTCTTCCATAATGTCCCATGCCAGGATGATAATGGGTTAACTGTGAACTGTAGGAAAGCCCCCAATTAGATGCTTTCTTTTGTAAGAGTTCACTATGTTCACTATGTGCTCAGTGGGGACCCTGTGATGAACTGGACACAGGTACAACCTAACCAGCATTCAGAGCAACTGCCTCCTCCCCTTGTCCTTTCTTCTCTCTCCCCTTCCTCCACTTTCCCTTGTACCTTCCCCGTCCTTTACAGCCCAATTTTCAATCAAAGCATTGAAATTAAAAGGATTTTGTAATGCTGCCAAGAGACTGTCATTGTCACAGGGAAGAAAAGTGTTGAATAATGGTCACAAGTGACGACAGGCAGGAGGGAATGGCCTAGGAGACAAAGGCTGTGAGGCTTTCTGGGAGTTCTCTGTTGTGACTTTAGAAGTGTGCAATGCTTCAGCACTGTTGTCCAAACAGTTAAAGGGAAGAGGAAGTGCCTTGTTTATGAAGCCTGTGGATCAAGTGAATCCAAAGTGCAGCATTTTGCTTTTCTGTCTTTTATGAGCTAAATCTTTAGGTTACACACATACAACTTTAAAGAAGGGAAGTTAATGGTTACACCATCAGTCTTCACAGGCATACTGTTAGTCTAATGTGTGCATATGATGTTTGTTTCTGTGATAGAGAGAACAATAAATATGTTGATATTTCTAGGAACTGAAACATTCTGAGTAGAGGAAAGCAGTCAGAAATATGAAACTAAACTAATTTTAAATTTGAAACAGAAAGATTAGCTTCCGATTTGTTTCCTTGTATAATTTTTCCAAGTCAGATCTCTAAGCTACATAATATCAGTGAACACCACCCACCTACTGGACTATGGATTATGAATAGTGCTAACAGGAACCTCATCTCCATAGACGTGTGATTCCACCTAGGTCTAGAATACATCAGTCTTGCACTATCCTGGAATGTCCCATAAGAGCAAAAGGCAAGGGGACTCGTGCAGACCATTGGGAACATTCACAGCTCATCCAGAAAGGATTCCCACTTGTCAAAAATCAAACGACATAAATATTCAAACAGAACCTAACATTCTGTAATGGATTAAAATACATCAAATTTTGAGTTCATGTTAACACTACCCTCCAAACAAAAACAACAATGAACATCTTGTAGGCATTTGTCTCTTTCTCAAGTTCATAAGAACTTGATGGATAATTCTAAAAATCCAAAATAAATGAAAAACAGACTATGTTCTTTATGAACTATAAGTGAATCTTTGAGAAGAGAAAGCCCCATATTCTGTGTTACAGATGAAACATCAATTGAATAAATAAATAAAGTGAGATTTAGAGTTTCATCATTTTATAAACACCCAAAACTCAACATAGAAACTGGTGATCAATTACTGTTGAAAACAGGACTGATAATCTGGTTATTCATAAGACATGAATAGATAGCTGGGCAGTGGTGGCACATATCTTTAATTCCAGCACTGGAGGCAGAGGCAGGTGGATCTCGATGTGTTGGAGGCTAGCCTGGTCTAAAGAGCTAGTGCCAGGACAGCCAAGGCTATACATTTCTGTCTTGAAATGTCTTGAGATAGATAGATAGATAGATAGATAGAGAGAGAGAGAGAGAGAGAGAGAGGTGGATAAATAGATGTTTATGTCTCTATGCTGTCATAGCAGGAGACTCAAAACTTCACCAAAAAGCACTCCTGAAAATAAATTAATTAAAGGGAAACTTGAGTTAAGCCCCTCGACATAGCTGTTGGTTTATAAAAAACACAAGAGGCAGATGAATGCATTAAATAACCTGATGGGGCACTATAAGAAAAATTCAGACTATAAAAATTATACTGGATAAAAGAAAGAGAAAAGAAGAAGGAGAGGGGGAAGAGAGAGAAGGAGAGGGAGGGAAGTGAGGAAGGAGAGGGAGAACAGAGGGAGAAAACCTACCAAATCTTTTTAGATGTTGGAAATATTTTGTATACATGTTATGTCCAATGAGCTAGTCACTAGTCATATATATGCTGTAGTGAGTATTTGCAATGTGGGTAATGAGACTGGAGCTGAGACTGGAGCTGAGTCGCTGAATTTTAAACTTGCTTGGATCTTGATATAACAAGATGTCACAAGTATACGATTGCTATAATAGGACCGTGGGGAAATTTGAAACTGAGTGGATAGATATTTAATGCTGAGAAATCTTGTCACTGGGCAGTGTTGGTGTTCACCTTTAATCCCAGCGCTCAGGAGGCAGAGGCAGGCAGATCTCTGGGAGTTCAAGACCAGCCTGGTCTACAGAGCTAGTTCCAGGACAGCCAGGGCAACATGGAGAAAAACTGTCTCAAAAGACAAAAACTAACAAAAAGAAAGAAAGAAATGTCACACATTTTTTTGTGTTAAAGATTTGTATCTATGTTTTATGAAATACCATATATTTTATGGAAAATCAGGTGACTCTTGTTAGCAACCAGATATCCTGATAAGCTGTAAGCTACAGTGGCAGAGTGAGAAACAAGATAGGAAGACTTTTCCTTGTCTAACTAGCTCATTCTTTCTCCCACATTCTTGATTTTGATGGAAGATACATATTTAGCTAACTCATTTGTAATTATAAGCTGCTCACTGCATGAAGTCAAGTAAATAGAATGTAGCCCAGAAAGGCTAGGGAAAATCTGATGTGATGTCAAAGCTTTGTTCTCATTTAAATAAGTGGTTTTTTTTTTTTTGCAACTCCAAGAATGTGATTCATGACAGTGAAATGATACCATTAATACATGACAGACCAATGATTACTTGATCTGGCTGTGACTCCACTGGGTAGCCTTGCACTCCAAGTCACTCAACCTGAGGTAGTAGAGAGGTGACATTCTAGTAGTTGTGCCAATTCTACATTTTCCCATTAGAAACCTGGTTTTGCATATGGTATGAACAGTATTTGATATCTTATAAATCATTTTATAGCTAGGCCTTCTTCACTAATCTCCATAAGGAAATAAAACACTTCCCACACATGGTAAAAACTCCTGTTAAGTGAGATTAAAACTTCTTAGTGCAAATTATCCTCATAAAATTGGAAATTCTTATCAGGCTTAACCTCTTGTTTGAGTATCCTCTGATCAGTTTTTTGGGGGGAGGGCAGCAAAGAAGATTAGTTTCTGAATGTTCTGAGTGCACCTTCTTCCCCATACTGCGAATGGATGCCTGCACTTGGCTGACTCTCTTTTCCTAAGTGATTCACAGTGATGTGAAAGACTTCCTTCTTTCTTACTAAGAGTGAGAGCCTGGTGTTTGGGCTATAAGAGAGGGCAAGAGTTATCTTCTGCAACAATGTTACTGGAGAATGAAGACTAGGCTCTTGAGATGTGTTATTTAGATACATACATGCATGCTTACACTGAACATCTATCAATTTTTTTAAACAAGGGAAAGAGTCAATAACTACTGCTTATTAGAGCATGTGTCTACAAGTTTGACTCCATACAGAACCTTTCCCATGAGCACTGTCTTCAACATGGCCAACACCCATTTACTAAAGACATTTACATATTTATCAGAAGCTCTACTAGTATTGGCTTTCTGAATTATGTTAGTTATGATTTGAAGAGTTTTCAAAAAATCGGTTTATTTGGAAAATCAAATTGAATGACATAAAGATTATTGAATTTCAGACTCCTAGTCATATCATAGTGTTAAAGTAGGGTTATTATTTGATGTGGAAAGAGAACATACACAATGGGACTGGAACATCTCAGTGACAAATGTCATAAGAGATGTTAACATGGGCTCTGATGGAGTACTTTGGGGAGAATGGAAGGAAGTCAACTTTGCTCTGGATTGGATGAAGTAAAAATGAAGGTGGAGATTTCACTATCTTAATAAACCTTATTTAGGGTTGGAGAGTTGGCTCAGAGGTTAAGAGCACTGGCTGCTCTTCCAGAGGTCTTGAGTTCAATTCCCAGCAACCACATGGTGGCTTGCAGCTATCTGTAATGAGATCTGGTGCCCTTTTTTGGAGAGCAGGCATACGTGGAGGCAGAATGTTGTATACATAATAAATAAATAAAATCTTAAAAAATAAACCTTATTAAATGAATGGTAGAAATGGCAGTTATTCATTCAGCCCAAACAGTATTGGATATTGCCATTTTTTTTTGTCTGTGCTTAGTCTTGTTTATCACTTATTTAGATGAATGTTGTTTGAGGTTGGACTTCTGTGGTGTCACTTCAGAGGCTATTTACCTATAGCCAGCGGTGAAAGCCAGGCTGCCCTCCAAATGACAATGGCAGCATTTACATTTTACTTTACTTTTTCAATCTACACCCCCCCCCTTTCTTTTTTTCCTAGCACAGATGAAGTCACAGCACAGGACAGTAATCTATGGCACTCTTCGCTGAGTTGAGCTGATTGACAGTAAGAGTGCACAGTGAATGTGATCCCAGGACCTAGGATTGACCCCTCCTGCTGTTGAATGATGAGCTGCTGAGCATATTCTCACATGACCATTGTACCACAGAGATTAATATGCAGAGGATCTGCTGGACAAAGACAGTAAACTCAGTTTCAGAAACAAAATTCTTTCAGTTCTCCTGGTAGATCTTGATTTCAAGAGACTAGATTATGAATCCAAGGCACTGAAAATGTGGCTCAGAAAAACCAAAAAAAAAAAAAAAAAGAAAGAAAGAAAGAAAGAAAGAAAGAAAGAAAGAAAATGTGGCTCAGAATTTAACCTGTTTCATGATTCAAGTGGCTTAAAAACAAAAAGCCTGGTGAAAATTTCTGTGCTTATCCCTTACTACTTATATGGATGTCTTAAATAGCCTTTGCTATTTAAGGTAAAATCCTCACTGTCTAAGAGGAAACTAGAGCTATAAAATTGTCTGTGATGATAGTGATTAATTAATTTATATTAATTTGCTGAGTTTTCAGAGCAGATGTGATGTCATTTATATCGTCGGCTAACAGAGACTTTTTTATTCTCCTTTTCTTCAACCTGCTCTCATTTTCTGTAAGGCAGAGTCTTGTGCAGCCCC